>NW_004955480.1:1157408-1296406 GCF_000276665.1 Chinchilla lanigera | reverse complement strand
CTCTGGACCTTTCTGGTTCTCAATGGCAGGAGCAAGAGTGACCTGTTGTATGGCATGTACTCCCAGGGGTTTCTCCATGTTTGAATGATTCAGACACATCTGTGGGTGGGCATCTGCAGCTGGTGCATGGTGGGCCAATTGTGTCAATGTTTCTGTGTCATGGTAGTTCTCAACGAAGCAGTGGTGGCCGGCCTGAGGGCTGGCGTGCAACAGCGCTCACCACCGTGTGGCTTCCTGTGCACCAGAGCCCCTCCCCCCCAGGTGCCCGTTAGGCTGGGGGCTGGCCCAAGGGCCAGCACTCCCCGCCCAGTGGCCTCCTGGGCACTGGGGGCCCTCCCTCTGGGGGCCTATGAGGCAGGAAGCTAGCCTGCCGGAAGACCGGCGCTCCCCGCCTATGGCTCCCTGTGCACCAGAAGGCCTCCTTCTGGGGAACTAAGAGGCCGGGAGTGAGCCGCCGGTCTGAAGACTGGCGCTCCCCGCCCGAGGCTCCCCATGCGCCGGGGGCCCTCCCTCTGGGAGCATACGAGGCAGGAAGCTAGCCAGCCGGAAGACCAGCGCTCCCCGCCTGTGGCTCCCTGTGCGCCGGAAGCCCTCCTTCCCGGGAACTAACCCAAATATATCAGTCATTGTGTGAAATAAAAATGGATGCAATACATTTTCCTATTGTACTCTTTCTGAATAGATATACCTAATGTGATTTCCTCCCTATTATTTAGTATTCATATAGTGGCCACCCTATCTGTATTTTGACTTCAAAATAATATTTTTTTACTATCTTTTAGATACTATTGATTGTAGCACTTTAATTCTACTTTTGTTCTATTAATATATTTTGAGACTGCTTTAGTATATACCAGTAAATGTTTGGCAATCATTTTCCTTGGCCAAGTATATGCATGTATGTGTATGACTTTTTTATATAGTTCTTCCCTAATTTAAGATGTTTTGACCTAGGGGCTGGGGATTTAGCTCAGCAGCACAGCACCTGCCTGGCAAGTGCAAGGTTGTGAGTTCGATTCCTGGTATTAATGTTTTCAGTTTTACAATGGTTCAAAGGTGATATCAATATAGTCAGTACCATGCTTTAACTTTTTAATACTTATCGTTTCCTGGACTAGAAATATTTTGTAAGATGGGGTCTAATGATTCTGGGAAGGAGCAGTAAACCTCAGCTCCCAGCCAGCCATGAGTGAGGGTAAAAACCATACTCCTTTCTATACTTTGTTATTAAACTTTGAAGATTGATAGGTTGAAAGTATTAAATGTATTTTCAACTTATGATATTTTCCATTTATAGTGTATTTATTGGGATGAAACCAATAATGGTAGTTCAAGGATATCTATACTTTTCTCTAGGATAAAGTCTGAGCAAATTAAGATAATGGACAATAATGAAGTATGTGATACTCTGTATTGTAATTTTCACATAGCTTCATTCTCACAAAATACTTCCATTA
This sequence comes from Chinchilla lanigera, assembly GCF_000276665.1. Taxonomy (NCBI): domain Eukaryota; kingdom Metazoa; phylum Chordata; class Mammalia; order Rodentia; family Chinchillidae; genus Chinchilla; species Chinchilla lanigera. Next base: position 1,294,949 of record NW_004955480.1, on the reverse strand, counting down.
AATATTTCCAATCCCCTATATTCCTTATCAGACTATGGTCAATTGATGAATAATTACAAATAGGAAATTAATGATTCCATACCTTACTTACATTAATAACATGAAAATGAAATGATGACACGTTAGACATTGACACCTTGACATGAAGTGATTTATTTGCTTAATTGGACAGTAAACTGTATAATTGTCATATTCTTTATTGCTTTCTAGATAATGAATGAAAAAATAAGTCAAACTCTTAGCATTTGCAGTTTCTATGGAAAAAAATGATGATGTCTTCCAAATTTCAAACTAATAGCAATGAATGCATGTTGGAAAAAGGGATAAGTATTGCACCTTTATGAAGTAAGTCCATCAGAGATATAATTCAAGATAATCTGAGGACCTTGCATATGATAAAATTTAGTAAAATAAGTAAAACATTGTGAGTTTTGATCATTACTACATTTATCTTTTTTACATTTACTTTTAATATAGATTTTTAGTTGTAAGTTTTTAGATTTAATTTATAAAATGGTTAAAGTAATACATTGGAAAACTAGTTTCTGGAATTACTGCACATTTTTCATATATATACATGCACTATATGCATATATGCACATATATGGGTATGTTTGGTTACATAGTCACTGTTTCTTATTTTTTCTAATTGTATTATCATGCTTATTATTATAATCATTTCCTCTCTTGAAGAACCCCTTTCAATATTCTGCTAGTAACAAATTCTCAGTTTGTATTGCTTATGCACTAAGTAGGTTCTCCCAGAGATGTTCACACCCTAATCCTCAGAACCTGTGCATTACAACAGGAATTTGCAATTTGTCTCCAGTAATGCATATTCAGATGAAGAGATTAGATTACTTACACTGTCAAATGAGTTTAATCAAATGAGTCTTTAAAAGCCTATGCTTGACTGCGTCAGGAATGCAGATTGATGGCAGCATAAGAAAGGTGTGGCTCACTGCTCTGATTTTGAAGATGGAGAAAGAATGTACACACCAAAAACATGGGTAGGTGCTGGAAGCTTGGCAAGATGGGTGACTGTATTCCCTTCTTGAGTCTCAAATATCAAACCATCCCTGCTAAGACCCTAGTTGCAACCCAATTAACCTGGTGTTGAACTGCTAATCTATAAAACTACATAGAGATTATTTATCAATTTGTATTATTTATGCAACCAAGGTTTGGTGAATACTTTTATGGCAACAACACAATATTAGTGCAATGTAAAGTGCCTTAATTTCATCTTCATTTTTAAGCCAAATATTGGTGATATTGGTGACATTTGAAATCTACGTTGGCAAAATTTTTCTACTACAATTTAAGGCTATTATGCTATCTTCTTTCTTCTATAATTTTTATTGAAAAGCCAGTGGTTGTTAGCTCTATAGCTTCTCCTTCAGAAATAATATGGCTTTTTTTCCTCTGGCTATTCAATTTTTTGTTAAGCTTTAGTTTTTTTTTTAACATTTTTCACTATAATTGCCTGAGTTGCTTTTGTTTTTTGGTTTTTTGCTTTTTTTAATTTTAACATTAAAAGGATGAAAACATTAACAGACAGACAACCTTTTACAAAATAGCAAAAGAACAGTACAGACATTACAGAGTGACAAACAAAGTGGTAGGAAATTAACAATGCTTGTTGTGTTACATATTGATATCTTCAAAGTGGTTTCTCATGAAAACAAATAGAGACATGCAATATTGATCAATCAAGGACTCAGTAAGTTTCTTTCAGCAAAGAAATAGAAGACAGTAGAGCAACTATTTGAACTATCCTGTATATACATACATACAAAATTTCTCCTTCTTCCCTTCTTCTTTCCCACATCCCAGTTGCCCTTTACCCTTGAGTGTTTTCCTATCATTTCACAATGTCTATCATACCTCCAAGTTTAAATTAACTCTTTCAGGTTTTACACTAGTGAGACAATGCAGTGCTTGCACATGCAGGTCTGATTTATTTCACTTATGATTATGGTCTCTAGTTGTGACCATTTACCTATAAAGGCCTCAAGTTTATCTTTCTTTATAGCTGAGTAATATTCCATTCTATAAAAGTACCACAATTTTCTTATCCAGTCCTCGGTGGATGGACATTTGGGTTGCTTCCACAATTTAGCAATTACAAATTGTGCTACTATGAACATAAGTGTACATTATCGCTGTTATATGATATTTTTAGATCTTCTGGGAAAATACTCAGAAGGGGAATAGCTGGGTTGAATGGGACCTCTAGTCCTAGTTTGCTGAGGAATCTCCAAACTGATTTCCACAGTGGTTATCAGTCTGCATTCCCACCAGCAGTAGAGAAGGGTTCCTATTTCTCCACAGCCTCACCGGCATTTGTTATTAGTTGATTTCTTAATGCTAGCCATTCTTACTGGGGTAAGGTGGAATCTCAGTGTTGTTTTAATTTGCATTTCTTGAATGACTAATGATGTTGAACATTTTCTCATATATTTATTTGCCATTTGTATATCAAACTGATGGCAATGAATGAGAAGTGTGTATTTATCTCAGCTGTCCATTTTTGGATTGGGTCTCTGAATTTGGGGGTGCCCATATTCTTTAATTCTTTATATGTTCTAGATAGAAGCCCTTTGTCTGAGGGACAGCCAGCTAAAATTTTTTCCAAGTTTGTGAGTTTTCTTTTTACTCTGCTGGTGATCTCTTTATATGTGCCGAAACTTTTCAGTAGGGTGAGATCCCAGTTGTTGATTCTTTCAAGTGTTTCATGTGCAATTTGGTTTTTGTTCCTGAACTCTCTGCCTACCCCTATGTCTTCAATGTTTTCACCTACTTTCTCTTCCAATAGATTTAGTGTTTCTGTTTTAATATTGAGATCTGTGATCCATTTTGACTTGAGTTTGGTGCATGGTGATAGATTTGGGTCTATTTTCAGTCTTTGGCAGGTGGCAAGCCAATTTTTCCAGCACCATTTATTAAAGAGGCTATCTTTCTTCCAGTGAGTTTGGCCTGAGTTGCTTTTGCATGGAGCCTGTTTGGGCTTCTTTAAACCCTGTAAATCTTCTGTTTAGTATATTTATTTTGAAAAATAATCTATTAGTGTATGTTCAAAATTATTTTTTACCCAATTCTCGGACCTCATGTACAACTCAAATATCTTGTTTGTTAGACTTCTTTCTTCATTCTAGATGTCTATTATGCTCTTTTCTATATTTTGCACTGTTTTATCTCTCTGTACCTTATACTGAATATTTCCTATGTTTCTATCTTCCCATTCTTTAATTCTATTTTCTATTGTATTTAATGTTTTATTAAAAGAATCTATTAGACTCATATGCTTTTAACTTTCAGTACTAGAATTTCCATTGGTTTTCTTCTCCTAACTTTAAATTCTGGTCTATATTATCTTTCTCTCCATCAATTTTGAGTGATTTTAATTTTTTAAATTTTGAGTAATTCTGTAACAGGTTTACTCATATTTTCTTGTTGCTATATTCCTTATTTGTTTTGGACATTTACTTACATCTTACATCATCTACTTGATAGAATTTTAGATATTACACATGAGCAATTTTTAAAGATTCCAAAGATGTGTTCTTACAGAAAGGATTTATTTTTCTTTTGGGAAGGAGCTAATTCATGATCATGTGATCTTACTCTGCAGACTATTTAATGATCATGTGCCCTTACTCCCAATGGTATAGCCTTCCAACTTCTCAAGAAAGTTTAAACTGTCTACCTAGGCTTTGCTTCCTTTATGGTTGAAATTTCATTCTTGTTTCTCAAGCACTACAAATTTGATCAGTTTTATTTTTAGCTCTTCAACCTCTTAGAGGATTTCTTTCAAATCCTGTCTCTGAAATCCTGATTGTCTCAGTTGCTCTTTCTTTATATTTTATCTAGCATAATTGAACAATTGTTTGTTCCTTTTTATTTTCTCCATATTTTATAGTTGACTGTTTTTATTCTGGATTTGTAATGCCATATAACTACCCAGCAGCTTGCTCTACTTTTTCCACTTGGTTAACAGAAAGATTTATATATTAAGTCCATGTGGTATAGATTTCAGCCTTATTCCTCTATTACATTTTATAATCATGACTTTTTTATTGTATCTATTTTGTGCATTTTAGCTTATTTAATATATTTCTTATTGCTACCTCAGGTTATGTTTAAAATAACGTGGAGGGCAAATAAATTATTTGAGTGTATTTCAAAATGTGTTCTGTATAGTTTACATATCCTTTCTCAAAACTATGCTTAACCACATTTACATTACCAACAGGGTTTTGGTTGGTATAACAAATACTATATGACAAGTATTTTTTATTTTAATAGTACATGCATAAGTTTTATTAATTTATTTCATACCCAATGAAACAGTGCAAGAATTAGCCTTAAGTGGGCTTTAATAGATGTGGAAACCAAGGAAGAGTCAATCACAGAGAATATGAGGAAGGTAGAATTCAATATCTTTCTTAAAATGTAACATGAATAGAAAATAATAAAAGTGATTTTGCCTCTAAAAAGCATGCCAAGGCTTAGGATGCTTATTCCCACTATCTTTCACTTGTTCTTGTGAGAATCTTCAATTAAACAGTACAAATATTTTCTTAAGTATGATAATACTATTTTATTTTAGCTTAGTACTTACAAATCCTTTCTTTGCTTATCATCACACTTTCTGTAAAATAAGAGCCCTTTAATTTGCCTTTCACACATCTCTGCCTAAAGGTACACCGTCAAATGGATCAAACTTAATTGCATTGTGGCCCTTAGCTAGTTCAAATTCCTCAATCAATTCACCTCAGTCTCATCTTCTTTCAAGACTAAACAACCCTATTTTTCTTAATCTCTTCTCATATGTTCAGTAATCCCTTGCATTCCATTTATCATTTCTGTTGCCCTATGCTCTCTCCAATTTAGCTATAATGTTCTTCAAATAAGGTCCTCTATCAGATGTGCACACACTCACCACCCCCACATTCATATTACGCCAACTAAGAAGCTGCTCTGATGATTCTAGTTTGCGTGGTTATTGTAAATTTCAAATCTGTGGACTATTAAAAGGAAAATTTTAAAGAAGTAGAGACAAATGACATTTTCTCCTGTTCATCTTTTGAAAGGACATGGTGTTTTCTCTGTTTTTGGTTTTTGGTTTATTTTTTTGGTCTTTTTGAGATAGGGTCTCGCTATGCAGTTCACACAGGGCATGAGCTCACTTTGTAGTCCAGGCTGGTCTCGAACTCGCAATGATCCTCCTGCCTCAGCCTCCGAATCCTTAGAATCCTCTGGGATTCTAGGCATGTGTCACCACGCCTCGCAGACATGGTGTTTTGCTTTAAAAAAAAAAAAAAAAAAAAAGATGACTCTTCAAAGCCTAACAAAAGAGACACTTTGCCTACAGGGTAGGTTTTGTGGCTCTCATATGAAAGGACTATTTGGCAGTTTCAGGAGATAATGTCATATCTATAAACAATTAATATAATTTCTTTTTCCAAAGTGCCAAGTGACTCTTTTCTAGAGATTATTTTTCATTATCAAGGGAATGCATGAGACATGAACTCAGGGTCTTTGTAATAATGGGCTAAATGTATCATAAGGCAAAATCTGCTTTAAAAGTAAGGAAGTAAATAAATAAGCAACTGTTACCTAAAGAAGTTAGTCTGCAGCTGTTTGAAGCATGTCTAAAAGGGAAGAAGCACTACTGGAAGAAACATCAATTACAAACCACCCAAGTGATGAACAGCTACTTCCATGCAAGGAGTAATTACTGTCTCCGGAGCTAACCCAGAGAATCTCTGCAGAAAGTGAAGGCAATAGCGTAGATGAACCATATGCCATGGGAAGCTCTACGCACTGATGGAGAAGACACATCTGGGAATGATCTGGAAGAAGTTGTGTGTATGTTTATGCAGAATAATCTTGTCATTCTATTATAAAGAACTCCAGTGTTATATTCAGATTCTTAAGGGAAGACGAAGTGGCAAGACCGGAAGCTGGGCAAAGTAGCTCTCTGGTTAGACATTGAAATTGAGTAGTCAGTTGAGACAGCCATAAAGCAGACAGCAGAGCAGTCTGAAAGCTTTGGAAAGTGTGCTACTAATGATCAGCAATTCAACTGTATTTAGCAGCCCCCATGCTGGGAAGTCAAGAGAATGACAACCTTTGTATTATTTAGTGGTAAATGACAAAGTATGAATTTGACTAGTTAAAAACATAAAATGGTAATTTGTTGTTCTGGAAATTTTTAATTTCAGTCATATTTCAACTCAAGATATGGACTGATCTGCCAAAACTCAAATGGCGTTCTTAGGAACCAGACTTTATCTATCTTTTCTGTGTTTTTCTCTACTGGCTCCTCAGTCAGACCGGCTGTCCACTTCTAATGATAAAATGGCTACAGATATCTCAAAGGTTATGTTTCTACCCAGGCTTCACTAGGACTCAGTGGGAAGAGTGAGATTCTTGCCCAGTAGATTTTTAAGAAATCCACAGTGAACTTCACTGGCTCTCACTGACCCAGCTTGTTTCACATGTCCATCTCTGTGTCACTTGTAAGCCCCATTCAAGTCATCCTTCCTCAGGCTAAGATCAGGATTATACAAACCACCAAGAGCTGTTGATCCTCATACATCCATTTGAAGAGAACAGAGAGTTCATTCAGAGCTCCATAGTTTTAAGTTTTGTAGTGTTTGCATTATGTCATGTAATTTATGCATATGGTCAAAAAAGTTGGATAGTATGACTTAAAAATCCATTTTTACCACTCTCTACATCTATGAATTCCAATAATTTTTAGCCTCCTTTTCTTAGTGTTCCCAAATATTAAATAGATCTATTTTTGTTTCTATTTGTGATAGCTACTTAGAGGATTACATGAACTATACACAAAACTTTCCTGGACACAAAATTCACTCACCACTCATAGTTTTATTATTATGGTTGTTGCTGCTACTATTGCTATTGAATCCAACCCCCTTATAACAAAATTACCAAAAGCCCAACAAATCAGGAAGCAGAACCTACATGTTCTGGTTAATAAAAAGATGAATTCAGCAGTCAATGTGATTTTGAAAGCACAGCTCCAAAAGAAGTTTTCGAATGTGCACACAACTGAAATTTATTGCCTAGGTGTCAAGAATGGGCTCACAACAGGAAAAGAAGTTGAACAACTATAGGAACGAGACAATCAGTTATTCAGATATTATCAGATTTATAAATTTGTCTAGTTCTTCCACTTCCTGAAACTGCAAGTGTCATAGTTGTTCATTTGGAGCATTGCAGCTATACCAATCCTTCCAGGAGCCTTCTGTGAAGGAGTGTAATGGTTTGTGAGATATATATATATATATATATATATAGAGAGAGAGAGAGAGAGAGAGAGCAGGTGCATAACACACTTAGTGTTAGCCAAACACTTAGAGCTGCAGGATTTTGACTGATCTTCTGACCTTAGCTTTTGTTCTTTACATTAGCACTATTTGAAAAAATACATCATTTTTCTGGTAGCTAAACTAATACTCAACTTACAAGTTATTCAAAGTACATATTTATAAACTTAAAGAGACTCTAAAGTTCATAAAATTTCCTTTTTTCAACTATGCACACACATTATTCTGCTTTGTCTAGTCTATTTGGTTAATCTGGGTGCTTCACCAGGTGGACAGAGTCCAATCCTCATGTCTAAATGCTACCAAAGATTCCACACTGGATCTGACACAGGCTGAATGTTTGTGTCTCCTTCAAAATTCAGAAATGAAATCCTAATGCAGAATAGCATGTTGTTTAGAGGTGCAGTGTGTGAGAGATAATAAGGTTATGTCTAGAGGTCCACTGCATGGATGAAAAGCTCTAACAAAACACATTGTGGACTATCCAGGCCCTCTTTCACATGCAAGGCTTTTAGTGAAACAGGCAGCAAGTCCAATAAGTCCTGACCATATACCTCATTTGTTAAGAGCTTGATCTTGCACTTTCCAACCTCCATTCTTGTGAGAAATAAGGGCTTTCACTTATAAGCCATCCAGTTTCTGATTTTTGTTACACTAGCCTGAACTAAGACACGTTCACCAATGCCAGTACTAATATTCAGCCATGATTCAAACACTCGGGTCGGTGGCATGGAGTTGGAGCCTGCTATACCGTCATTTTCTATTCTGGACCCACTCACATAGCTCTGTCTTTGAGAATCTAGGATGTGGACTGAGTAATGTTCTTAAGTGTGGAATTGTATATCTTCAAACTGAAGATGCCTAGGTGGTATTTGCCCTCATTCATTCCCATACGAATATAAGATATGATCATTTGTCCATTAGTTTGGAAGGTATATTTCATCATGTCCCCAAATCCTAGAATCCTAAACATTTTGCAGGTATGTTGGTCCCCTATTCTTCATCATGTTTTCCTCTGATCTTTTGAAGCCCTGTACCTTACTAACGCCTCAAAAAGTCTTGCCACATTTTGCTCATTTATATCAGTTAGCAAGATGTCTTTATGAGGAGCAGGTGTAATGTTCTGCCATGGTTAAGTCCATATTTTGACATAACGTAGAAGAGTTTTCACATAGCTCCTGCAAGAGGCTAAAAACTCATATTGTTGCCTCTTTTTGATACACCCTTTTGTTAGAGATAGAAAAATCAAACTCATTTACCACATCAGAGATTAATTACTATGCACTTAAACTATTCTTACTTGCTGTAGCAAGTATACTATATGCTTGTTTGTCAGATTTCTGTCACTACAATGAAATACCTATGGTAATTAAAAGAGAAACTATGTGTGTTAGCTCAAAGTTTCAGAGACCCCAGTCCCTGACTGGACCCATTGCTCTCGCCGCTGGTGAATGTGCAGGATGGCAAAGATGGGGCATGCACAGTGGAGCAACTTCTCACCTTATGCCCAAGAAACAAAAAAGATAAAGGATGTGAAGAGGTCACAACCCTACCTCTTTTGAGATATATACCCAGTACCAAAGGACATCCCACCAGACTCCATTGCCTAAAGGTTCTATCACCTCCTAAAGCATCACCCTGGAAACCAAAGCATCCTAACCACACAACCATCATGCATGTTCCACCTGTAGCAAAGATAGCACTCATTTGAGTTAGCAGTGGCCTACTGTTATCTTAGAGAATTCATTTCATTTTTATCAGCTGTGATGAGACAAATGAAGTTTTGTCAGAAATCACCACCCTTCTGTATTTTAGATATTTAGGTGGCACTAACTTCTGCCATTTTCCTTCTGCACTTTCTTGGTTACAGAAGATGACTCAGTTGCAGATGACTACCTGACCTTTGTCACTACTTAGCTCTTATTCCACAGGGAAAGGATCAGTGTGGGAATATAAGACCATCAGGAGGGTCTTAGAACCCATCAGACACACCAGTGAACCAAATCTAGGTTACAACAGTGTCTCTTACTTGGCTTCCATATGCATTATCTTATGAGGAAGCTATGACTGAGACTTTAGACCACAGATTTTAGTGTTACCTGGAACCTTTTGTCCTTGAAATATTTGCATAAGCAGCTTTACATTGTAAACAGGAAAGATCCCTTTGGGAAAGTTCAGAAAAGCATTATCAATTTGCCATAATCTTCTACAATACTTTCTCCTAAAGCACTAGCTTTTCCTTTAGTCAGAGTTCCACATGTGAAAGCTGGCTTTGACCTACAAAGCATTATTTTCTCTCTTGATTTCTTCTGTTAATATAGACCAGTGGTGGTAAACCTAGGGCATGCGTGTTATTTGTTTTTCTTTTCAGACAAAAGATGTTAATGTGTGGGTTGGTTTTTCTAAACTAAAACTTTTGCATCCAAGTTTAATGATAGTGTTGGCACTTTGAAATAAATAAGTGGATTTTCAGTTATAGTTTGGGCACCAGTCTCTAAGATATTCACCTTTTCTGATCTAGATCATGTAGTACGTTTTGGGATATTGTTTTATTTACAATACACATATCTTTTTATAGGCCAGGTCCTCCTGGATGCTACTCCAGCCCTAATCTTCATTATGATAGTTATCCCCACTTGGCTTCTGAGAATGAAGCACTGCCACCTGGCATTTTTATTTGGGATCCTATCATTCTTAATGCTATAAGGAACCTAATTATATAATATCTCCAAATATGAAGCCTAGTCCTCAGAAGACAGTCATCATTCAGTTTTTCTGTGATTTCAATACCCTCTTCAGCAGTGAACTCTTTATTGCTTTGGTAAACAAAATCTCTGGCTTCTCCCATGAATAATAATCTTCCAGAAGCTTTGTGCCAGTTAATCTTAACTGTCAATTTGACTGGATTAAAAAACTCCTGGAAAGGTGACTGGATCATAGGGGCGCTATATTCATCCACTGGTTAATCCACTGAACATGCTGCTAAAATGTGGGCTCAGTTGAAGGTGGATCACTGATGGAGGCCTTTGGAGATTGTCTCTTGCTGGCACTCTTCCCCTGTGCTCTGCTTCCTGGCCACTATGAAATAAGTAGTTTTGCTCCACTATGGCCTTCCATGACATTCTTGCTTGGGGCCATCCAACCAGGGACTGAACCCTCTAAAATGGTAAGCCAAACCAAACCTTTCTTTTCTTTTAAGTTTTCAATGTTGGGAATCTCTTCCCAGCAATAGGAAAGCTGACCAGTACAGAGATGTTGGACATATACAATATATTCACTATAATATGCCCAGTTCATAGAATTTGTTGAGTTTATCTTTTAGAGTCTGTCATCAGAATTAAAATATTTCTACCTCTCTTAACATGGGACTGTATATTTCCTGAAGCTTCCAAGAGCCATCCTAGAAGAATACTATCACTGCTCCCTGTCCTCCAGCCTGGGTATAAGAGACCCAGAAGTACACTCACCTCTAACGTGTCATTTACAGTCATGCAATGTAATTTCAAGCTAAGTGTTTTTCAGTACATTTCCCTTTGTTAGGAAGTTTTTTATTTTTTCTAATTAGTAATAAATAGTTTAACAACCTTTTAAGAGTTAAGACATGTTGTTTGTTAACACAAGGCAGTGGTGGCAAACCTACGGCACATGTATGTGCCACAGCTGGCTGGCTGTTTGTATCATTGAAAGTGCTAAGAGGTTTGCCATCCCTGACATAAAGTCTCAATATAAAGCAAATTTTGTCCAGTGCTGAAGAAAGGACAATGAGTATAAGTATTCTGTTAATTTCCCTCATATGCGTATAAGAAAATGTAATTAAGAAAATTTTATAAAATTCAACAGATTCTTCTTACTCAGGTATCTGAACTAGACTTAGATCAATCAATTTAATTAATTAAATATGATTAAATAATCATAATTAGAAATTTAAAAAGGATTGAATTTGAAATCTATGTTGTTGGATTTGTTCACTGATCCACATCAAGAATTTAGTGCACTAGTTGGCAGTTTGTATTTTCTCAATAAATGTTTGTTGACTGAATAACCATTAGAAAATAGCAATTACACACCTGCATGTGTGTCAGAGGAGGTATGCACATACATAAATCTAATTTATGTCATTTTAATAAGTTAAATACATGTTAATTTAAAATATTTAAAGGGTATAGATTCCTATAGCAAAAATGGAAACTGAATCTCTTCCCAATTCAATTTATTTAATTAATTTAATAAAGGGAGACACTTTCACAAGATAATGCCTGTGCCATGAGCTGACAACAGAATGTTTAATGATAGACTGAGCCTCCCTAGACTAACCACTGTCACCGAATTGGTATTTATCCCTCCCTATATTTTCTTATCTCTTTTCAAACACACACTCTTTCTCTCTCTCTCTGTCTCTCTCTCTCTCTCTCTCTCTCTCTCTCTCTCTCACACACACACACACACACACACACACACACACACACACATGCATTGATACATCAGTTATTCCTTCTTTAACGTAAAGGAAATTACATGTTACATCTGATTCTGTAGCAAAAATATTGGGTTAAATTAAGATGTCTCAAACTTTATGTCATGGCCAACAGATAATATTAGAGAGCTCTCAAAAGTAGGCTGATTACAAGATAACACATAATGGGCATTTTCTTGTCCAGTAGCAGAATATTAAATCAAGAAATATACTTTTTTGTATTGGTACATGTTTATAGCACAGAATGATTACATTCTTTGGGACTTGCTACATGTACATGACACATCTTATTTCATTTTTTTATCCCTTCCCATATCTCTCCTTCCCTCTATCTCTTCATTCATATATCTATATTTATAGACTTGTGGCGTATAATGATCATGTTCTTCATAAGGACTTATTACATGTACGCAACACATGACAATCCCATCCTTTTTATTACTTCATTTCTCTCTCTTCCTTCCAGTCTCCAAAATATTCTTCTAATAGGTTATTGGATCTAAATTGCTAAACTTTCATGTAGAATTTTTGTCTGCATATTTACAAAGGTGACTAAATAGTTCTTTCTGCATTTTAAAAAAAATCTGTCCTTTTCTAGTGATGGCATAAACTTTATAGAATGAGTTGAGAATCTTTACATTTTTATCCCAAGATCTAGGATAATTTTTACATAAATCAGGGGTTTACTTGCTTATAACATGTTGATGGTTCTCACTAGTAAAACTGTTTGAGTTCATTGCCTTTGGTGTGAGAAGATAGGACACTACAGTAGCATAAGATCTCAATTTTTCCTATGGCTCCAAAGGTGTTTAGATTATTTTTCTTTTTTTAGGAGTTAATTTTGGTTATTTGCATTCTTCAGAAAAAAAACACATTTCTACGTCAATTTTAAAATTCTGTTTTCACGGTTTAGTCTCTCTAGCTTATGTCTACTTTCTCATTTAGGGGAATCTGTGATTTCTCTCCTTTATTTTGTTGATCAGATTGTTACTGAGGAAAGCTCCATCCCTGAATGGGGCGGGGGCTAGTTGAACATTATATTTAGTACACATCTCTTATGGACAAAGGGACTTGTGCTTCAGCACAGAGCCACATTTACTTCAAGACTCTGCTCTACTGTACAATGAGTGTAACTGGGCCAAGTCTTCCATAGCGAAGCCCTAGGACTTCCCACATCCTTGCCCCACTGACTGGTTGTCAAGTTTGTTCTACATTGTTAATCAGAATTAAGTATTCTCCTACTCTACGTTGGCTAGAACTCATCTTTCTTCCACAGTTGAGTTTCTCTGTGGTAATTCCTCTTATTCATCCGACCTTTATGCATTTCTGGCTTGCAAAATTGGTCAAAGTTTCTCTTTTGTTGAGGATATCCCTTTCTATGACCTGGATCTGTGATGAATATGTACAATTTGCATCATATTTCTGTCACATTTGTCAACTATTAATTGCCTTTTGCCAATTTGATCAGTTTAAGAAAAGAAAAATCTTTGGAAGATAAATGACATTTGCATCATACATGTCTACTCATGAATGTATCTTACAGTATGTATTTATTTATGTGGGAAATAAGTAATTTTGTAGTTATATTTATATAACTACACAATTTATTTGTATTTTATAAATTTATACTTATAAAGTCATTTTAGATTGTATGTCGTTATCCTTTTTATATTCCTTTTATTAGTCTATATTAATTATACAGAATAAAAGGTTTCAAATTAGAATTTTCATACATTTGTAGAACCTACTTCGATCATCATCTCTCCTTCAGCCTTTCCTTCCCTTTTGCCCTCCTCTTTGCTAGTGGTTTCCTTTCTATGTTCATGTCCTCTGCATTCCCTAGATTCTGGATGTGAGGGAAAGTATGTGATACTTGTCATTCTCAGTCTGCCTTATTTCCTTAACTTCCTCATCTCCGGTTCCATTCGTTTTTCTCCAAATGATATTATTTTGCTCATCTTTATGGCACAATAATACTCTCTTTTGTACGTGTATTCTACATTTTCTTGATCCATTTATCTATTGGTGGGTATCTAGGCTGATTCTATATCTTGGCTCTTATGAATTGTGCTACAACAGACTTGAGTGTTCAGATAACCCTACAGTATACTGACTTGAATACCTTGGAGTGAGTGATGTAGCTAGATCATACGTTGGTTATATTTTCAAGAATAACCTCTATACCGACTTCTATAGTGGCTATACTAAATTACATTTTCATAGAAAAATGTAAATTTTTCTATGAAAAATTTTCCTTTTCCTTTTTCGTTTTCCTGTAACCTCACCAGCACATACTGCCTTATTTTATTTTATTTTTTTTGGTTTTTCTCTGGTACCGGGAACCGAACTCATGCATATTGCCTTATTGATGACAGCCATTCTGACTAGGGTGAGTTGTAATCTCAATGAATTTTTAACTTGTATTTTTTAATGGCTAAAGAGGAATATTTTGCATGTAATTATTGGCCATTTGTGTTTCTTATTTTCATAAATGTGTGTTCAAATACTGTGCTTAGTTTGATTGGATTATTTGTTCTTTTGGTGTTAAGTTTTTTTTTTTTTTTTGAGTTCTTTGTATATTCTGGATATTAGTCCTTTGCTGGAAAAGCATCTGGCAAATATTTTCTGTCATTCTCTAAAATGTCTCTGTACTCTACTGTTTCCAGTGCAGAAGCTTTTTCCTATGATGTAGTCCTGCTTATCAATTTTTGCTATTTTTCTTAAGTTTTGGGGATACCATTAAGGAAGTCATTGCCTGTGCCTACATCTTGAAATGTTTCTACCTGTGTTTCTTTAAAGAGTTTAAATTTTCAGGTTTTGTGTTTATATTGTTGGTCCTTGTTGAGTTATTTTTTACAGAGAGAGATAAGGATCTAGTTTCAATCTTTTCCATATGGATGAACAGTTTTCCACAACACCATTTGTTGAGGAGGATGTTTTTTCTAAAATCTGTGATTTTTGGTTCCTGTGCAGAGAATCAGATGGCTGTAGCTGCATGAGTTTATTAATGTGGCCTCTATTCTCACATGTCTGTTCATATACCAGCACCATTCTGTTTTAGTTAATATGGCTCTGTAACAGATTTTAAAACCAAGTACTATGATATGTCCGTAATTGCTCTTTTTGCTTGGATTGTTTTCTTCTTGTTCTTTTGTGTTTCCATATTTATTTTATGACTTTTTTTTTTTTGTCTCTGTGCAGAATGCCATTGGTATTTTCATGGGGATTTTTCTTGCTTTTTGAAACTCATTTTCAAAATCTGTTTTCTAGCAAAAGCTGCCATTTTGGCAACCTGATGTGGATCTTCGGTGGAGATGGGGATTGGATGTTTTCACCAATCTACAAAGTTTTTCTGCTAGATGTCAACACTCTCTGATTTTAAAATATGTCTTTCTTTCACCACTCAAATGATAAGTGACATGTAGATTTCAGTGCCTCCTGCACCAGGGACTCTTTCTTACTGGGACTGTGAAGTCCCTTCAGAATTTAGCAGCATTACTCATCTTGATTATGCTACCAGTTTCTCTGATGGGAGACTCACTAGCTTCCTTTAAGAATAAGGATGTGATTTAGGGTTTAACTTTCAAAATTGAAGGCACTTACACTGTTAGGTCCAATTTATTTACAGCTTCTGCTAGATGTGTACTTTCTGAGCAAAGCTTGCACTTCAGATCAGGATTCCCTCCCTCCATTGCCCACACTATCTCTGTGCGCATGTGGACCCCCAGGTCCCCCAGTGCCTTGGTCATTCTTTGACACCTAAGCCAGCAGGGTGGCACTTTATGGAATTTTAATAGTCCAACTGGAGGGCTTTATGGACAGTCTCCACAAGAAAAAATACTAAAGCTGGAGCCCCATAGGAAAATATAAGTGCATATTTACTGCCGTGAAATCCAATTTTTACTAAGATTTTGAATAATTTTATTTAATCTGGTTTGGAGCCCATAAAATATGTAAACCAATGCACTTAATGGGGGAGACAGAGATTTTTCCCCTTTGAATAATTTTGGCTGCATCTTGTTTGCGATTCCTGGTTGGTTTGTCATTTTTTATATAATCCTTCTGGAGATAGAGCATGTTGCTTTGTAGTGGAGCAATGACTGGGCAAGAAGACAAGTCATATAGCTTTTAATCCCCAGGCTTTAACTACAAGCCTTCTGGCCTTTGGCATCTTACCTGTTTGGCCATGAGCATTCATAGCTCTGAAATAATCATTAAGTCTCCTTTCATTTCTAAGAATTTATTTTCTGTGCCACTGATTGTGTTTTATGTTTTATGATTAGGCTCGGAGAAAGTTATGAAAATTCCCATTCAAGTAAATAGACAATCATAATGATGACAAAAACAAAAATTAGAATCCACAACTTCATTTCTTTCCCTCAGCAAGTCTGTAGTTATTCCAGTATTGTCTACAGGTATCTGATTTTATGGGAGTGCCATATTTAAACATTCATTATCAACTCATGCAATCAGACTTAAGTGCACCTAAGTACACCATCTGTCTTTTTCTTTCTTATATATTCCTCTGTAGTCACACTCGGAGATCTGCTATTCTAGTGGTGTCTGGAGCCTATTTAGCTGCACCAGTTACACTGCAATCAGCAGAGGAGGCATTCCCTTCCAACCTTGATTTTCAGAATTTAACAGCACCAACGTTTATAATGGCTCTGCCCTTAAATGTGATACATTCACACTTTTCTACACAGGTGTGTGGGATTTTTTTTCCCCAAAGCTCCGAGGACAAAGTCTATCTCTGAGGTAACATTTCAAAGCTTGGACCTCTTTTTAAAACGTCAAAGTATGATAAGAAATATTTTGCAAATGCAAGAGAAGTCTGGTCAAGCTGCACAGCCACATAAACCATTCCAAGGCTGCTGCGCAGGTGGAGAATGGCTGGAAGGCTGCCGTCTCTTCCATCACTACTGTCCCTGAAGCAAAAGCCTGAGCATTTTGATTGGGTTCTACAGCCCTCTTATGCAAACAGTGTGCCTGCTTTTGGCCCAAAGAGGCATCAGTTCATTCTCTGCAAAGCAAACCAGAACAAACCTTTTCAACACATCAGTGATGACTTGACGGCAGTGAGACCCAACTGTACAGAACACCCGTGCTCAGTGGCATGTCTTGCGTTTTGGCAGCCTGAAGCATATAAATAAATAGGACATGGGGGTAGGGATGCAGCTTTTTGGAAACCAAATAAGATCACAATGATGTGTTCTGGGATAATCTGCCACACAGCATTGAAATAAAATCTCCCATAGGATGGCGACTCTCGACACTCACCAGTTTTCCTCAGTATGGTCTCTTGGGATAGAAATAATTCTGGTAAAACTGAAGGAATATGCTTTGAAATCAGTCACCCTTCATTTTAAGGCCCACCCTTGCCTCTTATTGAGTGTATGGTTAAGATGTAGTTGTTTACCCTGGCTAGTCAGTACTGGTTACTTAATGGAAGGTAGAAAAATTACAATACCCTTCTTTATCAGTCAGGGTTTACTAGAGGAACAGATATAATACAAGATAAACACATGTACAAGGAATTACAAGTTTGGCTTACAATGGTCAGCTACAGAGTTGGATGAGGAAGCGTGAAGAGGGGTCTGCACGCTGGAGATGGAAGAGCCCAGCCCCGGGCCTGGAGCTCACTGCAGTGTCCGTGCAAATCCGTATCAAAAGGCTGATGGGTCTGCGACAGAATGCTGAAGAATCTACGATGAAGGCCTGAGAGCCAACACCAGAAGGCTGAAGAGTCCCAGGCGGAAGCCCAACAGTCTGCACCAGAGGCCAGGAGACGACCAAGCTGAAGGCGAAGACTGGAGCTCCTCTGAAGAACCAGCAGCCAGTCCTTCCTCACTTCCTTTTTTTATGCAGTCTACCTGCTTCTGGCTGATGGGGGTGGTCCTATACACCCACACCCTCTGCATGCGTTCCTCTTGCACAGGCTTAGGATGAATACAAAGTAAGCACCCTGGCTCCCTTCTGAGTCACATAGTTAGCCTTCTAAATTTCTCAAATTAACACAATAAACAACATCCCAGAAGGGTGAGGGCGTGTCCTTTTTACCCCAAGAGGCAGAACGGCTGAGTCACTTAGCCAAACCTCTGGACTCCCCAAGTTGACACAATGTATCAACCATAACACCATCACTGATACTTCTTGAAAAGATTAATAAGCCGGAGCATAGCCTGCCAAGTTGCGATTGTATCTGTATAAATGAAATAAGAAAAATATTGATATGTTTTAACTGTATGCCCAGCTTTAGTCAAATAACTTTTACGAATTATCTGTTAATCTTCAAAACAGCCAAGAGATATGTACCAGTATAACTGCATTATGCTGATGAGAGATTTGTAGAGAGAGCAAGTTACCTCAGTATGTTCATCTGGTTCTTGGTGGAATCAAGGTTTGAGCCCTGGAAGTACATTTTAATCCACACTCTCTCCCATCTAGTACTCCGCGCTGTAAAGGAAGTCACATAGCCTGCCAGTGAGCCATCCTTCTTGCTCAATTCTAAAGAATGTTTTGAAAATATCATTCAGGGGCTGGGGATTTAGCTCAGCGGCAAAAGCGCCTGCCTGGCAAGCGCAAGGTCGTGAGTTTGGTTCCCGGTACCGGAAAAAAACCAGAAATGTCGTTTAGTATTCCTACCATCCATAGCTTAAGAGGGAGGGATTCTACTAGCTCTCCTGCCACAGCTGGTTAACCTACTAGAATAACCTGGCTTAAGAATTGTCTATTCTAAAGGAGGGTAGCAATGATCATTTTGGCGCAATAAAAAAAGAGAACAATAAGATTTTTCTCTCTGGTGAATTTGCATAAAGAAATATAGAAAGAATTTTTCCTTAAACCATAGGGATGAAAGCTGGAAATTTTGTAGAGAAGGGAAGGGCTTCTGGGGAAAAAGAACAGTGTAGGGGAGAAGTAGTGAAATTGATTAACATACAGTATGTATAGTCACCAGGTCTCTAAGATGAACAAAGTTATCACGTATTGCAGACACATTTTGTACTAAGAATAAAAAAATGAATAGCCAAGGTAGCTGTGATTAGTAATTGTTGTTTCACTTTTCTTACACTCAAGTTGAATGCACTGTTACACTATACTTCTAAGGACTGAAACACTGGTCTTTTCTTCCATGATGTCATTGTTGTGCACCCGCGCGCACACACACTGAAATTGGCAGCATTTAAAACTTTAGAAGTACACCAAGATTAATTTTTAGAAGTGTGACTCTGAAAGTGTTTTAATCATATCAGTCTTTGTTTAAACTCTTTCTTGGGTATTTAGTTGATGTTTCTAATTCTTTCCAAGATGAGCTTCTCTGCATGTTTCTTAATTATTTTCAACGTGCTAGAAACAATTTGGGTTCCAAGAGACTTCTGGGAATTCTGATGGGTTTGGCTTAGAGTGGTAGCAGGTGCCTTAAGAAAAATAGTAGGAGAGTAAAGAAGAGAGATCGGGAGAGACGAGGAGTGAGAAAACGGGGGAGGCTTTCCTGCTTTTATTTCTAGCTCATTCTCCCACGTAAACGCCTCCTTTCCCCCACCTGATGCCCACTGCAAAACTTTCTCTTTTTCCCCAGTTCTTTATCTTCTTGAGAGCACATCCATTTATTAGGCTGTCATCTTCTAACTCTATGGTCATGTTTATTTGTCTCATCAATGGCTATATTTTCCAATCACCTTCCCTAAGCATACACTACCCAAATGTCTAGAACACTGTCAGTCCTCTCTCAGGTCCAGCAGAGGCTGGACGTAAAGGATGGAACTGTTTTTTTCTAGAAAGCAGCCACCAGCTATGTGCAGCTACTGGATACTTGGGATGTAGCTGGTCAAAGAGACCTGCTGCAAGTTCTACATACATCCTGATTTCAAGGACTTAGCACAAAAGAAATAATAAAATAATTCAATGCTTTTATTTGGATTTCCTGCTAAAAATACTTGGGAATTTTACAAATAAAAAAGCCAAAATTTTACAAATAAAAAGCCAAAAATATAAAATGTCATTAATTTCATCTAGTTCCTTTTACTTTCTTTTAAATATGGCCATTCTAACAATTGTGAATTACTAGATTATCAGAATTACTATAAATTATAATTTCAGTAACTCAGTTTTTGATTAATTCAAAATGTATGTGCAGTTTGTATTATATTTTTGCTGAGCAGCATTCCTATAGAAGTTGCTAGCGATCATACTTCCCCTTTCACTAAAATATTGGAATTAATATTGATGTTAATACAGGCATTTTGAAGTCACATGAAATAAGCACCAAAATCCCTGTGTTGTGAGCTGGGGATATAGCTCAGTATTATACCACTGGCCTAGCATGTTTGAGGTCCCATGTTCCATTCCCAATACTACAAAACAGACAAAAATAAGTGTCATTTTACTTTAGTGCAACCTCAAATTGCAATGTACTGCATGCCTATATCTGGTAATCTGAACAACTACTTTGAAGATAACAATATGCAATATGACAATCATTGCTAATTTCCTATCATCTTATTTTGACATGCAATGCATTATATACAAGTGAAAATTATGATAATGAGTCAGCAGAACCAAAGAAGAATGTTCAGAACAAATACTGGGTCAGGAACTTAAGCTGAATGAGGAGCAGGTGACAGAACACAGGTAAGCTGATAGGAGGAGAATGAGTGTCTGAAAATACTTCCTCTGGACCAGCAGACAGATGTCTCAGTTCCAGTTATTGAAGAGGTCCCTTATGATCTAGAGCCATCCATAGCTCTCTGTGGCTGTTTTCCTGAGGTTCTGCAAGGTTCCTGCCCTGAAGTCAAGATTTTCTTTATTAAGTACCTGCAAAGTGCAAAACCCTTGTCTCTTGTGGGGGTGAAATTGTAAACTCAGCCAGTAGAACTCTGCCGTAATGTAGCTTGCACTTTTGGAGAAACTAATATGATAGCAATAATTGGTACTTGATTACTGTTAAACAATAACTAATCTAGAAACACCAAGGCATTGGGAAGATCTTTGAAGACAATAAAACAGGTCGCTGGCGTTAATAGTCTTTGTCCAGAGAGAACCGCTCTTTTTCTATGAAGTCACAGTGGAGCTGAGATAGGAGGAAGAGAAAGAGGCAGTCACGCAAAGAGCTAGGGTCGGGGAGAGAAAAGGGAGAATATTCCAGGAAACTGCTTCCAGTTTCTGGACTCCCTGAAACAGATCAAGTGAAAATGGTATTTAAGTTAAACAACTCAAGCATCTGGTGGGAGAAAAGATAACATTTGGTGGGAGAAAGACCCTACAAAGTGCAAAGTCTCGTAGACTATTTAAGGTTAAGAAGTTTAAAGTGGTACTTTTTTTTTTATTTTAACAAAATAAGCCCAAGAAGCTTTCTCTAAGTTTTTCTATAAACCAGAATTATGAATCAATTATTGTAACTGTCCTACTAACCTGTATTGAAACTTGGTTTCATTGTTTATCTTTTTTCTCCTTAAAATGAAAAATAACATTTTAAAAAGATAATTCACGTAGTTTTATCAGCCAAATAAATCATATCCATGGGTCAAAGTTGGAAGACAGCGAGCCTGTCCATAAAGTGTTTTGTCTCTGATTTACATGATTGTTAATATCCTCAAAGTCTTCTGTTAACATCTTTAGTTAAGAGTATTTATTTCAAGGAGTGTATCAAATATAGTCCAATCTTGTAGTAACCAATTATTTATAATTATTTCCACGTTGAGGGTTTTTCTCTTCAGGTGGCCAATTACTTCCTATCAAATTATTACTGAAAACCATTATTTTCATTTCCATTTGTAGATATCTCAAGACTTTATTTTCCATTTGGTGCAGTAAATGAAAAGGAAATAATAACAGCCAATGCAATTATGACTGTGATCTTATCTGTCTGGATTGATTAGAAGCCCTTCCTCTAATCATGTAAACTCTTTATTAATGTTAAGTTTATTAAAGTCTCAGTTCAAATTTACATTTTTAGAGGATTTCACTTATTTTTACCTTTTTTCTGTTTTAAGATAATAAAGAATGCAGGACGGGAAGCCAAAGGAAAGACTAGTTACCAGAGGGACCTACCCTTCCCTGGAATTTGACCTTACCACGGTGATTTTTGTTGAAACCTTTTTTCCATTTATCAAAACTTCATCTCTGGTAAATTACGATGAATTACAGTGGAGTGTTTCTAATTTACACTAATGACTGGGAAATCCAGTGCAGATTATTGAATTCTGAGAATTAGCAAGTGAATGAAAAGGCAAAAATTAATAATAATAACAATGATAATAGCAATAAATAGAAGCTACTGGATAACAAAAGTATCTTTTGTTCATTTGTTTTCATAATTATAAGCTGGTTTTTGGTTAGGTTAACCTGTCATTGATACAGGTACAAATTATGTACTTGGAACTTTCTAACATTGAATATTAGTTTAAAATTAGGTACAAGTTTATTTGGCAATAAGCTGAAATAAAATGTTGTCAGAGCAGCAAAGCAAGATTTTGATTGATACTAAATTTTCACTTATTGTGATATTGTTGAATCCATAGTTGGCACAAGAAAATCAACCTGCATTCTAGAGTTATCTGCTGATAAACACCCAACTTGCAGAAATGTACTGCAACTGCACTTACCCACAGACTAGCCATGGATCTGTCCCTGCTGGTATCCAGAATTCCCCAGACCTTCCCCACCTCACTTCTATTGCTTACAAAGGGCAAGGAATACAGATGGTGCAATGTAACAAAAATAGAATTATATTTTTAATGGTAATCAGAGGAAATCTCCCCATTTTACACATGATTAAAATGTGGCTCAGAGAGAAAGAGCGAAGTTCTATGGGGAAACACCTGTTTCATGCTTTTTTCACTACACCTCCTTGGATGCTGGGAGATGCCACACAGTTCTTCCCGCATTTGTTCATTGATTCTTTTAATGAACAGGGTCTATGATCAAATGGGCCAGAGTTTTCCTTGCTTTCTGTTCATGCTGTACTCACACCACTTAGCAGAGTTTCCTGACAAATGTAGTCACTCAGCAAACATATCTTCACTCACCCAATGCCTACATTTCACCTTTGCAGTCACAGGCACTGAAGATACAGACTAGTGGGTCTTTCCCTGAGAAGCTTACAACGTTGAGGGGATAGAAAAATAAGCGAAGCAATAGAGTGGGCTATTTCTGTGATGGAGGGCGAATCCAGATTGCTAACAATGCATAGCATGGAGGGAAATTGCCTGATATCTCTAGAGGGAAATATTTGTGCTGATCTTTTAAGAATGATGAACGATGCAAAAGGTTGGAAGAGTTTAGAGAGTGTCACACAGTTCAGCAGTTTACAACAGGTTTTATATACCAAGTGAGATGCTTAGATTTCACTTTGTTGTCATCTGGAGTCATATCAAAGATGGACCAAAGGAAGCAGGACTGTAGGAACTCAAGGAGGAGATATGCGGTGCTCTGCATGAGATGAGACTTGTGCCTAATGTGATCTTTGGTTGCCTCTCTGAATATATTTCCTTCCCTGGTAGTCAAAAACACTTATGGAAAACCACTCTTCCACCCACTTCTAGCTGCAAATTGAGATGACTTCATTTGTAGCTCCAAAGATGTTTCTTAATTAGTTTAAGTTAATCAACACAGCCTACGGCAGAGCCATAGTGGGAAAGGCATGTGATTCCAGACAAATAAATGAGGACAGAGGAGAATGGGCTGGAGTTCTAGAATGGACTCTCCGGTGCTTTCCTTGGAGACCTACCGAGGTGGGTATATTTCTTTCCTGAACCAAGAAGCACAGAGATGGAAAGTTGGTGGTTGCCATATTGTATATACAAAGAAAATCAATCAGTGCCACAGAAAACAATAATGTATAGAAAAATAATTGTAGTAACCCATACTTTGAACCTACTCTAATTTGAGACTTTGGAGAGATGTAGAATTATGAGTTATTTTTCATCACTCAAACTACTGAATCTTTTTTCCCCTGTAGTTTGGAGGCTCCTATTCCTGAAAAAAATCTTAGCTGCCAAAATTCTGGCTGACAGTGTGATGCTCAGGATAGAGGTGGCGAGGCAATTAGATGACCCCTTCCAGTCCCTTCATTCTTGTGATTCCCTCTCACCCTTCATGCATCAAGGAGATACTTTCAAATGGCAGGCTGATGGCCGAAGAAAAATGGCAGGAACATCCCCAAAGTCAAATGACTCCTGCATAGTCCTCTGACAGCTCTCCTCCCTTCCTCCATCGCCTGCCTGTCTTTGGCTGCCAAGAATTTGCTGTTTGCTTCTCACCTCCCTCATCCAATCCACACTGAGAAGATAATGTGCCCAACTAGCTCCAGAACAGAAAGCTGAATGTCAGCACACATTTTGCCTTGAATGAAAATAACCTCCCCTTGCAGAGTGGGCCTGTGCTACCCAGGGCTGAGACCATATTGGATTGGGTGGTTAATTCTTCAGCCTTCTGGTCCTGGGATTTCAGCTAATGGCTTTGGGGTTTTGCACAAGCCACATGCCCTTGGCTTTAATGTTGCCTCTGTGGGTGAAAGCTTGTCATGTTGTATAATATTACACAGTTACTCCAAAGCAGTTTTCTGGCTAAGTGACAACATTTGACATGTCTCTAATATTGACAGTAGTGGTGACTTTCAAGTGCTCTATTTCTGTCAGGTAGAAAGGGAGCAGAGATTTTTAAATAAAATAAACACATGCAAAGGAAACTTCTGGTTAATGTAGTTAAAATGTGGAGAGAGTCTGAATAACTATTCTGCTATTTTCTTGCCTTGGATCCTCGAGTAAGAGTAAAAACCTCAGTATTTCCATCTGTAAATTAGAAATAATGGTAATGCTAACCTTCAAGGCCCATATTTAAAATATCCAGTATGTCTGACATGTCTTACTGAAGTTTAGCTTATCAGAAATATTTAGTAATGGTATTTACATTAAATGCAATTCCTGTCATCTCCATAAGCTTTTCTAAGTAAATAATTTCAGGCAAGCACTTCAATCTGAGAGTATGTAAGCAACATTTTTACAAAGCTAAGATGACTGAGTGAGTGGTAGGGGTCAAACATATGACTTATGATGTGTGGCTGAGAAATTATGACCTGCCTTAGTCTCCAATTCTGAGCTGAGTCCTAGAAGCTGACAGACTCTTGCATGAGTCCTGAGTCAGAGAGTACAAAACAAGATTGAAACTGAAGGATTTACAGAGAAAACCATCACATAGGATCAAGCATGATGGAGTCACTGAGATTATGAGAGATTATGAGAGAACATAAGCAAAGTAGTCAAGTCCAGACAGACAACAGAGAGAGAGAGAATAAATGAATTTATGGTGAGAAAAGCAGATAGACCCAGAGAAAAGCAGACATACTAAGAGAGGTGTTCATGTAACTCATGCCATCTGATTTACATGGATGGCAGACCATAAGACTGAGGGCACAATCCTATTTGCCGTGGACTTTGCAGTCCCCTGGGGGTCTCCTAGAGCGGCATGGTCTAAGAGAAGGACATAGGGTGGCAACATTAATGATGTAGCTTTGGAATAAGAGTAACCAAGTTCAATGTCTGACTCCATCAATGATAAGCTTTATAAAATGGGGGAAATACTGTGACCTACAGTGCCATTAGGAAGATTAAATAAGTTAATACATGTGAAGGATTTAGTGCTGTACTGGAACATAGCAGCATTTTAATAAACAGATATTAGCCATTGTTAGCTGTCATTGGCTAGTCATCGCAAGCCCGGGTACTAACATATATGACAATGGTTCAGCTCCATGTTACTTCTGTTTCCCTGTTTCCAAATATACCTCATAATCTCTACTGCTGTTAATGCAAAGAATTTTTAAAATAAACATGCATTATCATTTTCACTTGAAGAACAAAGCCAGAAAGGGAGATTTAATAATAAGTAAAAGATTAAAGGTAACCTTTATTTTTGCCCCAACATTTTTTGTATAACTCATTCATTCATTCATTTGTTTATCTTTTCATCTATTTATTTTCCAATAATGTCTTGAATTCCTTCTATGTTGGAATTTAGTACAATAAGCAAAATAAAACAAATCCAGACATTAGACCTGTGGCACTGAACAAATGAAGAATAATTTTTTAAGCCGACATCCAAAGATTAAGAATCTATTTATTGTCACACTTCATTTAGATAGTGACTCAAAGTCATCTGTTCAG
Source organism: Chinchilla lanigera (assembly GCF_000276665.1). Classification (NCBI taxonomy): domain Eukaryota; kingdom Metazoa; phylum Chordata; class Mammalia; order Rodentia; family Chinchillidae; genus Chinchilla; species Chinchilla lanigera. The sequence continues at coordinate 1,268,949 of NW_004955480.1, read as the reverse complement.
ATTTCTCCTCTAACTCATCATACTACCCAGGAAAAGTTAGGTGAGCTGGGAGTAAGAAATCAACACCTTATTACTGGCTTCACACAACACATAGACATTTCTTGTTCTTACTATGTGTCCAAGCCAGCCTGGTCAGATAGGCTGTTTCCCATATAATTCCTGAAGGAACCACATTGGAGAAGGTTCTGCCATCTTTTATCAGCACCATCTGCAGCATTAGTCACCCTCTATGGCTTTAGTGGAGACAAAGATAACCACAGACTCTGACATTCAAATGCCACTCAATGAAAGTGGTCACATCACTTTTACTACTAAGCTACTGGCCATATTAGTGATTTGTTTGCATCTTACTGCAAAGGGCTGGGGATTCTTTTCAGGCACCAGAGAGCATAGAGAACTACAACTACAGGACCATTTAAATTGCACTCATGACCCTAACCCTGCCTATCTCCACCTCTGGTTTATTTTTCCCTTTAGCCTTTTTCATGGTCTCATATGATAATGTAAGACCATCCATTAAACAGCAAGTAAGCTATAGGAAGGAAACCATTCTTATTTATTTTAAAATAAATTTCCTGTATCTAAGATAATGCTCCACACAGAAAAGGCACTCAGTAAATATCTGTTACTTAAGTGTATAAATAAATATTGTTAGTAGCACCAGGTGGTAACACAAGTGGTAAAGAACATAATAAAGACCCTGAAATCAGAAACCACTTACTTCATCCGAACAAGCAGAGGAGAAAAAAAAGAAAAGAAAGCCTGGATGGATGGAGTAGAATGAGTGAGCAGAAAAGTGACCCAATGTTAATAGGTACTTTAACATTTGCAAGAATCTTCATTGGTAAGAATATAGATATTCCTGTGAAACAAACACAAAAGTTAACCTCAGAAAGTTGGCTAGCTTTCTCAAAACACACAGCTGGCAAAGTGAAGACTCAAAATGTATTTTGAGGTACATTTGCCACTGCCCAAGAAAGAGGTACTTGTCTGATTAATTTAAACCAACCTACAGGTACCAGGGAATCAGACTCATGAAATTATGGTTATACAGATAACTAAGAAGAGTATCTACAATGGCAACTAGTTAGCTATCAGTTTAGGCAACTCACTTTAGCAATACCTGGTAGGTTTCTAGCAATATGTTGAGTTACTAAGTCCTGATAGCAGGTTCATAAACAAATTGATACACTATGGAAAGCTACAAGCTTGACATTCGATCAGAGATCAGATGTCAAATTAGGTGCTTTAGCCCAATAAAATAAACTACTTCACTTAACAAATGGATAAAACTAGAAATCAACCACAGTTAGCATTAAGTATTAGGAAGAAACAAAATAGTACAAAACCAGTAAAAGAAAATTTTACTTTGCAACTATTCAGTACTCATGAAGAAATACTTTAAATTTCTTATAAATTTTTTAGAAGCCATAATCCAAAGGCGAAAACTGAATATGGAGACTAGAAATCATACCTACAGATTTCGGTCATTGAGCTTTTTAATTATGATATATCAACTTGACTGGATTGATAACTATCTGCTTAACAGATTAATGAAATACACTCCTGGGTGTGTCTGTAGGGTGTTTCCAGAGATGACTGGTGGATATCTCAGCAAAGGAAAGGGGGAAGAATTACCCTGATTGTGAATAGCATCATCCAGTAGGTGTACAACCAGCATAGAATAGAGAGGAAGAAGAAGGAGGTTGACCTACATTTTGTAAAAAGCTCCCTTATGCATGGGCTGGCATGGCTTTTGCTACTTTCATTATCTGCAAGCATCAGGTTCCACCTTCTTCAGCCTTCTAACATAGATTCATAGCAGCAGCTCTCAAGGGAGGCTCCAAGCCTTCTTGGATTGGTGCTTATCCTTGATCCTTCTTGACCAGCAGCTTCCAGGTTTTTGCACTGAGGCTACTAGATCCTCCAGCTCTCCAGTGCATAGATGGCTTTGCAGACTCTCCTGCCTCTAAACCTACAAGCCTACCTATAAATCCCCTTGTATAGCACACATATATACATATATACACAAGTAACACAGATATAAATATAGATAGAGAGAGATAGATGATAGATAGATAGATAGATAGATAATTTAGGGAGTGAATCTAGGGTGGAAAACCCACCCAATTTCCAGGCACCCATGGTCAAAGGCAACCAAAGAACAAGGAGAGCATTCAGGACTGATGCCAATGACATCAATATCTTTATAAAAATGGTCTCAGTTTTATTCTGCTATTCTAACCACTTCTTGAGCTTGATTCTACTTTTGCATTGTTCATTTGTTTTCATTAAATTCTTGTTATGCTTCAATCCAACAGAGCAATTTCTGTTGCTTATGAGTAAAACAACCTGAGTACTACAATATTCAATATTAATAAACATGTAAGGTTAGCAAAACAATCTGTTAAAAATCTTTGTAAAGAATGAAAGAAGATAGATAAAAGATAGATATACTGATAGATGACAAATAGATTGAAAAATAAATGTTTATTGAATGGTTATACTGGCCTAGGGATTTTCCTAATCATTTCAGGTATATTATCCACTTTAATGCATATAGCTGATTTTTATCTCCCTCTTTTTTGTAAAGAGTAAACTGAGTTTGAGAAACACTAAACAAAATGCTTAAGGCCAAACAGACAAGACTGTAGATTAAGTTATTGCTCTTCAGATGCTCGCCTTCCTTTCCCCCAGCACACCTTACCATTGGAGTTTGGTGCTTCCCTATCTGATAATGAACTTAGCCAGGATACTTTATTTGCCTTCACGGTGGGTTGAGTTCTCTAACTCTTAATTTAGCATGTGGCTGTGTGACTTGCTTCAGCCCATGGTGAGTATGAAGATATGACGTACGGACAGACGGAAGTATGCTTGTGTGTGACTGGTCTTTCAGCTTAGCATTTTGGTCTTCATTACGACATAAACAGTTCAAGCAGCCTGATAGTCTCAGAAGAATGAAACACAAATGGAGAACTGAGGACCTGATGACAAAACTACATGAGCTCAGCCTAAATCAGCCAAACCCCTGCTGCTTCAAGGCACCCGAGTGGGTAAATGATCCTAGTTATTGTATGCTTCTGAGTTTTGAGTGATATTTTTTCACTCAGCATATTACAGCAGCAGTACCTGACTGATACTGCTAGAAGCTACACATGAAGACATAAAACCAGGCAATTTGACTCATGAATTCTTCTCCTAATTTTTTTTTTCTTTATCATGTTTCTGATAGGTCTTGAGGTTTGTGCTGAATTAATGCAAATTATTAATACGCCCAGCCTCTGACATCTCCATGGCATTAGAGAATCTCTTAGCTAAAGTGTCCATAATGATATCTCAAGATCTCAGCCTCCTTCTTACCAGAGATTTATTTTAATCCGTTGACTTTATAGGATTTGCCTCTCTGATTCTTTGTCACACACTAACCCCCACAAGGCAATATTACCTGGCACCAGGGCAAATTTAGACAGCACAGAGAGTCTCAGCCTCTCAGCAGTATTTTGAAGTTCTGTTCTTAACTCATAGAACTCAGAAACAAATTGTCACTTTTCTTCCCTGACTTGTTTTTTGTTTTTGTCTTAAATTCTTAGTTCACCAAGCTGGTTAAAACAAGAATTGATGAGGCAAGAAAAAGTACATTTTGTGAATAAGTTATAGAGGTTCTTAAGCATTTTGGATGCCTACTGGCTCCTCCAGTGATTGAGAATTTTGTTCTCTTTGGTTTACAAAGCGCATCTGTGTCAAATACCTCCTAAAACTGTTTCCCATTACCAAGCACACTCTTCATCATAACTTTCTTTCTTCATCCCAAGAAGTTATTGCACAGTCAATATGTTGCCTTCTGCCACCTAGTCTTGGGCATAGCTTTCTCATGTTCCTTCAGTCACTGCCCAAAGACTGATACCAGAACAATCACCTCATGTCTCCTTATATTCAGTTGACTTTATCTAGCCAAGGACCAGATAATTAAGTGAAGCCAGCTAACCTTGCCTGACTGTTACCTGAAGTGAGAGAAATAAGACAGAGTTGATGGTACTTGAGCATCTATGGTGAAAATGACTATCAATTTAATATCCTAGCTGGGTGTGGTGAAGCACACCTGTAATCCCAGCACTTGGGAGGCTGAGGAAGGAGGATACTTGTGAGTTCGAGACCAGCCTCATCTACAAAGTGAGCTCAAGGCCAGCCTGAATTGCACAGGGAGACCCTGTCTCAAAAAGACAAAAGAAAATTTAATACCCTATCTAAAAAACAACATAGCTTATTTGTCTCATGCAAGAAGACACATAGAATAATAGTGTCAATACTTCCTAAAGAAGAAAAGGGTTTGTATCTCTTAAAAGTAGCAGTTGTGTATAATAAGAACAGAACCCTTCAAGCTTCTACCTTTCAGGTACTGCAAATGATTTACTGCCCAAAAGGACATAACGTGCTGTGTTAGATGAGGTACAAGCTGATCTTGACTATTTCTGTCAGAAAGGAACATGGCAGCACTGTCTCCTCTGTTCTTGCCACTCATGGAAAATTCTTGCTCAGAAAGCTTCCTGTTCTGCACTTTGACCTAGGATGTTATGTTGGAGATGCTAAGGATGTAAGAGTTAGAATGGAGATTCTTCACAAAATAAAACTAAATTCCATTTGACCCAGCTATTCCTCTTCTAGGTATCTTCCTGAAAGAATTAAAGCATATCACAGTGACACATGCATACCCATATTTACAGCACCACAATTCATAATAGGTAAATCTTGGAAGCAGCTTTAAGTCAATCAACAGATGCGGGAATAAAGAAGATGTGGCATTTACACACAGTGGAGTACTACTGTGCCATAAAGAAAGTTAAACTAGATTCATTCATAGGAAAATGGATGCATCTTGAGACCATACCATTAAGTGAAATAAATCAGACACATAAACTTAAATATAGCATGGTGCCTTTTATATTAGAAACCCAATTATAGATGAAGAGCAAACTAAAAGATAGACTACCAGAAGTAGGAGGTAGATCTTTCTCAAATGGGAAGAGGATCAAGAGATGGAGAGAAAGGGAAGAAAGGGAAGGAAAGGGGATGAAAAATGGGGAAGTAAGATATGTTACATACAAATACCAACTCCACAGGAGGACTATCAACATTACATACTGTAAGTAGGTACTAATAAAAGTAAAAATAATTCCAAAATATAAATTTCAGAAAGAGTCAGGAAAAAGCAAGTCGGATAGAACCTTTTGTGTGGAAGAGCAATGTTGCAACCCAGCTGGCCCCAGGCAGAATAGAGAATTGGTTAACAAAATGCTGATCTTCCAAGGTTTTCACAAATATGAAGGAAGAAAGGTTTGGGTTCATGAAATAAAGATAAATTTATTCAGGGGCAGGACCTCCATCTCCTGCTATGGGTACAGTAGCTTCTTTCATACAGTAATTTATATAAGTAAATGGCCTTTACAGAGCTACACACAAGAGTCTAAGCTTCTTGTACTGCTTAAACCTTTTAACGCTGAGGTAACATCTCTGCAAACATCCAGTAAGAAGAGGTGAAACTAGATGGTGCTAATATGAAAGCAATCTGAGCTTCACAGATGCATAATGTTTGTACAAAGTGTTTTGCTCCTTATGCAAAACAAAAGAAAATTCGATCTAAAAAACCCACCCCTTTACTCTTTCTTTGCACAAACCCCTAGGGACATCACATATAAGATTCTGTTAACCCTATATAACATCAGAGTGAAATGATAAAGGGAAGATTGCTGAACTTCTGTGTTTGCTATTTGCAGAAGAAAAAGTGATCAAAGTCAATAAGTAATTCTCTGCACTCAGGGACTGTGGTAGTCATACCATGCCAGAGCTCTACTGGAACAAAGATTTGAGACAGAAAGTGAAGTTTCTGGCTTCTAGTCCTTGATGTCACTTAGCCATACAATCATGGCCAAGTTTTGGCCAATAGACTTCCCTTGTCTGTTTCTCAGTTCATTGTGTCTTTAATGGGGATAATATCCTTTCTCCCTCTAAGCTGATGGACTATCCACTAACTGATACCTTTGTAACCCTTTTCAATTTCACAGGTATTATTATCACTGCAACTTTCTTGTTTCTAATGCCATCCAGACCATCCAGGAGAAGTTGGCTATCAGGTCAGTCCTCTCACCCCTCAAATCTTCCCTGTGTATTGTATAGATCTGAGAGTTGACAGGAAGAGAGATGAAGCGATTTACTAAGCAGTTGAATAAACCCATACCTTATATTCATATTCCAAACCCATTGTTTTTTTTTCTTTGCACAACAAACACATTTGTAAAATGTAAACATATTTGAACATTGTGATCTGGCCTCTAAAAATAGAAGTAATTATCCCAAGCTCCATTTTTTATTTTAGTCTCTTAAAACATTAAGCAGTCATGGGTGTAGGTCTAGGATTTAACTCCAGTGGGAAAACAAAAGGAGGATCTTCGGCTCAGCACAGCTGGAGGAGGAGGCGTAGCTGCAGACCCAAGGCCCACGGAGGTAGAGAAGTCCAAGAAGGCAGGGATTTAGAAGGACCTCAAGGGGCCCTATGTGCGCTCAACTGTACATAGCAAAAAAGCCAGGCAGAAAACAATGAGACAAGGGATGACTCCAGCCGGTACCTAGGACAATCTCCATCTTGAAGAAAAGAAATTTCTGTAATTCTTAAAATTCAAAGAAATGGGTCTGCTTCTTGGACTTCAAAATCTGGCTTAGGCTGTGTGTCCAGCAAGGGAAATCATTTTGAGTCAGCCTATTTTGCCGTAGAAGGTGAACGTGAATTTCACAGTCATAGGGGTTAAGCAGTTGGAGTAAGTAGTTTCTAGAGATTCAGGACATTTTCCTTCAGTGAAGTGGCAGTGAGAGAAGAGGAGACAAAGGTCTGCAAATCATCCCATTACTCCGTGAGGAGTAAAGCTAGACCCAGATGTGCCTCGCTTGCAGTGTGAGACTGCAAGCTGGAGTCACCGGGCCATGCCCTATGCTTCACACCCACCTCCCCACTCCAGACTTTGTGAACAAGTGTGAGAAAGCAGTCCTATCTGTGGAGAATGTGCAGGCTGCTGGGCACCTGACAGCCTGGATGTGCATGCCAGCTGTTGCGATCTCTGGCTGCACCTGGACTCGCCGGCATCATGGGAACTCACAGTTCCTCTACCGGAGGGGAAGCGGCCCAGGTCCATGCAAAACTGATCTTGGGCACAGTCACTCATGCTCGGGCAAATGTTGGGCCAGAAAGAGCCAGCCCCATTAGCTCATTGTCTAAGCATTCCACTGAGCACCAGGGACATTGTCCAATGAGTTCGTTCCTCACGTCACACTGTGTCACTGGCTGAGTGTGTCCCCAGTGAGCTAGGGAACAGAATAACTACAGAAAGGGAAGCCTGCCAGGCCGAAGAATCCTCATCAATACACATCATTAATTAAAACAGACCCGGAACCTGGGTTATCTTTTTAAAAAAACAAATTGAATCAAATGTAATTAATACTCATTTTCTTGTTTTGTTTTCTTTTACTGCTACTTTTATGAAATGATTCTGAGGTTTGCATTCCATAAGGGCATCTCATTATCCGGTTGAATCTAAGTAACTTAAATGATGTAGTTAAAGCATTAACTTTGCTGATAGAAAACTAAATTGACTCAGGGCCAACGCATTGTCATATTGTTATTATATAACACGGACTGCGAGGTGCTAGCACAGGGGTTGCTGCCTAGTGCACAGTTAGACACGGTCTGGGTCCCAGGGGCCCGCTGTCCCAGCAAGGCTGTTATATGGTATTCATTGCAATTTGATAAACTTCATTTATCTGGACAGCTACTTATTTAGGATGAATTGGAACCTACTGAATCATCTTAACGCAGAGGCTTCTTGCACCATAGGTCTGCAGCAGCTATTAAACTGGGGAAGATTCGGTGGCCACGACACAATGAATGTATTATTCCTGCAGAATTCTCTGGGTGTGATGAATCATGAGCTTTATGGACAGGTGCTGGGCGATACGCACTATCACCTTTTCCTCCTTTTGGTTTTTAAGTATGATATCAGTGCTGCAGTTACTGTTACTCATCTTCCCCAATAAAGAAGTTATCTGTCACAGATGATGCCGTTTCCCCAATAGCACAATCATTCAATTCTTGGGGAAAAATTACACAGCCTGAAACCCTGTTACAAGAAGAGGGTTCCCCTAGGCACTGAGCTCTCTGAAGCGATGAGTTAATGAGGAGAGAACAGTTCTTTCTGTAACTGATATAGCCACTTTATGGCATTCTATTCCTAATTGAGAGTAGGAACTCCCATAAACTATACTTGGAGGATTTATTTGGGTTATTTACAAGGCCAAGGGAGGAAACATGCAAATAGGAAGACTTGCATATAGAATGAGTCCAATTGCTGAACAATTGTAAATTCTATTTATGGACTACAGGGTTTTTTTTTCCCAAAGATAGGTGATATGTAAGTTTTGAAAAAATACTTTAGGATTGTAACTCTCCAGATTCTTGACTTCTGTCTAAATTCAATACCAAAGACTCTCGCAGTGCATATACCAAGTCTGTCTTGTCTCTGATGATGAGACTTAAGGTTTGGAAACTAAGAACTAAACAGTAGGGTTTGTTCCAAAAATATTCACGGCAATATTTAAACTCAGACTTGAGGAAAAAGCAAAGGCTAAAGATGTTGTATTATCCAGGTTTCTCCAGATAAAAAGAACAAATACACAAACACACATACAAACACACAGTTGGCCCTAGAAATGTACAGGCCTCATGTCTGCAGAGTCAACTAAACACAGGTCAAAAATATGCAAAAAAAGTCTTTAAGACAGACTTTTCTTTCCCCATCAGTAATCTCTACCCAATACAGTGCAACAACTATTTATGTGGTATTTGCATTGTATCAGGTATTAGACATAATCTGGAGATGCCACTTATATAATGGGCTTGAGTGTCAATAGATTTTGTTATCCACAGGAGTCCTAGAACCAATTCCCTGTGGATGCCGAGAGATGACCATGTGTTCTATGTATATAAATGCATATGAATTATGTATAAGAAATCAGCATACATGCAATCATTCGGGCTGCAGATCTAAAGTCTATAGGGTAAGCTGGAAACTCAGGCAAGATTTTCTGTATAGAATTATTTTAAAGCAGAATCATCTGTTTCCGAGGTGCTTGCTTTTATTCTTGCCACCCTCACGGACTGGAAGAGACCTTCTCACATTGCTATTCCTTTCTCAAGCCAACTTCAGATGCTAATCACATCAGCAAAAATGCTTTCAATCAGTATCTAGATGAGGGCTTGACAAAGCAATGGGGCACCATAACCTGGCCAAGCTGATAAATAAAATTAAGCTACCAAAGGCATCATTATTTTAAGTCTAATCCATAGATTTTTGATATACATCATGATCGTATTCATTGTAAGGAATTTATAACAGTATGATATATTTTGATTCCTCTTTTTTCCCAATCCTCTCTCCTCCTTTTAATGCATCTTTCCCTCTCTATTTACAAAGATTTGTTTCCATTTTATCTCTTTCTAAAATCTTTACTTTCCTTTTCCCACTCTTCCTTTCCCCTTTCTCTCACCCTAGTTCTTTACTTTTGGACAATTTTTTCCCATTTACAATATCTATTGTACATTTTGGCCTTTATTTACTCTTTCATTTTCTCACACTGGGGAGACAATGGGATAGTTACCCATGTGAGTCCCATTTATTTCACTTAAAAGTATGGCTTCAAGTTATATCCATTTACCTAGAAATGCCTCAAATGTATCCTTCTTTATGTCAATGTAGTACTCCATCATGATAGATAGATAGATAGATAGATAGATAGATAGATGATGTCTTTATCCATTCCTCAGCTGATGAGCATTTGGATTGTTTCCAAGATTTAGCTACTACAAAACCAAAAATAGACCCATGTCTATAACCATGAACTAAACTAAAATCAAAATGGATCAAAGACCTAAACATTAAAACAGAAACAGTAAATCTACTGGAAGACAGAATAGGCAGAATTCTTAAAGACATAGGTATAGGCAAAGATTTCATGATCATGAAAAAACCCTGATCGTGCAGGAAATAACACAAAAATAAAATAACCAGGATTTTATCTTATTAAAAGATTTTTGCATAACAAAGGAAATCAACAACAGAGTGAAAAAGCAATTCACAGAGTGGGGAAAAATTTTAGCCAGCTGTCCTTCAGACATATCTAGAGCATATAAAGAAGTAAAAAATCAGACCCCTCCCCAAATTTAAAGACCCAATCCAAAAATGAGCATTTGAGATGAAATCCCATTTCTCAGATGAAGAAATATAAATGTCAAATAAATAAATCAAAAAATGTTCAACTTCACTGGATAGTAGAGAGACGCACATTAAAACAATGCTGAGATTCCATCTGACTCCAGAAAGAAAGGCTATCATCAAGAAATCAACCAATTACAAGTGCAGGAGGGGCCGTGTGGAAAAAGGAACCTTTCTCCACTGTTGAGGGAAGTGTAGACTGGTGCAACCACTGTGGAAATCAGTGTGGAGAGTCCTCAAAAAACTAGGATTAAAGGTCTCATTTGACCCAGCTCTTCCCTTTTAGGTATCTTCCTGGAAGAATTAAAAATATCATACCACAGCAATGTATGTACACCCATGTTTAGAGCAGCACAGGCACCATTTCTAATTGTTAATGTTTATACTGTGAATCCCCTCAAATGCTATTTCTTAAATCAGTATCCACAAACCCAGGGGATCTATGTTCATGTGAAACATGGACCATTCAACATTTTTTGCTATAGTAATTTATACTGAAAGATATTTGGATTTTGAATATGTTATGCCTCTTGTGCTGATGCCAATTTATTCTTCTGTAAAGAGTATTTTTTTATTTTATATAAACTCAATAAATATAAGCTAGGACCCACGCTAGCTCTGACCCTCTCTCTATTTTTTCCTGGCCCATTAATTAAGAATGATTTTCACATTGTTAAAGACTTACATCATAAATAGTTAGGGAGTTGTACACTCAAAAATAATAAAAGCAGTCAACTTCATTTTATATGTAGTTATAATATACACAAACATTATGTAAATACCCACATTGTCCATTGGTGCTCAAATACTAAATTATTAAAATGTGATCCCTTATGTGAATTTGCCAACCCTTGTTGTAACCCAAATACATTCCCACTGAAGGAAGTCCTAAGTAGCTTCTCTAGCTATATAGAGCTTTACCACATTTTTAATTCATTTCTTGATATCGTAATCCCTTAAGAAGTATTAGAAATATTTCTAACTTAAAATCTTATCTTTACAAAATAGACTTTTCAAAAAAAAAATATTACGAGCTCTGAAATTTAATGCAAGAAGCCTTATTTAAAGCTAGTAACATCAATCAGACAACAGCCAGCCATGGAACTATTATCGGGTCCTTTGTTCTCTTCCCTAGCTCATCCCTGATTGTCCGTTTCTTCATTCCACTCCAGTCACTGTGATCTTCTCCTTGTTTGCTAAATCCTTCCAGCTTGTTCCTCCTCAGGCCTTGAACTTGGAATTTTCTCTACGTGGAAAGTCTACAATTCCCATAGAGCTTCCCATGACTGACTTCATCTCAGAGTGCACATGTCACCACAGGTGTGACCTACTGAGATGCTCCGCACGTACTCTTTTTGTGCCTTTATCCAAACACTAGTTTTTAATTTCTTTCCTGCTGTGTTTGGAATTATTTGTAGATTTGCTTATCTTTCACAGGGGCAAAGACAGCTCTAGGAGAGCAAGGATCTCCTCTGTAGGGGCAAGGCTGTCCCCCACTATTTAGCACATCCCCAGGTCCTTGGAAAGTATTAAATCAATATTTGTGGAGTTAGCAGTGGACAGACAGAGCACTGGTCGCACTGTGTCATTGCAGCTTTCTTCTCAGTGATTCCATTTCCAATGAAGTGAACATACAGATAGAAATGACCTGCGAAGTTTGCTGTTTAATATGTAATCTGACCATTCATAAAACTAAACTGCATTGAACACCAGTCCATGTCTCAGGCAAAGTACTAGGTGCTAAGAATACAATAGGTAAGAAGGAATCAAGTCTTCTTGCATTCAAAGATCTCACAAAATAACACATTAGGAAAAGAGGAGTTTGGGTACAATTCCACAATTCCAGTGGTATTATGAAACATGATTTGCGCATAGTAGTGAATGTATTTTTTCTTACCTCAAGTACTTTCTCAAATTGCCTTAGGTGAATATTTCCTTGCTTTAATGTATCTGATCATCCACATATGGTTTTATGAAAAGCTGGGGGTTTTGGCCCCATGTGACACTAACTGTAAGAAATTATAAACAGTGTTGGAAAAATAATTTTTGCACTAAAACATACAATACAGAAAGGAATTAGTTTACAAAATTCAAAATATTGATTCTCTGACTTCATGGCTACTGGTTTGATGTCAGAGGAGGAAAATTTTTTCAGTGGAGGGTTTTGGCGGTATAATTGGCTAATGAACCTGGAGTATTTGCACAGACCTACATCTTCCAGCTGTCTTTTTATTTTATATTTTTATCGTTTTTGCTTTCAGATAGAGTCTTGCTAAGTCTCTAAGTTGCCCGGGCTAGGTTCAAACTGGTGCTACTCTTACCTCAGCCTCCCAGATGCTGGGATTATAGGCACGGCTGGCTAAAAATGTCTGTGTGAAGATGTACATAATGCTTTTACAGTTGCTCAGATTTCTGGTGTTCAGATATTATAGGTCATGTTTAGCCAGAAAGAGGATATTTAATATGCCTTCCTTTTAACGGTTCTTTTCAAACACTTGCTTCATAGTTTAATATTCCCTGGCCCTATATTTGATTTAAAAAAATTTGAAGTGACTTCCAGGCTCAAGGTGCCATCCCTGGAAAAAGGATCAAGAACAAACATTAGCAGATCCAAGAACATTTCAAAACAAGAATGACAAAAAGATATAGAGACCCTGAATCTGCACATTGTGGTTTGTGTGTTGGTTTTCTTCGTGGTGAATTTTGTATTTTTAAGTCATCAGCACATTTATTAGATAGAGAGATATCTAATCCTCATGACTTATTTTTCTTATGCCCCTACTAATATCTACGTCATGTAGCCTTGATTCTTGGATGCATACTTCTGAATGCATCTCCTGCACATATGCACACACACATACACACTTGCATACACACACACATGCACACACGGATGCACACACATACTAAAGGGAACTTAAGAGTCTTTGTCTTAGTTCAAATAAGACCTTAACATAATGTTGAATTTGTTTTTGCCTTTTAAAGTTGTTTTCTCTCATCAAGACTGAATGTGACACATGGGTATTTACAACTAATATGACCTGAAAATTAGCAGACCTGTTGAGCTGTGTAACTAAAAATATTTGATGTTGAAAAAAATGACATCATTTCCTTGATCTTCATTTTTCTCATCCGTAGAATGAAAGCATTTTTATATTGTCTCTTTTCTGCTTATATCCAATTGTATATACAGAGAGATATATAATATATAATAATGTATACATACAATATATAATATATTATATATTAATAATAATTAATATATGTATAATATATATATATATCTATCATGTCTTAGCTTTTTTTTATAGTAAGCATCTCCAACATTAAGCAATAGACCCATGGATAAAACAGAATTTTTTTCTGGAATTTCAGGGTTGAATCTGTATACATAGATCAAACATATAAAACTGCAGAATTTAAGTATGTGCTGCTTATTATATGTCAACTGGACCTTTAAAAAGCTCTGTTAATACTCTGGTTTCTCTTCAGATAGTATAAATCTTTTGCCTTTTAAAAAGCTCTGTTATAAAAAGAAAAGAAGAATGACATTCAGTTTATTATCTAAGAAGAATTCATTCAATGTTTTCTAGAAAATACTAGTGACATATATTTTTGGTGGAGTATATTTTAAGCTACTGCTTGGAAAAGTAAAAGACATTGACCAAAAAGTAAGCGCTTTACCAGCTAGTCTGCTGCATAGCACTTCGTCGCATTGCTTATACAAACAAACGGCTTGGAGATAAAGCCCCTACCTATTGAATTTCATTTACCTGTATTATTATGCTTTCAAAGAACTCGTGAGTTCTGCTGGTACATGCTTATTCATCATTTTCAAAATAATCAGTAGTTTGATCTTCACTTGCCCAGTTTTCCCAGCCTGAGCAGGAGCGGGGACACAGATGCGGCTACCCAGCAGTGAGCGGAAGAAGGCAGGTCTGTTCGCCTGCCAAGAACGGTCTGCAACAAGCACGGTACTTCGCTCTGTCGCCGAAAAGCAAAATCAGAACATTAAAGAGAAGAAAAATCAGTCAAAACAGAAACAAACACAAAGTGAATTTCTCTGAATTCAACTGTCTGTTGATAGATGACATTCAACAGAAACCAATTAACAGAGGGGCAGGCAGTATGAAGAGTGATGCCGAGAAGGGGAAAATGCGTGGCGTGAAAAGCAAACGCAAGAAAAAGGAATAGGAACAAAAGAGAAAAGGTGAAACTGTCATTTGCAGTTTACGACCACAATGTATGCCTTGTAGAACTTCCAGGCAAACTCTCTGCCAGCTGAGTGAACACAGGAAGGAAAAGAAGCAAATGTGTAGTTACTGAAGAATAGTCTTTATTGAACATCAAGGAAATGAAAGCAAATTCGTTTCCTTTACCTTGAATTATCTAGAAAATTGTCTCAATGATTCATTTCTCATTGTGTTACTAACAGAGCTTTAGTCAAATGAAAAATTGGTCCAGTTCTTTGTAATTATTTTATGTCTGCATAACTCACATAGATATCTTGAATAACATACATATTTGCAAATATTTACACCATATATTAAAGAGCTTCATGAAGAGAAGAGAAAGGGGTGGCATTCATTAAGAGCAGTGCATTAATCAGTTTTCTGTGACTATAATAAAATACCCAAGGCTGCATCTTTCATAAATAAAAGAAGTGGAGCCACAGGTCTGGAGATCCAAGGGCATCATGCCCACCTTGGCTTGGCTTTGATGAGGGTCTTGTAGCAGATGGCCACACAACGATTGGAAGGTACATGAGAGGGAGGTATTAAGCATTGAGACAGGAAGCCAGAGAGAGACGAGGAGCCAGCCTCACTCTGTCATAACAACTCATTCTCATAGAACCATGCAGAATCTCACACAAACTTCTCATGCCCTTCTGAAGGTGATGCCTCTAGGACAATCACCTGACACGAGGCCACCTCTTAAAATTTTTATAGTACCTTCCAATATCACCCACTGAAGACCAAGCACCCAAGAAGGAAACCTTGGGGAATCTATTCAATCCATATCCAAACCAGAGCAACATATAATACAAAAGCACTTAATGGAATTTCCCTATATTCAGGGACTGTATTTTTAATGAAGGATGCTTTTAAAGAAGGGTCTGTTTGTATTGATACCCTAAGAACTGTTCCATTCCTCAACACTGCAATGGCATTCTAAACATCCTGTCTGTGTTTTATGGTGAGGTCCCAATTTCTTCTCACATTTTATGTCTTCCATCAACAGCAGGAAAGGCGAAAGATTGGCCTGAACAATGCCAAAGCAATGGAGAAATGCCTTTAGTTATTATTAGCAGAGCAAATGAAGAAACTGCACAGCAGATGGGTGTATATTATCTATCCAACTAAAAAAGTGTCTTGTTAACAGAGATAAATGGTCTAAAATGGCAGAACATTTTCTTGCAATTTTAAAAAATAATAGCAGCAATATTTCAGAGGCTAATTCTTCAATTTTTTTCAAGGTTTCTGCTAAAAACCCCATTTGATATTGATAGATACATTCTTAAAGTGTTCATTGGCACATCCATAAATATATGAAGTTGAAAGGGGATTTTTTAAAATCCCAACTATAATAATCTCTCTTGGAAGCTTGAAGACACGATATGAATGGCTGGTAGCATCCAGTAGGGCTGATTACATTTCATTCATTCTTTAATTAGCATTGTCAAAGCAAAGCAGAGGTGACATGGTACACTGAACTGTGCCTCTTACTATCTATGTGACCTTGACCATGTCAAGTATTATGAAATCACACTTTTCAGGTCTTTAGGATGTAAATAAATATGCCACAAAGAATTTCTATAAGAATTTTAGAAGATCCACTAAGGTATTCTTTTTGGTTCATGAAAGCTGTCATGTTCATGTGCAGTTCTAAATGAGGAATATGTGTACAATATGTTGGGTGGGTTTGTCTCCTCGTATAAAAGACCATCTAGCTTTCTGCAATGCTAATATTTTCTTTCTCTCACTGCTATGGGTGCATTGCCCCACTTGGGATAGAGAATGAAACAAACTCTCTTGCACAAATACATAATAAATATTACCCCCCTTCTGTAGTCCTTGGCCTAGTTCAATCTATGTTACAGTTAAACTTAAAATCCATTATGTATATGAAAACATCACCTTCATTTGCATTCAGCTATATCTGTAGGCAAAAGAGGTTATTTACTAGAAGAAAAATACAATTAATTTCTGATATGCTTTATTTTATTTGGAAAGCCTCCTTTCTCCAGGAACATAACAATGACTTACTGATTTATATAGTGCTATACTTTAGAGGCAGTCAAAATACTTTCCATACAATTACGATACCTTGTATTTCTAATCTCAGCAATACCTCGCTAGAACATAAAAATTGCCTTCAGAGGAGCTTAGGGCCTTTTTTGTTTGTGTCACCTCAATTGCCCTTGTAGCCACACAGGAGGCTTGAGTGGGTTTTAATCTTTCCATTTAGCATGTGGTTAGCTGGTTTGTTTAATTACTAGGAGTACTGAAGGTTACAAGTGACTTATTAGCTTGTCAAACCCAAGAGAAACTATAATGCTGTATGTGACACCCTGGGAATAAAAGGAAGACGGAGGTGCCTCTCCTGGAATTTGCAGGCTAGCCCTGAAAAGTCTAGACATGTACAAAGAGCCCGTGGTACTTGAGGGTTTGAGCCAGAAGGTGAAATAATGTTCATACCAAGTCAGACAACTCAAGAAAAACAAAAAGAGGGATGTTCCTGACCCATCCCATAGCTGCACTATTATAGGCCCCTTTTGCTCTGTATTTTCTGTTCTTCAGTGGGAGCACCAGAGAAAGTAGCTCACTTGGACAGAGAAGACGTATTGTGTGAAAAAGATACATCTCAACTCAATGTGGAAGCTGAGATGGATGGTAGCAGCATTTAATTCATTTCTCTTAATTCATGATATGAGAGAACTCTGACATCAAGTGGGCTTGTAGTTCTATTTATGTGATTAAATGTGTCTTTGGAGTGAAGATCCAATACATTTATTTTCTGAACAGGAAAAGTCCTACAGACACAGATTTTTTCCCTACTTGGCCTTTGTGCTCAAAATGGAAGCTGTCGTGTTTTTATAGAGCTTCACTTGCTGCTTCATTCTGGGCCAACCCATGCACTCTCCTGAGATACCTTAAGCTTCAGGTCATAGAGAGGGTGATACAGTCTCCCTCTTGTGGTGAAAGCCCAAAAAATGTGAATCTTGTTTTCTGTATGCCTCCCCAGAAATAGAACATGGGTTGAAAAAATATGGTGATAGCATTGAGATGCAGATAAATATAGCTATACAACTTGGAGTGGAATTCTTCAGCATTCACACTGCTGATAAAAATTATTCCTCAGGCTTGGATGGGTCCCTCTGCTCCTTCTTGTTTGGTTGTTCAACAGGTCAATGATCCCTCTGTGCATAACTTGTGGTTAGTTTTCTGAATTGCAAACAAGCTCAATTTTCTCCCATACAAAGATGGAACTAGTAAGCTTATAAAATCTTCCTTGATGGGATACATGTGCAATGACTTTGCCTTTACTTACCTTTGACATTCTGACTTAATTAATTTCAGTTTTCTAGACATTAATTTCCTTATCGAAGAAATGGTCCTGGTGAACAGATCAAAGGGACTAAAAAGGAGGCATGCATGCCACTACACCTGGTGGCTCTGTTTGCTGATCCCAACATTTACTTCAGAAGCCCTCCCAATACAAGGATGTACAAGATACAATGTACTTTTCATTCCTGGACCTTGAAAGATCTGAAACTACCATGATATCCTTCCTAACAGTCCAGTTTATTTAGATCAGGCAAGTATGCTTACCATATATCGGGTAAGGAAATTGAGGCACAGAGAAATGTATGGCTTACATTAACCTGTTGAGCTTGCTTTTAACCCTCCTCCTTCCTTCTCATTGAGATCTAGGAAGGTGAAAGGAGGGTAAAAGTCTGTTGCCACCTATAAGGATACTGAGTTCCTTGATCTGAAAAGGGAGCAGATTGGGTAAGTCACTAGAATCCCCTGTATAGTTGCGATGGAAATTCTGTCTTCCCCTTCCCTACTCCTGCCACTGCGCTACCTTATCCCATCAACAGCTGGCTGAACCCCACATTATAAGAAGGAGGGCCCGGCCAATCATTGCTAGTCTGCACTAAGTTGTACCCTGGTGCACAACGCAGCCAAAAGACTTGTGAGCAGGAAATAACAGAAACAAAGGCAAACTCATTCCAGGACCCACTTTTGAACCCAAGCAGAGATGCAAATTTGGGGTCCAACATGCCATTTAGTCAACCATGCAAATTAGCACATGCTCACTTGCCTGGGGCCCTGGAAGAAACCAGAAGGGAAGCCACTAGGAATTCCAATCTGTTGTATTTCTCCTTCAGTTGACTTCTGGTCATGTTTTAGTTGGGAATTTTTTCTGTGGATGCCTATGGCTGAAAGTGAATGCTTGTTTTCTTAACCTGGGCAGTGGGATGCAGGAGAGAAGTAAAGAAAATGAGTTAGATTGAAGGTTAATAATGTTAAATTTTAAGGTTGAGCTAGGAATAAAAAATAAACACACACAGCACACACACACACACACACAGATTTCTGAAAAGCTGGTATGAAAATGCAATCTCAAGCTAGTCAACTCCAGATCTAAGAATCATTCATTTTTTTTTGTCTTTTAAAGGTCACCATTTATAGTCATTGTTTATGGGTCCAGGGGTTAGGACGACTGTATTTAGTTG
This sequence comes from Chinchilla lanigera, assembly GCF_000276665.1. Classification (NCBI taxonomy): domain Eukaryota; kingdom Metazoa; phylum Chordata; class Mammalia; order Rodentia; family Chinchillidae; genus Chinchilla; species Chinchilla lanigera. The sequence goes on along the minus strand of NW_004955480.1, from coordinate 1,249,893 downwards.
CAATTGCTCAAATATATGCTTTTCATAAAAGCAAGAATTTTACTCTGACAAGGGTTGTAACCCTCACACATTTCCTGTAGCTCTAGCTGAATTGAAAGTATTAGGTCCCATTCACTTATACCTTCCAGTGAAGATTCCATTTCCCAATTATTGGAACAGTGAGTCAAATAAAAGCAAATGTTGCTAAAGAAAACAACATGAAAGGGATCCTTCAATATCTAAAGAAAGCTGAGGATTGATTGAAACTAAGGGGTTGGAAACACATCTCCAAGCATGCCTTTAACTACAAAGGTGGTGGTGGTAGGGGGTGGAGGTGAGGGTAAAACAGTAGAAGCTTGGAGCAGAGGTGAGAAGAGAAATTCAGTGAAGTAAAGAAAGAGAGTTTGTATCTGGTATTTCCTCTGCAATTTAATACCGTCAGGCAGGCATCTTGCACATCTACCCAGATTGAACACATTGCTATTACCAAAGCAAAGCTCTCTTCTAGGATAGATTAAAGAGCTAATAGGTAAAACCAGCTGCAGGAGCATCTGTTTTCTCATTTCAGACGGAAAGCCCTTGGAAAACTGGAAAAATACAGATTCCAGAATTCTCAGGGGATTGGAGCCAAGGAGGGAGTTTCCACAACCTTCCAACCTTTAAAGTACCCTGAACTCCATGACTCCTTCCAACATGTGACTTTGCCCGACAGCCTCACCATCAAAAACATCACGGGTATGGAGGGACCTGGAGGACACAGCTCCTATTTTCCCAAGACAAGCCCTATTCATTGTCCTATTCTTTGCTCTACCTTGGTAGGTATAAGGGCAGATCCTCTTTCCTAGGACACCTAGAGTGTGTGCTCCATTGCTTATTTTGTGGGGAAATGGAGGACCTACCTCTCAGTCACCCTAACCTATGCAAATTCATTGAAGAATGGCATTATTTCTAACAGTATATGTGTAATCTCTGGAAATTTCTTTAAAGTGGGCCTAAAGTCTATAACATGTAAATTTTTGAATAGAAAAGAGGAGCCACTAATGACAATGATCATTAAACATTGGTGATACATCAAGCAATTTCAATGTAGTACCCGTCACAATAACCCTGCCAAGAAAGCCCTGCTGGTTTCATTGAGGAAACAAGATTTGTCAGGACTTTCCAACATCCTTGGCTGTGGACATGGGAATTGAACACAGTTGTCTTTGATTCCAAAAGTTCATGAACCACAAAAATATGTCCTCTTTTAGAATTTTATTGCCTTCTCACAAAATTTCATTGCTAAAGAGCAAACATTTGGGGATTTAGCTCAGCGGCAAAGTGCCTGCCTGGCAAGCTCAAGGTCGTGAGTTCGGTTCCCGGTACCGGAGAAAAACCAAAAAAAAAAAAAAAAAGAGCAAACATTTCTGGGATGAAGAGTGGATTTCTACCTACATCTTTGTGCTTTTGGGGTTTCTGTAGTTTAGAAGTAGTGTTTTTCGTGGTGCTCTTGCCACTCTTGCATGCGGTACTGGAGATAGAATTCAGGGTCTTTGCACTGAGCTACAAACCCTTTTTGGTTTTTGTTGCTGTTGTTGTTGTTCTTTTGAGATGATCTTACTAAGTTGCTAACTTGCCCAGACTGGGCTCAAGCTTGTGTTCCTCCTACCTCAGCCTCCCAGAGTTCTGAGTGATTACAAGCATTTGTCACCATGTCTGGCTTTCAAGCTTTTTTAAGTCTTGATGCAAACAGAAAATGAATCGTATAGACACATATACCGATTATATATCTGTAAATGCATACTTATACCTAAACAATAATTTATTTTGCATATGCAGTGCAATTTGATATGTTCAAATGGATATTCAGACTACATTGGTATGAATTCACTGGTCCACAATGGTTAAGAGTTGTCACCAGGAAGCCAAACCAGCTGTGATCATATCTGAATAAAGATATTTACCAGATGCATGAACATGGTAAAGCTATTTTACCTATAAGACTAGTAATAACCTTCTAGAGATGTTATGAAGTTTAAATGAATACTGCATGAAAATCTCTGGCATAAAAATTATCCAGTAAACATTATCTCATTCTGTTAAGTGCTTAGCACAATGTGAGACATTGCTGGAGCAATTTTGCAATGACTGACACATAAACATGCTAAAAAGTGTTCGCTATTTGTGGTATCATGTACTTATTATATCTCCAAAGTATAGAAAATTGTGATACCAATTACAGGAAGAACAAAAGTGTGGAGAATATTTAGATAAATGAGGAGAGAAAAGATCAAATAAAGACTTTCATGGTGACAATTTTTTTATGTTGAGATCAGGACTTAAGTCATTTCCTTTTGTAATTTAATATAACATGTATTTTTTCCTATTCTCTTACTTTAGGCCAGACTGTACATGCTTTTAGGGGTGAGACTGTGTCTATTAATCCACAACAGTATTTTCTTGGCCTAGAGCCATGTCTTTTACATAGAAATCACTCAAATTACTACTTACTGAATAGATGAACAAACGAATGGGCAAGAATTATTGGTTTATTTGTGTTCATATGTCAGAGTGATTTTTCAGTTTAGTAGAAACCATAGGCCAGTGGACCAGTGGTTGCCAGTGAAGTGAACTAAGTTTTTCCCCAGAACTTTACTCTCTTTTTCAAGTCATTCTGGCATCCACACAATCCACACAATTATGGACTACTTACTATGTGTTCTCACAAGCCTTTAAAGAAAAAGACAGACATGGTGAATTTCCACCTTTCTCTATGAAACATATCGTTCTCGGTATGTGGGGTCTCTCAAGAACTCAAAATGCTCCTGTGATGAAGGATCCCATGATAAGCATCAGCTTTCGAGATGTTCATGTTAAGAAACCCCTGAATTCCCACTTCACCCTCAAGCTAGAGGAAGGATAGAAGCTGAATGCGATAATATCATCTAAGTCTTCTATTTGTAGGATTTAGGGGTTTGTTCTTTGTTTTGTTTTTGCCTTTCCTTATTGATCTGGGCAACAGTACAGAAGAAAGAGTCAGGAGGAGGAAAGTACTGACCTGTGTATTTAGGACACATTGCTTCCTGATGATCTTTCCAGCTTTTCTTCATGCCCAGTGGGCAAAATACTCTCAACCATTCTCATTTTCATTTCTTTTAGTAGAAATGCAAGAAAATTACAAAGCTGGAATTGTCTAAAGCATTGAAGTATCGTGCTTCAAGATAAAATGGTCCTGATTTACCTTTGTGAGAAATGGTAGGAGGAGCCATTTCTGAGGTGATTGAGCCCATTATTTAGCATTGTGGAATATGACTGCTTACCTAAGGTTGTGCTCTGCAAAACAGAGGGTGAGAAAGTGAAAGGACAAGTCTTGTTTAAAGCATCATCAAGCTGTCTTTCTAAACTGAAGAGAATTGACTAAAATCTAAAAGATATAAAACTGTGGGGATTAATACTTCCTCTATTCTTCTGTATCTCCTTCTGTCTTGCAAATAGTAGGAAAATGTCAGTACCCAATGGGTAGGTTAAAGTAGAACAAGTTAAACCCTTGGAGTTGGACAGATTCAGACCTCAATTCTGTCATTTCCTACATATGTAATTCTGCACAACTTGCTTGAGGTAAATGTTGGTGTTCCTAACTTCCACCTCAATAATAAAACTTTTGAAGAGTTAGTACATCATTGTCAAAATATCTAGTGCACTGCCTGGCAAAGGCTAGTGGTCCAAGACAGAGTTATTGCCTCATGATTGCTGTTGAGAGGGTGTCTTCACTCATGTCCAGCCTCTGTGCTTGAGGAACCCCAGACAGAGGAGAATGCAGAGTACAGTCCCCATGTGGATTCAGAAGCAGGCCTATGAGAGGTCTTCAACTCAAACATCTCTTCCAATTTCTTTCCCATTCATAGTCACTGGATTTAGGCTCTCTTCTTAGCATCTCTTGATTGACACTGACCCTTTGCATTGTGCTAAAGTTAGCCCATTTTGTATCTTAGACAAATGAATAGCAGTCCCAGATTAACCAGCATGGGGTAACACAGTAGGGTTAAAACTCTGAAGCAGTTTATAGATATAATATAGAAGGGTTAAAGCTCTGAAGCAGGAACCAAGGTTTGTAGTCAGAGTACACAGATCTTGAGCTCTGATAAATCTTGAGCTCAAATTGTGAAATATCCTAGCCATATGCCATAAGGTGAATTTATCTTTATGAAACAACAGATTAAATTGTGGATATAATCTACATGGTTGTTGTAAGAATCATATGACATAATGTTTGAGGTATCTAACACAGTCCCTGGCATAGAATAATTACCTAATGCCAGCTTGTAATATTTATTCACCTCTACACTTGATGTTTGAACCCTAATGTTGGGTGTCACCATTGTTCTGCAAATCCATCATGCCTTCCTAAAAAATGTCTAAAAGTACTTTAATTCCACACTGCTTCACTGAACGCTAACATTTCTCAACCTTCCTAATCATGAATCTTTTTAGTTTGTGAAGAATTGATCATTTCTGTCATTGGATCCCAGAACTCTCAACCCCTGAAATTGTAGCTTTCCTTCTTGAGCTAAAAAAATAAATACATAAAACTTCATCAACACCCTCTACCAACTGTGGCAAGACTTATTCTTTCAAAGCCTCTGGAGGGCAAGATCACTATAACTTATTGCTAAATTTCACCTGACTATGATTCCAGTTTAGTCAGAATTATGAAGTGTCCCTTCAAATTAAGTAAACCGTAGCAGCTCCTTCACTAGCTACAGGATGACAATACATCCCATTTACCCTGCTCTGCCCATGGCAGTGAAACTCAAACTCTTCTGTGATGTCCCCATGACTGGTACCACTGCCCTTGATCACTACAAATAAAATCTGTTGGTGAAAGGAAGGATCAGCAATAGACAATGTTACCTTCCAAAAATCTCCTACCATTTGCAGAGAGTAGTGTTATATACTGTGATGTTGGCAGCATCTAGTCCCAAATAAAAATATAAAAAAGAGAAAATTGAGGTAATGCACCACTGTGCATGAGGTATCATATGGGAAGGTGGAAATTAAGCATATTGAGAGTCCATGCTGTTTTTATTCAATTTTTAAAATTTATTTAAAAAATAAAAAAAGGAAAACATATTAACAAACAGACATCCATTTACAAAATAGCATAAGAACAATGCAAGCAATACTAAATTACAGACAAAGTGGTAGGAAATTCCCAATGGTTGTTGCATTACATATTGATATCTTCAAAGTGGTTTCTCAGGAAAACAAATCTAGACATGCAAGACTGATCAAATAATTCATCATTAACTGTTCCTTTCAGTAAGGAAATAGAAGCCAGTAGTACAACTATGTTAGCTATCCTGTATACACATATACACATAATTTCCCCTTCTTGCTTTTCTCTTTTCCTTCATCCTAGTTGCTCTTTACTTTTAAAGCAAGCAACCAAAGAATGAAGTATTTGGCATACTTCTCCGGGAAAGAAGTACTCCAGTCTACTTTGTACAGTGCTTAGCTAATGAAGTGGACATTGCCATGTGTTAGAGAAACTAAAGTGCTTCTTGTTCTCTATGCCAACTTACCGGGCATTCATTGCTTCTATCGTGAAATCCTTTCTATACTTCTATTTAAAAGAGTATTATATCAGTTTCAGAAACAAGTGGTTTGAGATTCAGAAAAGATGGATAGGCTGATCTAGAACTGGAGGAATTAGGATAGGAACACATGCCTTTCCAGCTTCAGAATCCCAAGCACTGGCTGGCTGCTAGATTCAAGTCAGATACAAAAAGTGTCAGATGTTGTTTTCAAGACAAGCTTAGAAAAGGATGGTTTCAATTCAACTTTGAATTCAATTCAATTTCGTATATATTTCTTTATAAATTCTCTCCTACTTCTCCCACTGACCATGAGAAGAAGCTACAGCGACTAATGGATATGACAATAGGGTCAATTCAGTTTACCCTTGTGTTCACTTTCTTCTCTGCCACTTTCTAGCTTTGTGTAAACTTAAGGAAGTAACTCCTCTGAGCCGAGGTTTCTTCATACGTTAAAGGGATACACAAATAATTACCTTGCATAGTTTGCATGAAGATAAAGCAAGAGGGCTCATAAAAGCAAAGTACATTGCCTAGTGCAATATGTACTCAAGGTGGCTATTGTCACTGCTGTTTTTTATGAAGCTATCTTATAGGTTAGTAGCACCTAAATAAGTTGTTCAATTACACAGTAGTAATATTATTTATTAGAAGAATAAGAATGATCAGAACTCTGCTAGTCCAGAACAAGGAAAATGAACTCCATCCAATATCTCACCCAGTATTATGCAGAACCTTCTGGAAAATAGAAATGTTAGATAGACCACACCCACGATACTACTGGGAACCATAAGGAAAATAGACGGTGAGAAGAAGAGCTCTAACAATGGACAGAAGACTTCCAAAACTATTTTAGAGGTGTTTGTCATCCCAATAATTTTATTGTGAATCTGATTTTCCTATTCTTCAAAACTTCTGCTTAGCTATACCCCAAGGGCATTGTACCTTTATTCCAAAAATCAGTTTAGCAAATAGTTCCCTCAGTTCTAACCAATAACCATTGGTTGTGTCAGGAAAACAATCTCTTTTTTTTGGTTTTTTGGTTTTTCTCTGGTACCGGGAACCGAACTCACGACCTTGCGCTTGCCAGGCAGGCACTTTGCTGCTGAGCTAAATCCCCAGCCCCAGGAAAACAATCTTGATACAAAATGTATCAAAGTCATTTGAAGCTCTTGCTACCCACATTGTCCTGTATTGCCTGGGCAGATAATCTGGATGGGCTCAATTTTACTTATTTCTTTCAGACACAAGAAAACTTGGAGTCACAGCGGTGGAAACAAGGCAGTGATGAGCTGCCGCAGCCCCGAGAAAATAGTCCGTGACAATCCTACCTCATCCCATCCTGCCTCGCACTAAAGATGAAACGTTCACCTGAACTTTTTGGCTATTCATTCCACTTAAAGTCCACTCATCTCCTTTCTTGAACAGATGGTTTGAATGTGGACCCAGACGAAGCCAACTTGTTCTACTAAGAAGTCTGTATTTCCCATCTTCCGTGGCGAAACATTCTCACGAGGTACATGCAAGAACTTTGTATCCTTTACCCTCAATGGATTTCATGTAAGAAAAGGATGAGAGTAAGAAATCAAAGTGTGATTCAATGCCAGGAAGCGTGGCTAGAGGTGCTCTTGAGACACACCTCTGGAATCCTCCATTGCTCTTACTCTGCTCCGGCCTGAGACTGTTCCCTATAGCCAGTATTTTCTCACCCTTTTCTGGGGTCCCTTGCTTTCCTTCCTCCTTTCTTGGCCTCCACCTTCCTCTTTTTTTCTCTTTTCTTTTCTAAGACAGGGTCTCCTTATGTAGTTCAGGCTGGCTTTGAGCTCACTATGTAGCTCAGGTTGGCCTTGAACTCATGGCAACCTGCTTGCCTTAGCCTCCTGAGTACTGAGATTATAGGTGTGCACCACCACACCCAGTTTACCTTCCTCTTTTTTACTTCAGGCATGACATACCTCCACAGATCATTACTGTGCTTGCTCTTTACTGCCTTCTTAGCTCGACTTTTCTCCGGTCTTGACCTGGCCACTTTTTCCTAAGCTTCCTTATCCCTGGCATTTTTCTTCCTATGTAAACCTCTACTTGGGATTGCTTCCAAAGCTGATTTTCAGCCTCTTCAAAAGTCCTACAGGAAGCAAGGTAAGCTTGAAAAGAAGGTCTTGACATTCAAAGCATCCTGGAATATTCACCCCAAGTAGGTTCTTATTCCGGAGATATTTGCCTTTCTCGTCCTATGAGCAGAAGGCTGCAGTGGAGAAAAGAAGGACACAATGTGCTTGCTGATGTTGGTCTTACGAGACTGGTATTTTCATGGGACCAGGCTGTTTGTTTACAGATAGGGCCCTTGGGGTGCTTTCTATCAGTGGTTGCTGTGGAAGCTCAACAACACCGTCAGCTCAGCTGCACCTCCTCCCTTTCCACACCTCACCTTCCCCTCCTCCCTTTGCCTGGACCCTACTTACCAGGAAACAGCAGCAAACCAAAATGTTATGTTGACTTCTTTGTCAGTGAAAAAGCTCATTTGCAGTAGTTAAGCCTCTGTTTGCAGAATTAAATCAGCCACTTCCATTTCTAAACACCCTGCTCTGTCAAAGCCCAAGATGGATGAATCTGCTCCACACTCAATCAGCCTGGATGTGCCTGTGTACGTGACCCCACAGAGTCCCCCACAAAATCCAGGTCCTGCCTTCTTGATCAGTAGTTGGTCTGGAGACCCCCATGGGTGATACCAAGGCAAGCTGGATGGGGAGGGGTGAGAATGAATGAACGTTTAGCTATGTACTTCCTACCCGCCTGGAGATAAAAATAAACCCATGTCTTATAACCTAACATCTAAAGCAGTGTCACACTGTCTGATAGTCTGTACCTTTTCCTGTTTTTCCTTTCCAGTCCAATCTAGTGCTATTTGACCTGAGCAAATCCTATTTTTATATCATTGTCTTGATACCAACTGACCTCTTGTATTTCAGACTGTAAACTGGGAGTTTACTATGCCACACCTGTCTTTCTGTATTTGACTGTGGGTATATTGGCTGCTGCTGGGATTAGCCTGAAGACAGTTCAAGTGGGACTAACATTAAAAGATATCCTGAATTTCATCCTCTGGACTCTGGATCTTCCTAGGCAGGAAATTTATCCAGAGGTGTGAGACTTCTAATGACTTTTTGCAGCATAAGGGAATACATAAGCAGAAATGTTTTAAAGCAAATCACCGTGTTAGTGGGGCAGATCCTGGGAAACTGTGCTGCTTGCGTGATGTCCTGCCCACTTTTTCCCATCACTGAGAGAAAGTGGGAGGAAGGAGCAAAGCTGCCATAACCTCACGCTAGTAAAATATAATGACTAAACAATTTAAAGACAATCACAAGATCCCAGGCGGCCGGGCCTCTCTGTTTTAAATGACTGTGGTTTCATTTACACATTTGCACACAGAAGGCCAAAAGTCTATGATGGATCACGCAAGTCAGAGGAAAGTAATGGTTCACTATGGCCTGGTTAATAGTTAGACAAGCTGTTCATGTTTGATTAGGGTTTTCTTTTCCATTGATATAATTGTATGATAATTAACTCTACAGACTTACATCTCATTTGGGGGAAATATGTACATTTTGAAGTTTCAGGAGTAGCAGATTCCACATGCCAAGAAAAAGTCTGCAATTACACTTTGAGTCTCCCACTCAGCCATAAAGCTTGGACTGGAAGGTGTGTGCCCCCTGAGTCTCTGAAAGAGCTGGTTTTTACAGAAGTGGCTGGGTTTCCTTAGTTCTGACTCTTTCCACAAGCTCTGTTCACAAAAGAGCTCTACCCTGACATCTGTTGATAGATTAGAATCGCCAAGTGGCAAACAGCATGAACATGTAATGCAGTCTGACTTCGAGGCTCAACTTGAGATGGAGCACACGAGGCTTCCCTAAAGAATAAGTCTCCATTAATACAGGCACCACCCCACAGTCAGATGTTTTACATAATGGAAAGAAATTCTTTTAAAGCAGATGGCAAAATATGAGAGTGGGCATCCAAATTAAGTCATTTATAAGTTGGCCATACTGATACCCACAGAGATAGTTTCCCTCCTCTAGTATATATGAATATACTATAAATGAATCTCCACCGCACATCACAGCCAATAATCATTTACAACCTCATGGTTATGCTAATTTCTTGAATTGCTTATATCTTTAATGAGAGCTAAAACACTTTAGAGCAAGGGCCCATCCTGGTATCCTTCAAACTGTGTCACTTCCGTGCTAGCCTGTGCAGCCTAAAACACATGAAGATTCATTCTTCAGCCTCCATTTCAGGGTCACTTTGTCTCCTTTTCTAAGAAGCCACTCTTGGCTGTGAGAACTGTCAAGCTGTCTCTATTCTGATATTCTAAAACCTTTAGACTTATCAAAACACAAAGCTCATGTGAAGTATTGTCCTTGTCCCGCTACCATCCTTGGAGGGAAGGATTGCGGTGATATGATTGTGTACTTAGACTCCAGCACCATGCTTGGTATACAGTTTATTCTCAATAAAGGATTTTGAATGAAGAAGTGATGAAATACATTACTCTGTTTCTTTTAAGAAACAAGAATTGCTGAAGCATCAGTGATAAACAGAGGATGACTATAGATTTATCTCCACTCTATAACTTACAGTTATTCTCCCACAAGTTTCAGTGGTCCTAACACATTACATTTAAATTTAATTTAAAATTTAAATTTAATTTAAAAAGCCAAATATATTTCCTTAAGAGGTCAGTGTGGGCTCTCAAGGTGGGGTCAAGGTAGAGGCAAGAAAATTATAAGATTTCTGAAAGGTTAGTACAATCTTGCTTGAAAAGGTAGATATCAAATTATCATCCTTTGCTATTGTCCATGGACAAATGGACCTTTTTCTCAAGAATCCTTGGGTCTTAAGCTCACTGACAGGATTGACAATTAATACAGGGTTGGCTTTCTTCTTTTCTATGGGAGAATTCTAGATACCTAATGTCCCTTACTAAAATACTTGATTTTGAGAAGAAGAATGTTCTGGAATTACTGATGATAATCTCTGCTCTGTTGACCTGCTATTTTGAATCTCTTACTATCACAACATGAATTTGTATGTCTCCCTTTGCATATTTTCACTCTTATCCATTTCCATTCTATCCCGTTAAGAAAGCTCTCTTCTTCCTTTCTTATCCAAATCTTGATATAAACCTCTCTTCTTATTTCTTCTTGTAATAACAGAAATAGGCTGACATTTTGAACAGACAGTTAAAATCATGGAAAAATAACCAGACCCAATCCAGGTTACATTGCTCATCTTCTCAAGTGTATCTTACTTCAGATATCCTTGGGAACAAACTCCCCATTCCTAACACAAGTACAGCCTCACAAGTATCTGGCACAGTCACAGCCAGCCATCACCATAACTTCTTCCTCTCTGCCTGGCTGTGTACCATGTTGCCCGAGGGTACCATCTTGTCTTTCTAGCCCCCACATGTAGAACCACTTATTCATGATACATACCCAAGGATAGATGCCAACATACCTAATGACAACAGTTACTGGTTCAAAACTTGCAGACACTTAGGACTTTCCCATCCAGTGTCCTGGTGGTGAATCTTAGCTGGGACATTAATAATTTGCCAGGAGGCCTCCTACCTATGATCTTGAGTAATCTAATTATCCCTCTGGATTATCATCAATTCTCCACCTATGGAGAATTGAATTGATTTACTAAAGGGAGCGCAGTGACTCACAGGGGAAAGAAGTGATGTTTCACTTAACTGTCCAACTGCACCTACAGTTACTGACACATATTTACAGTGAGCAAGAGCACTGTGTTCTGAGATACAGTGAGCTTAAAACGCTAAGTTAATAGTGTTTACAAGGTTCTACTGATCCTTCTACTAAGTTACAGGAGTGTAAGTGTTAAACATTTGACTACTTATAATAGTAAGCATTATATTCACTACATACTTGTTTATGTTTTTATTTCTTTAAAAGCCAAGACCTCCTTAAAGTTTGAGATTATGGGTTTTAATTTTTTTTCATTTCCTCAGTGCTGACATTCAGCACTCAGTAAATGATTAGCAAATGATCATGTAGAGAAAGTCTGACACGAAGTAATGTTGTGTCTATGGCAAATATTATTTAAATTTAGGTTAAGAAAAATATAAGCAAATTCACTGTGAGGAGGTTTCCTAAATGCATATGGGGACATAGTTTTGTTTTATAAACACAGGTTTGAAAATGAAATCTTTGATTTAAATCCTGTCCCTATCACTTTTGCAAGTTATTAACTTTGTGCCGGTGCCTTTTCTAAAAATAGTGATAATTACACTTATAAGGCTGTTGACAAAATAATGTTTATAAAGACCTCGGCACAATCCTAACTCAGTTGGCATTCATGGAATGAACCCTTTGGTTACCGTCATTAATGTATCATTGTCAAAATACCAAGCATGACTCAGCTGAAGAAGCTCATCATTAAGAGATGCCTAGAAATCTAAGCAACTCATTGTCGGAGGCATCCATCTACAGATGCTGGAAGCCCAAACTATAGATTAAAGTTCACAGTAAAATACCTGATATAGAGACATTGACAAAGTCCTGTGGTGTTTTTCAGCAGAACTGAGCATTTTGAATGGACACCACTGTGGGAACTCAGCTTGTAGGGACAAAGAGTTATGATTCATGGTCCTTTAGAAAATTCTTGCTCACAGAAAGAGGTACCAAGTTCTCATTTCCAGAGCAGTGGGTCCATACTTACACCCCTTTGATTCAAGAAGTGTTTGGAGTATTGGAACAAAATAGAAGTTAAAGAGAACAAAGGGAGATCAACAGAAAACAGTATTCTACAAATCATCTAGTACCCAAGGGATGACCATGACATTGGGGTGAGATTCAAAGCTAAAGCTGGACAAAGAAAAATCTTGTGTGGCCAGGTCTTATTCGTACAACAAACAGTTGAGGCATCTATCAAACTGAAAGCATGTTCAAGGTGAAGTCATGTTTGCATGACCAGCAACAGTGCATCAATCAAAATCTGCATCCCAGCCAAGGGTGTCATAAGAAATCAGAAGTACATGATAGCATCAGATGCCTGTAGCTGAACAACACCACAGAAAAAGAAGATTTTGAGAGAAATGTCATTAAGAAAAAGTTATGGACGTACATCTTTTCTCCGGGTTAACTTGACCCAAAGAGGCAGGTTCCAAAATGTGTTCTTCCTAGCCTTAAACATGAGAAGAAATCTAGGAATCAAATCAGGAAAAGAAATAATTTCTGAGCTGAAGTAACTGAGAAATGCTTTATCCTCATGCCTTTTTAAGAATTATATTAGCATGTTAATGATCTGCAAAGTCCTGTTAAATATCATGCTTATGGTGTTTTAATATAACATTTCCCAGTGTGCTACGGTTGCCATTTTCTTCTCACAGCATTTCGTCTTCTGTGAAAAAACTTTGGGAAAACCAGTCCAAACTGTCTGGATTATAGTGACTGTATGCTTTTGACTCTCAGCTTTGTCAGTTGAGAAATAGAGAAACAAACAGCAGCATGGAAACATAGGGATCAAATAAAGCTATGTATGGTAGTCATGAACAGAAGCACCTAGCCTGCTATCTAGTACACAGAGACCATGGCAGTTAACAAGGAAAAGCTGTCAGTACTAATGGTAGCTAGAAAGAATAAATAACATGCTATGGTGACTAATGTATATTTGAGATATTAGAACTATATTCTTTGGATCATTTTAATTCCTATATTTTTAGATCTGTATCCTCTCTTTTAGAATGATTGCCTTTAAGCACCTCTTACTGAAGTCTCGCATCATGAAAAATACTATTAATCATTTTTTAATCTCTCCTCATATCAGATAGTTCTGATCATTTGTCAGTTCTGAGTTTATAGCTCCTCTGTAGTTGCTCAATTGCTACCCTTCTTTCCTATTCTTTTTTCCTTACAGAATGGCACTATTTTGAATGGAAAAACTGAAAGGAAGAAAGGAAGAAAGGAAGAAAGAAAGAAAGAAAAAAAGATGACAAAATAATTTCTTATCTGTTTTCTCTTTTGATTCTCAACAGATGGCAAAAATCAGATAAAACAGAGAAATCTTGAAAGCAATGTTTAAAGGAGAGTAAAAATTGAAGGGTATCTTCAATGTACAATGTGATATTGAAATATACAGTAAACATTTAAATTTTTAAAATTTAATACAGTAAATGGTGCATTGCCATTAATCCACTTCAAAATGCACACCCTCATTTCAAACACATTTATTCCATCATTCTTTCCACATTGTGAAGCACTTTGGAAGTCCTCTTTTGTAAGTGCCTGTAGGAACTGTAATATAAGCCATGGTGAATGCTGCTTTTGAATGGTATTCAGTGGAAAGGCAGGCTGGTAGAACTATTTCAGTGGGTTCTCACTTACCTGATTCATCAAATCTGGCTCTGTACATCTTCTGGATCTTCCTCAAAGTAAACATGACCATGAAACGTTTGAATGGTTTAAAATGACTCAAGACACTGAGGAACCTGCAGCAACACAGAAAGACACCCACCAAAAGGACTTCCTAAACTGCTGTAGAAAGCCCCAAGAATGGTGGAGTAAGTGTGCTAGAGTAAGGGGGTGGGGCCTGAGGGGGTATTAGCAGCAATATGTCTTTTACCTTATATGGCTTTTGAATGTAAACACTCATTTTATTTTTCAGTCATACTTCTTATCTGTCCCATTTTAAGTCTTTCCCAGGACTGCGTCATAGAAAGTCAATGTGTAGTTTTCACTATCTTCTGGCTCCTCCCCCTGTCTCGGACTCTTCTTTCCTCCTGTCTATGTGACATCTCCAATTGTATATCAACACCAAATTCTTGACTGAGCCCCTTGCTGCACCGTGGCTACCAAATTCTTTCTCCCAGGATCAGTCAGTAACTGCAGTAAGCAGCAATTCAGTTTTATCATTGCTCAGCCAGATGCCTTGAGGTCATCTTGGACTTCACTATTTCTCTAATACACAACTGGCAATTCATCAGCAAGGCCTGTCATGTCCACCATTAAAATGTAAACCCTCAACTCTTTTGCAAGCCACCAGTATCATTTAACCACATTAACACACTGTTCTTCTAGCAGGTATACCTTGTTTCCACCCACTGATCCTTCTAATGTGTTAGTCTTCCTAAGCAAAGATTCCCAACATCTTCCTGCTCATTCATAGTAAAGCTGAAGTCCTCTCTGTGGTGCTCAGGGTTCTGTGTGCTCCTACCCAACCTTGCCACAATTCTAACTCTTCTCATCTTCTCATCTTCAGTGTTCTTGCTCTCTCTGCAACAATGAACAATTCTCCCACCTCTTAGGAAGATCTAATGATTAATATAGATAGAGAACTTAGAGCTACATTTCCTTCACAGTGGATCTTAATATTGTGTCACTGCTTCTTGGAACCTTAGGTGTTTATTGTTGTTTTGTTTTGCTTCTGTTTGTATCTTCCCCACCTCATGTGTCACTGGTACTATTTTATGTACAGCCTTTAGCAATGCTCCTAGCTCAGTGAATTTCCTTGAATTATTTCCTCTGCCTAAATATTCTCTTAAAAGCTGTGTGGTAGAGATTTGAAGTTTCACAGTCTTCAGATCTTCACTAAAATCATCTTATTCATAAGTCACTAATCACATGATATAAAATACACTCACAGCACATAAAATGGTAAAAGTATAAAGACCCAAAAACAAAAGCCATAGGAAGTCCATATAGCTGTGAAACCATATTAATAGAGACCAATAGTAAGATTTATGTGAATTGATTATTCGATCCTCAGTAGATTAACTTAGTGATTCCATATTTTAGACAAGAAATGTAATTTAAATTTAAAATACGTAGACTTTACTAATCTGCACCAGACCATACTGCTTAAAATTAGGATTTGATGCTCAAATTTTAAGGTAGGCATTTAAAATGGATAGCCAATCTGTTTATCCATAGTACAGACTGTGTGTCATAACTGATCTTTCCATTTAAGTGCATTTAGGCCCCAACTGCACTGATTCAGCAATGTTTTATTTAGCACCCTCTATGTAGCATTGGAGAGGCAGCCGGAGCTTAAATTGCATGTGTCCCTGCAGGCACAGGTGAGAACCTCCGGTATTGTTCTAAGTTGTGATGATCAGCCGTTGCAGTGTTATGATCACCTTTACATCTATGTGAAACGCTGTCTGCTGAGTTTAAAATAAACTGTAGGGGGCAACAGAGGAAGCTTGAAAGGTCAGAAAAGGGGTGGGGGGGCTATTACAAGTCCTGTTCCACTGGAAAGGTGCCAGGTGGGATGATGGACACTACCTACGGTGGAGTTGGTCAGGATCAAGGTAGAGAAAAAGCAAACAGAATTTGCTAATGATGAGACATGTCTCTCACATTTTTTAAATCACCCTTTTACATTCTACAGTATGACTATTCTGTGGCTTGTTTACTCATTCCTATCTTTTTAAAAATTACAGAAGTGTGCTAACATGCCTGTTCATATTCATGGTTCGTTATGAATAACTGTTTCTTTAGGGTTAAAAAGTGAAATTGCTGAGTCATAGAAGACACAACAGTATAATTTTAGTGGATATAGCCAAGTGAGTCCCTAACCTGCCTGCCCTGATCAGCCTTTGTCAAGTGATGCTTCTTTGTTTCGCGTGTAGCAGTGGAGCGAAGGTGATTTCAATCTGACATTGAAAACAAGTCCCCCTCCTTGCTGTTCCGATCTGATCTCCCTGCAGGTTGCTCTAGGGTTCAGCATCACCTGTTTGCCGATGATAAGATGGTTCCTGTTCCATCCCCGAGTTTCCCTGGTCTGGTATTTGCAAACTCCTTGCTAATGTCCTTTCCAGGCAGCCTTGAGAAATCACCGGGAGAGAGGAGGGGTGGTAACTTTCAAAGGAAATTGTAACTGCTGCATTTAGCTACCCTTGTAAATACCTGAATACAGGGATAGCCTCCCAAGTCTGGTTATTTCCTTGTCAGGAAAGTGTCTTTTCACAACCCTGGTACAAGGTCAGCCAGTGCCTACAGGGGCTGTTAAGAACAGGTTGCCCTGTAATTAACTGATTTGCTACAATCCAGTAGTACGGCGCACGTGTTTCCTCTAACCTTGAATATCACCCGGTACAGAGGTGTTCATTTGACCTGTAAGTTGAAGGCTTTCAAGGAAAAGAGATAACTGTACCCAATAATCTTTCTTAGGAAGGTTTCATAGCTCCCTACTATCTAGCACACTCACTCGTAGATTGCCTATCACAACAAACTGTAGACTTTCTGATAAACAGTCCCATGGATACTTTCTAAACTTTCGCTGGTTAACCCTTTCAACCTCACATGCCTGGAAGCCAGGCAGGCAGGGATATATTATCCTGAGTTTCTGGAGGTCAATCTGAGGAATGGAAAGGTTAATTGACTTGGCCAAGGTCATCAAACAAGCCACTAAAAGTCAAGCACAGAATTCGGATCTCTCGAAAGGACTCCAGTTTAGTGTGGAAAATGTGAGATAAAGTATTTTCTCTAACTCTGGCTGTTCTTTTCCTATAATCTCACCCCTAAGGAACAGTTTTACTTTCTGAGTTATTTGTTATGTTTTTGCATCATGCCAAGTAGAGAACTGAGGTTTCTTGTGTGAAATGGGATGATGGTGTCTGCCGTGCATGGGGATCAGCTTTGGGCCCTGGCCATCTGAGATTCTATGTCCGAAAGGTCAAAGGCGTCAGAAGCTTCACAAAACTTGATTCATGTGTAACACGCCCATAGGAAATATTCCACATTTCTGTAAATCTCAGCTTCATGAAAGGAACTCTCCCCTTCTGCCTGAGGAAAGATTCCCAAGCACAACATCACCCAGAAATGGAGATTTCATGTGTCCTAAGACTGAGCTTTGTAGTGATCCTTAATGGAGCTGCAGAAGGCCAGATAGGGGAGCTGCAGAAGTAGCTAAAATCTAGAGGAACACTTGAGGGAAAGATAAAATATAGGATCATAAAAATGGCAGTGGGTTGATTTCATGATGATAGCCATTCTTTGAAAATAACAATATGTAGTATAAGAACCATGGTTGAACTCCTACCATTTTGTCTGGTGAAGCTCTGCACCATTTCCGATGGTTTTTTTTTTTTTTTTTTTTAGTGATTTGCTACTGTCTTTGATTGTTTGATCAATCTTACATTCTTACATCTGGTGGACTGAGCAACTTAGTTGAAGATAACAGTATGTAATGTAGCAAACACTGTTAATTCCTATCCTTTTGTTTTGAGGTCATGTATCATTTTTGTTGCTTTTGTGTTGTTTTGATTTTGTCTTCCTTGCTGTTTTGTTAGTTTTTTTTAATCTTTAAAATTTAAAAAGTGGCAGTGGGAAAAAGGGGAGGCATGTGATTTAAAATTTCTTAAGAATTGCTTACCATCTGTATGGACATTTCTAAAATTCAGGGGTAGCTTCAAGACTGTTAGTCTTTTAAAAATTCCCCTTAATGCCCCTCCATCAATATTTCAGCATGTCATCTCAAATCTTCTGCAATTATCTTTGTGACCCACAAAATTAATCAGACTTCCTGTGAAAGCTTTCTTATCAGACATAGGAAAAGTCCCAGATTCATTTCACTGGTATCAAAATCCTTCAAGATAAGAATCTAGGAATAACCCAGCAGATTTCTCTCTACTGTCTGTCTCAAAACTGAACTCTCAAGTCATATGAAAGGACAACCACTCCTTTTCCCTTGTTCTATGCCTGACAAACTCCTACTCAAGGTCCTGCTAAGTACACTTAACTTACGTAGTTCTACCTCCGTTTTCCTCTATACAATCTTGTATCTGTCACATTTTAACTAATAATATGCCTGTGTTCTGTCTCTTCCATTGGCTAATGGAATTTCCTCCTAAGATCAATGCTAAGTCTCATGCCCAGCATCTAGAAGAGTGTAATAGACATTTTACAAGCGCTTGTTGGAGGCATTAAATAAATATGTCCTCCATATTTAACCATGTTTAACCTTAAAAAATGATGATCATGTCTACATTTAACATTCTGCTTGCAGTAGTCTTCAGTGGTGCCATGGGTTTAGTCTTGAGTAGTATCGAATCTCATTTCTAACTTACAGTTTTAGGTAATTTAATATTTTGAGACCTCCTTTCTTTCACCAGTGAAATGAATACAATGATATCAGTTTTACAAGGTGGTATGAGGATCAGTGCTACCCTCAGATGAGTCACAAGCAAGGATGTTCAGGAAATTCTTTCTTTCTTTCTTTCTTTCTTTCTTTCTTTCTTTCTTTCTTTCTTTCTGATTTTCTTCACTGAGGACACTTTCAACAAAAATACAGATATTTATTTACACTTTCAGTTTCTCACACCAGAGCAACAATATATAATAAGTATTGTGAAATAGGAAGAAATTGTTCAGAAGAAAAGGGAACTGGGGGGAAAGGGAAAGGAAGAAAGGGAAAAGATAAAAAGAAAAATGGAAACAAAAGTTTGTGTATAAGGAAGGGAAGAGGGGTTGAAGGGAGGGGCTTGAGGAAAAAAGAAAATTCAGTATATATCATGTACAGTACAAATTCCCTATGATGAATGTGATCATTATGTATATCCAATAAACTGAATAAGAATTTTAAAAGAAACAAAAAACCTACAAGTGTTTCTTCTACAATATCAATCTTTACTCATCTTTAAATCTACTCTTACAGCCATGAAATGATTACTTTTGAAATTATTTATTCATGTGAACATAACACATTTAAGCATCTATAAATAGCTGTATCTTTATGTGTAAACCAAATTTTAGAGAGCATCTCCAAGAAATATATCACTGCCAAAGAAATACTCATACAGGCACAATGTATTAATGGATAAAAATGACGTTTTTCTAGTGATAACCTAGGAGGTAATATGCAAGTTAAGGGGCTGGGGATATAGCTCAGTGGCATAAGCGCCTGCCTGGTAAGTGCAAGGTCCTGAGTTCAATTCCTGATACCGCCCCCCCCCCATTGGGCTGTTAGAAGCAGACATGGATTTGAATTCTGCAGTATCCTCCCAAGGAAGGCTGTTTCTGTCCCTTTTGTTTCCTTGACTGCAGCACAAATGTATTTAGCATATTTAATTCAAAGACATATTGTGATGACTGAAAGAGACCCTGAGTGCAAGCCCTTGACACTCAGCCCAACATAGTGTAATTTCAGTGGTTGCTAT
The DNA here is from genome assembly GCF_000276665.1 of Chinchilla lanigera. Taxonomy (NCBI): domain Eukaryota; kingdom Metazoa; phylum Chordata; class Mammalia; order Rodentia; family Chinchillidae; genus Chinchilla; species Chinchilla lanigera. Next base: position 1,230,156 of record NW_004955480.1, on the reverse strand, counting down.
TTGTATAGTTTCAGTTTTTGATTCATTTATTTATTTTGGTTTTCACCCAAATTTGCTTTTGCAGACTTCCAGACCTCTGATAATCTCACTCTTTGTATTTCCTCTATGTGTCTCTTTTGTTTTTTGGTTTTTTTCTTTTTGTTTTTCGTTTTTCTTCCAGTAGCAGGATTCTCCATGTGTCTGTAAATATGGTATTTCAGCCTTTGTCAAGTAAGGAGCATAGGATAGGGGAACAGGGCCTCTTGGCGTGGACAGGTCCGACCTCAGCAATTTCACCTGGGAATTCATGTGACTCTTGTTTATTGCAATTGTACCTTTCAACTCTTTACCACACTTTACACTCACACACCCACCTCTAGCTTCTCCCAGCACTTCCAGCCACCTGACCCATGGGTATTTCAGGTATGTGACAGTTCCTGATCTCCCAAAGTGATACTGAGTTCTGGAGTGAAATGAGGAGAAACCGTTGTCAGGATCTGTTGTGTTATGCTTGTGACAAAGGCACAACAATGATTTTACTTGTTGCCCAATATTTTACAGAGGTCTTAAAGAGGAAGAAAGGAAGTGTAGGCCTGGCAGCTAGAGTGCTCTCTAAATGACTGGTACAGTTCTTCAGTTAGATTCACAGTAACAGAGTCAAATGAGCACACAAAACTAACTTGTTTACCTTTCTCTCGGCTTAGAAGAGATAGTCACTCTTGCTAGCATTTCTCAAACTTTCCTCCCTATGCATGGTGAACTGAACCCTGTGCATCTGGGTATAGAATCCTAACAGCCTAACATGACAGTCAACTCTATTTTATGTATCATCTTTTAACAAAGAAAGAAATCCTATGAATTTGCATCTTCACTATAGTATTATATTAGTATGAATGATGGTCTTCTTCATCCAGATCTTTGAGTCTACTTCATGCTTTGGTGTCTCTGGAACACTACACAAACTAACAAAACTTATTTCCTGGGTTGAGAACCCTTAGCATAAAATAAATTCTCTCTCAAGAGATTCCTCTTTTGTTAGTGCTTGGTAGGAAAATAGATTTCTGGTGTGCTCTAACCAGTGCATTTGTCAAACATGCCCTGGAACAGTAAATCCCAGCAAGGAACCCAGTTGGGGATTTCCCTGTCCTCCAACAGACTCGGGCGCTGCCTCAGAGACAATACCAAGAACCTCAATTTTTATTCTATCTATGTATTTGCCCGTTAAATGTGAGGTTCTATTCACTGAGCAGTCAAAGCTTTGCTGTGCATGATTATTGATGGAAAATACATTTCTTCAAAGTATGGATATTCACAAGGGAAGCATTTGACAAATGTGTCTTAAAGATAACGGCTTTTATGGAAGTGTAACTTTATAGGAGGAAATTTGGGGTTATCCAAAGGCATTCAGGGCCTTCCAGAAGATAAAGCCCATTGAATTAGTTCCCTTCATGTACTTAAGCATTTAAAAGTAATGGATGCATATAAATTATTGCATTCCATATTCACACCAATTAAAAATTCCTCAGAATGTTCAGTCAATGGCCCATATGTATTATAGTTCTAGCAACTTTTATCTTTTTTCAAAGATGAAATCAACCATATGCAGTAACATAGGCTGTGCCAGAAGCACCAAAATAATTTTTGGAAGTGAACGCCTCTGCATTGTGGCTCATGAAAGCACCCATTAGTTATAGAGGTGGGTCAACTTAACTCAGTATTGGTTGAATGATATGAAGATAATTCTGAAACATAGGGAAATCAGGAGATAAACACAGTGGGCAAAGACTGCATGTACAAGGAATAAGGCTAGGCCTTGCCATTGTTATCTCCAGATTCATGTGGTTTTCAGCAAAACAAGTGGAACTTGCCGCAGTCGTGTAAGACAGGGATTTATGGTCCTCATGTGGATTCTGATTGCAAATGCCATTCCACCAAGGAATGGAATACCAACACATGTTACCGCATGGACAAAGCCTGAAAATTCTAGATAGAGTGGAAGAACCCCACACAATGTATGATCCCATTCATACAAAACCTCTAGAATTGGAAAGACCACAGAGACAAAAAGTAGTTTATTGACTGTCAGCTCCTGGAAGAGGAAGAAGGAAGTGATGGCTGATGGGTATGGATTTCTTTTTGGTGTAATGAAAATATCTAAAATTAGATCACGGTAATGGTTGTATAACTCTGTGATATACTAAAATTGTATATTTTAAGAGGGTAAATTTTATGATAGACGAATTGTATCTCAATAAAGCTGCTATAAAAGGGGGGGAAAGGCCAACCAGGATTTGTTATTAAATGACTCGTAAAAAATATACAAGGATGATCCACGAGAAAGAAAGTATAGGCTCAGGTCTCCCCCAAATCTTCAGGAGAATTAGGCTGGAATTAGCCCTTTCATCTGTAAGCTTCCAGAATAAAGTCCAGAGTCATTCTCAAAGCTAACAGTTTCCTCTTTCAAGATTCACAGAGCAACAGTTTTTGAGTCACTAAGATGTTAGTGTTCGATTTCTTTCTTTGTTTCTTTTTCCCCCTCACTGGATTTGCTAGTAAATTTGACTCAGGTGGAGAGGAGTCCGCTTTGCTTGTGCTGTTCATTATGGAAATTGATTTGACCCTCATTTGCATCTATTTGCACCGCCATCAAGCTGATTTAGAATCCGAGGGTGGTGGCAACCTCCTCTGAAGCTGGCAGATTTGCTCTAAAAACAGAGCCCTGGAACTTTGCAACCAGCTCTGAAGAACTTGTTCTTTTGCCCTTTTGATTTCTGCACAACACGGGCAGAGTTTCAGAGAAACACAACTCATGGTAAAAGAAAGAAAGGAAATCTTTGTTGCTGTGTGCTATAAATAGCCTCCATTCCCATGTCTTTCCTGCAAGCTGCTGGTCAACCCTGCAATCCTGGGTTGCACATCAGAAATAAATGCTTGGGTCTGTGGAGCAGGTAGCCCCAGGCAAGCTCACAGGCTGGCGACTGGAAGTGTAGGAGTTAAATCTCAAACAATCCAGTGCAGCCCTGTGCACTGCAATTATCCCAGCTGTAGACCTGTGGGTTCCTCACTAGCGCCAGGAAAGCACACACTGCAGGACACAATCTGGGGGGCCATTGTGCAAGATGATAAGATCCTCAGAAGATGCGGGCTTCTCCTGGTGTAGCCTGTCTTGCCTTTCCTTTTTTTTGTTGTTTTTTTTTTTTTGTTTTTTTGGTTTTTCTCCGGTACCGGGAACCGAACTCACGACCTTGGGCTTGCCAGGCAGCCGCTTTGCCGCTGAGCTAAATCCCCAGCCCCCTTGCCTCTCCTTTTGCACTCTCCTTTCCTCTGCAGCCTGGGCCAGTTCACTGCTTCTGATCCAACTCCCCCGTCATACCTGCTCTGTGGGTCCTTTACCTGCTCTGTGGGTCCTTTAAGGCATCCAGCAACAACCAGCATCCTTACCTCCTCTGCAACCCAGACTCTCTTTTGTAGTCAGAATGGAAATAGCTTCTCTGCTGTTTATGACTGTAAACTATTGAATTCTCATTGTTAAAAATTAATTTATCTAAAAAGAGAAGCCAGAGTGCATAAAAATTAATTGTACTTTCACCACTCAATGAAATTCGCCCATGCTTCAAATGCATGCTTTTCAAATTCAAAAGGAGTATTTCCTTTTCCAAAGTGAAATCTAAGAGACATATCTAATTTTCACTTTGAAATTCATCATGCGCATCTTTCTAATTCAGTAAATGCAGATCTGCACTATCATTTTAGCAATTTCTATAAATGTATCTATAATTTGGACATTTAGTCTGCTTCATACACAGATACACACACAGGCACACACACACACACACACACACACACACACACGTAGATAATATGCACACTCAGACTTTTTTCTTACCCCCATATTTATCCGAGCGGCCCTCATTCTGTCCTCGAGTTTTCCACATTTTCTCCTTCCCACCTGACATCTGCACCTCCAGCTGCAGCAAACTGCCTGCTCATCGGAAGTCACCCAGCCCAGCCCAGACTCCTTAAGACACTGTTCTACCTGAAGATAACTGGAAAACTGTAAGGAATCAAACGAACCAGGAGGTTAATCGTTACAGTGCCCTTTATTTAGTTTCCTCAGATAATTGGAACAGCAATGGTCTTTGGGAATAATCCGATATGGCATTTCCACAAGTTGTGGGCTCGTAAGAACCCAGGGAAGAGATGGGTGTTAATGTATTAAACACCCTGATGGTTCTGACTCCAGAGATTTCAGTGTGATTAGTCTGGAATGGGGTCTAAAGAAAACCATCATTTAATAAGCACTCCATGGAATTCTTTTGATTAGCCAATTATCAGAAACTTTGTTTTTCATCCAATCTCTTTATCTTTCCGGTGAGGTAATTCAGGACCCAATAGATACAGTTTGTTCCATCTACCTAACAATTGGGGGCAGCACTTGAGGTAGTTTCTATGTTTCCCTATCCTCAAGTCTGTCATCTTTTCACTGCAATGAGATACTTAGTGCAGGACTGGGGATTTAACTCAGCGGCACAGTTCCTGCCTGGCAAGCGCAAGGTCGTGAGTTCGATTCCTAGTACTGGAAAAAAAAAGATACTTAATGCAAGAAAAAAAAATGTACTAGAACAAAGGACTTCTACATAGCACACTGTAGCAGGAACAATTTTGGGGGGGCACAAAGTGACAGTTTGGGAATTCAAAGTGGACTAAAGAGATATTTGCTCTGAGGCACGATAGTGTGTTTTAGTGCCACTCACATCATAAAGCATTCAAATAGCTATTTCTATCCTTTATGAGCATATGTGTTTGTGTGTATATGCATGCCCATGGTGTATTCTGGTATTAGAAAAGTTCATTAAAGTTAAATGATTGTAGAGTCAATAATTCTATAAGAACAACTTTTGAGGTACTCTTCCTAGAAATATATGTACATATATATATGACCTAATCAAAAGCAAAGATTTTCTTCTTTCAAGTCTATCTTCATCTGTGCAGAGTGCTTCAGGAAGATATCCAACTTTCATCTGAAATGCACATAACACGGAGCCCAAAGATGGAAAGAAAACACTTTAAACCAATATTTAGTAAGGAGTGACTTTTCTGGTCTGGTGGTCAGCTCAGCCCTGGAGTTTATATGCAGGGAGTACCTGGCAGGATCCTTTAATTCAGGACCTTGTAAGGATAACAAAAGTGTTCATTTTAAATATCCTGACCTCGTGGAGGAGGGATGCAATGGAGACCTTCTGTTTTTCTCCAAGACAGTAGTTCTGCCAGGACTACTCCAGGTGATAGACTCTCTCAAACTCTTTTCATAAAAGAAGAAACAAATAGCCTTATTGATGACCATGGTACCTGGTATGACACCTGAATTGTATCCTCCAAAATTCTCGACCTCTTGTTCCTCAGACTACGAACGTATTTGGAAATTGGGTTAGTTACAGTAGATAAAACTAGTAAGATGAGGTTGCAGTGGAGTGAGGTGGACCTTTTATGCAATGTAATTGGCCTCCTTATAACAAAAGGGATATTTAAACACAGAGGAGGAGTCACAAGCAGAATGCCATGTGGAAACTGGAGGTATATTGGAGCAAGGCACAGACTCCCAGAAGACAGAAGAGAGGCCTGGAACAAAACCTTACCCATAGCCTCCAGGAATGCATGGCCCGGCAGACACTGGCTTTGGACTGATAGCTCCAGAGCAGTGAGAAAATTTTGCAAATGGGAAGGTGCCCGCTAAATGGAAGGAGCAGAGATGGACAGGAGAGGAACGGCAATTAAGATGTGTTATGTGCATATACCAACTCCTCATGATGAATTAATCATTGTGTATTGCAAACCCACCCCCTTAGAAAGGGGAGAGGTAACCCCCACCACTGCTTTAATAGCCCCTCTGTACTGCCCTCTAGCCCCGGGCTTTCCCTAGAGCATTTCCTCTATTGAGCATTCTTCAAAATATTTGATTTGAATACAAAATCATTTATATCTCAGGACCCTGACAAAACAGAAACTCCAACTTGTGTAAACTATATGTATAATGTAAACAAAATTATATTTAGCAGTCAAATTAATGTAAATGAAATTCCTATTTCAATTTCCAATTTTTCCTTCCTCAGAAATTGGTGAAAACTACTGTCTGTGTGTCTGTTGTAGTATAGACTTACACTGTGCTGTCAGTGACTATATTTAGCTGGTTCTCAGTGCAGAGAACAGAGTATCTATTGTCCCTTAGCACTCTGCACTAAGTTGTCCTTTACTTACAGAGTTTATAGACCATTTTTATATCCAAGTCAACTTCTCTTGGTCAGTCCACAGTAGTTTAAAGCTTAGTGGCTAAAGTTTCACTCAGGTTATCTCTTACTTGTTTATAGTTTTTTAAAAACTTTTTTTTTTAACTCCAATGTATTTTGAAAAAAAATCTGACCAGGTGTTTACTTTGCCTTGCAAATGGCTTTATCTCCACATCCTTCACTATATTTTCTCCACCCTTTCCATCCTTTCCTGCTCACTCAGTACTCTATAATTGTACAGAGCAGCAATGAGGGATATTTTCTGTTCCTTCCTTCCTTCCTTCTTCCCTTCCTTCCTTCCCTTCTCCTCCTCCTCCCCTCTTCTCCTTCTCCCCCTGTCTCCTTGTCAGTACTGGGAATTGAATCCAGAGCCTTCTGTAATGGCGTCTATCTAGATTTCCCAAAGCCTCATGCAGTCATAGGTGAGGCTTTTTGGAGCTGGATGGATCTAGAGTATGTGATGCTGGGATCAAGGATATGATCCTGGGATTGCTTCATGGTGAGACACTAAGATTAAGGCTGCCTCACCCTGGGTGGGAGTGCTACCACTCTAGGGGTGAGTAGCCTGAATAGGATATAAGGGATAGAAAGAGGGTTGCTGCTTATCTCTTGTTTCATGCTGCTCCTTTGCTCCTTTGCTGCCTTGCTGCCTTCAGCCCACCATGAACTTTTTCTCTATAGTGCCCCTCTGTCATGCCACACTGACTTAGAGAAAGCCAATTGTGGACTGAAGCCTCTACAAACTATGAGCTACAATAAACCTTTCCTCCTTCAACTGTGAGTGTTAGGTATTTTGTTTCAGTAACAAGAAAAGTAACTAAAACACCTTTACACTGAGTTACACCCCCAGTCCATATATATTGGTGGGAGACAGGGTCTCGCTAAATCACTAAGTTGCTCAGACTGGGTTTGTCCAACTCTTCTCAGTGAAAACCTTGGAAGTCTATGTGCGTTGCTTTGCATCTGTAATTGAGAAAGTGGAAGTGGTCACATCAGAGAATAGACTCAGTAAAAGGCGATGTTGAGGAAAATATTCCAATAGTCTGTAATCTTCCTGCCTCAGTTTCCCTGAGTACTAAGATTACAGGTATACACTACCACACCTGGTTCTTATTCTTCTTCTTTGGTGGAAGGGTAATTTTCCTACTGGAACAAAACTCAAAAGGGTTATGGTCCATTTAATAATGTCTATAGCTTCTTGAGGGTGCTATTGTTAAACTATTGTATGTTTTAATTCAGGTAATTGGTTAACTACAGTCTCCCTACTACTGATTTTATGTAGAAATTTTTCAGAGCATGTCAGCTGTTGAAAATATGCTACTAACCTTCAGCATTTTGGCATAATAGTAGAGATTGAGACTAAAAAGAAACATTATAATCTATGAGGTACCCCATCACTACCATCACCAATAATAACATTTTGAAAATACAATTTTTGGGAGGGGGTAAATATTTGAATGATCTTTTCTTACCATTGATTTTTTTTAGGGTTGTGTTCTTGAGTTACCATAGTAAGTGAAACCTACTTTTGCAGGGACTGTGACTTGGAGCCTTCTCTCTCCTTTGAATTGAGGCCATTCAGCTCAACTTCACTCAGCTGAACTCAATTCATTTAAATTCAAATTTGAAGATGTATGCAGAATACTTACCGCATGTTTTTGGTATTGTGAGAGATTCAGTGATACCGAAGTTGCTATCATTTATTCTTAACAATTTTCCATCCCTAACTTCACTTCCTCTTTTTTGTCACCATGTTTTTCCTCCTTGTGTATCCAGGTCATTCATGCCCTGAGGGAGCTGAGTACATTTGACAGATCAGGAAGCCAAAGCTCTTCTTTCATTATGTTCTAAGACAATACCCCTACTCTTTATGCATTCTGAGTAAGGTTTGCTTTAATCAAACACAGAGATCTAACAAAATAATCTTCACTCTTGTTCTCTAAGATAAAATAGGAATGGTTAAAAAAAAAAACCAACTTGATTTTCTTTCCCTAAGGCACAAGTTTGTGTTTGGGTTTAATGTTATTAGGCAATAGTGCCCATTATTAATAAAAATCAAAGTTTTACTAAAAAATAAGTTAGAGTAAGACTCTAGGTAGGGAGGACTCAGATGTTTTCCATTGATTTTCATCTTGTCAGTAGGGCTCTTTCTCCCACTGTTACCGCATGGAGATTCTCCTTCCAGAGCTCTTCTCAGTGAAAACCTTGGAGGGCTATGTGCTTTGCATCTGTAATTGAGGAAGTGGTCACATCAAAGAGAACAGACCCTGTAAAAGGTGGTGCTGAGGAAAATAATCCACAGTCATTTATATAACTATCCTATTGTTCTCCACACAGAACACTTTCTCTTTTTTTTTTACTTTTATTAGTACATGTTTGCAGAACACAATGATTACTTCCACAGGTGGGAAATGGTGCACATACATAGCACATATCAATTCCTTTTTTGTCCTTTTCTCTCTACCCCTCTTTTCTTTTCCTGGCATCAGATTAATTTATCTAGCTCATAAAAACCTTATAAACTTGATTATCATACATACAGATTAAAAACCAGACAAATAGGTCAAAGAACATATAAAACATGTAAGACAATTACACTAAGTCAAGGTATACTTTTAGATACGTGGTCCAAGCTGGATTACAATATGTTTTCTCTCTTTTCCTCTTGTCCATCTTTTATTTCATGCTTTATATAAAGTCTTTTATGTGATAGAAATCACGTGCTGTTTATGGTTTTGTGTCCGAGTTATTTCACTTAACATTATGGTCTCAAGGTGCTTGTGTTTTCCTATAAATGACTCAGGTAGAGTCATGTACTCTGTTTTTTCGTATATGTTTTGAGATCTGTAATTTGCACATTATAAAATCTATTCTTACTTTTAGTAGCACAATTCTATGCATTTTGATAAGCTTATTATAATAGCCTTGTAACCATTCAAAATTCAAACTGTAGAATATTTTTATATTCTACAGAATTCACCCAAAATTTCCCCTGAGTCCTTTTGGAGTCTCCTTTCCACAATTTTAGCCCCTGGCAACTTCTGATCTGATGTCATTTGCTCTCTTCTGAATGTTACTGAAGAAAAACCTTATAGTCTTGTAGTCTTTTAAGTCTGAATTCCCTCACTTAGCATGCTGTTTGAAGAATTATAATTTCTGATCCATGTTTCAAAACTTCATTCCTTTTTTTATTACTGAGTAGTACTTTGTTATATGGCATGCCACAATATGTTTAATCTTTCACCAGCTAGAGATCATTGCAGTTGCTTCACATTGTTGATGAATATTAATAAGGTGACCAGAAACATTTACATATAGGTTTGTGAGTAAATATGTATTTTTATTGTTTTGTAAATACTAAACAATATGTAACGATGACATGTTAGAGTTCTAGTTTCTCCACACTATCATAGACGTTTGGTATTTCAGCTTCTTTTTTATTCCACTTGAGCCATTCTAATAATTGTGTAGAAAAGTATTGTGTAGTATTTCTTTATTGTTGTAATTTGCATTTTCTAGTGATTAACACTCTTGTACTTCTTTGTGTATAACTATTTGCCATTCACTTATCTTCTTTAGTAAATGATCATTTCAAATATTTTGCCCATTTTGTGCTATTTTTTCACTGTAGAGTTCTGAGGGCTGTTTATGTATTCTAGCACTGTTAATCATTGTTCAGAGATGTGTGTCTATGTCTGGTGCATATTTGTGTTTTAATATGAGTAATTCCCTTAGAAAACAGTGAACCCCACTTAGAACGAAAAGACCCCCAAAAAAGACAGAAATCCTCATTCTTTCATCATCTTTTAAGTATCAGTCATCTTCCCACAAGTATTATTCCTTCTTCAATATTTTATTCTTAAGTTTTTGATCAAAGGTACTTCGAAAGTTATGTGCAAACCAAAGACAAATTCTCTCTCCAATAAAAAATTGATATATATACAAATTATTTTATTCCTTTTTAGAAGTCTACAAGATAACTTCCTTCTGAAGTGGCACATGGACTAGGCCTCGTGGATACCGGACTAGAGATCCATGTGTGTACCCAGTTAATGCCAATTTGGGCCACTATAATTATCTGCCTTCTTTATCTTGGCTGACACAGCTATTTCCTGATGTTAAGCAAATCATGCAACTGTGAAAATTATTACACAACAGGCATAATTTTATCCACTTTAGCAAAGTATGCACAGCTACACAATAATTTTTCAGCACTCTGTTGAGTTCCATATTTAATCAGGGCAGAATCCCATTAACAATTAGCACTCATATCGGTTCTCTTCTTTGCTTGTATCCTTTTCACTCCATACAGATGATCTGGCTAAACTGCTTACTATAGAATGCCAAGAAATTAGGTGTGAAATAATTCCCTATTTAACACAAATTCACGCATGCACTCAACTTTTCTTCCCTTTAACCTCAGGAGAGACGTGATGCTCTTTAAAATAGTGGTGATCCTTCCCTTTGGGCCAGTGTGCTCACTCTACCCTAGTCCTTGTCCTGTGAAATATCTTCACTTATATTATTCATGTTACCCCCTAAATTCTGGCTTGTGCTCAAGATGAAATTATACCTACCTTTTCTCTGTTTGAAAACAGGCAAATAAATGTATTCTTCTTTCTCTGTAGCTGATTTCTCACCTTCTCTCATTCTTTACTCCATCTTTTTTACTTTTTTATTCACAAGCGATTTTGTCTTCATCGTTGTTTTGTTAGTTTTTTAAATTTTCAAAATAAAAGAAATAAAAAAGCCAATCTTCTCAGGTACAATCCTCACTGACACCAGCTCTAGCATCACTCGCAAATCTGTAGCATCCCTGATCCTACATTAAAATTGCTTTCCATAGGTAAAAAATAATTTTACAAATTATCTAAACACAAAAAGTGAAGTAAAGGGCTGAGGTTATTAGCTCAGAAGTAAAGCATTTGCCTAGTATGGGTGAGGTCCTGAGTTTAATCCCCAGTGCTACAAAAATGTACACACATATTTTACATATATATTTCACATATGTATGAATTATTTCAATCTTTATTATGCTTGGCAAATAGCAAATACTTGATACTGCTCTTTCCTGCCACTTATTGCTTTCTTGTCCTAAGAGCAGTCCTCTCCAAACTACCTTGTTTGTGTCTGCTCTTGCTGTGGGCCTGCTTGGTCTCTTCTCCATGCAAATACTGCAGTTTGTAATCCTCAAGTCTCTCTGTCTTTCCTCATTCTCAACCTATGCAGTGTTTTGCAACTACCATCCATTTGTCCATGGAGAAGTCACAACTCCTGACCTCATACCAGATCGATTTTATGTGATCTTCTAATAGCAACTCAAACACCAGCTGTCCCAAACAGATATCACCTTTGTCACCTTCCCCAAACCATTCTCCAAACTAGTTTCTACCCCGCCTATGCTATTTTTCCCCAACATTTTCCTTATTGTCTAAGCAGAAATCTGGGAATCTCACTAAATCATCTCTTTTTCCTAAAATCTTATTTCTAGGTAGTTTCAGTCACACAAATATGCCTCCATACAATAAATACCTACTGAATTATAACAGGTGCTAGACACTCTGCTAACATTTTGCTAGGTTAAATTAGACATTATCTTTTGCTTCAAATTGCTTATAATTTAATGTTGCAAAGGCTACATATATTCAAAGGAAGAGTATCCTAATCAGACTGAGGTGAGGGAGGCAGTGAACATTTGCCAGAGGCAGCTCTTAAATTGAAGGATAAAGGATGAATGGCAATTAGCTAAAGAACAAAATGGAGAGAGAAGAGCCAGGTGTGGCAGCGCATGGCTAATCCCAGCACTCTGGAGGCAAGAACATGGCAGCTCCAAGCCTAGCCTGGGCAGTTTAGTAATTTAGAAAGAAAGTTTCCCATATGAAAAAGAAAAACTCAGTACTACAAAGTCAGAGATGGAGACAGAGAAAGAGAGAAAGAAAGACAGAGAGACAGACACAGAGATAGAGAGACAGAGAGAAAGAAACAGTGACAGAAACAAAGAAACAAAGAGACAAAGACACAGAGACACAGAGAGAAAAAGAGAGAGAGAGCGCGCAATAATACAGGAAGAACCAACACTACATTTCAAGCCTTGGCAAGATGGTTGTATGCATTCATTCGTTCTTAATCCTTTAACTTCTACTCCAAATACTGCCCAAAGCTTGTATTTACCGTGTCTGATGTATTTCTCACCCATGTCAGTAAAAAAGTCTTCCTAAGAGGTCTCACCTTGGTCTCTAATTTTACCTCTCTCCTTTTTGTCTTCCACGTTGCTGCTAGAGAGGTTTTTGTAAAGCACTACTCTGACTAGTGATCTCCTGCCTGATAATCTGTCAACAGTCTCTGTGTTTAAAATTTTCATCAAAAAACATGATAACTTAGCTCATCACAAGCCTGATAGGTTCCTTGCATTCTCATCACCAATGCTGTAGTGACCGTTCAGCTTCCTGAATATGCCAGTGATCTTCTTAACTTATGGTGCTTCTCAAATGTTGGGTCCTCCTCCTAGGAGTTGCTTCTTTCCCCTTGGTCAACTAATACCCACTTGCAAAGTCATCAAGAGTCAGTTTATGCATCATGCTTTTTATTGCTCAGGCAGACTTAAGCATTCCTTTTGCCATGTTACGTACAAGCTGGTGAGTATATATATTATAGTCTATACCACATTATAACTATTCACTTCTCTATTTCCGCACACAAACTTAGACTGTCTGGAGGAAACAGAAATGTCGTGTTCATTTCCATATCTCAGTGCTCAAAATTATCCCTGGCATGTTCATGGGTACTCAAAATATTTATTGGGTAAGCATTAATTAATTAATAAATTAATTAATTGATATGAGATACATCCCTTGATTAATGAGGGAGATTTCTGTTATGAAGATGAGAACAAACATTTCTTTCCTATAACCCTAAAAGGAAGCAATTACTCAAGCTTTTTCTCTCTGGTAGCTGTGGTGCTAGGTGCTAGGTACTGATGACTTCAAGCTGAAATATACACTCCCTGTTTTCAAGATGCCACTAGTCTCTGAGGAAAAATAGACAGGCATACCGGCACTATACAAAGGAATTCTTAAGAGATTTGAGTAGTGAATGAAAGAGAACCATGGGTTCCTGGATAAGGAATGAAAGCTTCCAGTGCAAATCAATGCTAAGCTGAGACTTGAAAAACAGATATGGACAAGAGATGACTATTCCAAACCATGGGAACTACATGTGAAAGTCCAGGATGGGTGGGAAAGCACAGCCCATCCAGGGAATTTAAAGAAGGTAAACCTGAATGGGCCATTGTAATCCAGGGAGACTTAGTAGGAGGTAAAGTTATAAAAGGCTGTAATCACCCTTGAGGATTACAGCAGGGGACAGAATAAATAAGGTTGTGTTTAGCTGCAGGTTGGAAAATGTATGGGAGCAAGGCACGGTGAAGGCGGAGAGATTAGAAAGAATGTTATTCCACAGGAAAGAGCTGATGCTGATATCACGGGAGCTCCACCTGTTTCACCTGCTGTTAGGAGTTTGTAACTATAGATGCAGGGAAGACTTTGTACTCTGAAGAGGTTTGCAAGTGAGAAGAAAGCAATGGAATAAGAACCATAACATACTGGTAAGAACGAGCCCAATATCTGACTTCATGTGCATGCCAAATCAGATCTGGGATGTAATTCTTTACAAGACAAGAAATGAGGGGCTTAAACACAGTGGTGGAGGTGGTGACAGATTGATAATTAGCCTTGAGCTAGTCACATCCTAGAAATGAGAGTAGGTTACAGAATATAGTGTGAAGCAACAACAATAAAAGCATGTTCCATAGACAAGGAAAAAAAAAAAAAACTGCTCTCAATGGTCTGCTGAATAGCAGCTGAAATGACTGGCAGTAAAATATGAGTCTTTTCAATTGGACAAAAGTTAAATTCAATGGGGAGGCAATATAATTCCCAAAAGGAGCTTCTATTCATGTACTTCCTGGTAATAAAATGGATGAAAAATGAGGCTTCTCTGGTTTTACGTCACAGCTTAGCATTGGCATCCAGTCTGAATGCAGAATCTTCCAAGTTGTTGCTGTCATTTTGCTTTCTTAGAATCTGGCTTCAAGTCTTCCTTTGGAGAAAGAAGAGGTGAAAGAGAAGGTGGAATTTCAATGCAGCAGAAGAGTGTTTTCTACCAAATTCTTCCCTCAAAATAACTGCTATCCAAAAGAAGCTCCTTATTTTCTCTCTCTACTGAGCATAGCTTCTGATAGGCTTCATAATCGTAGACAAAGAGTTCAGGTGTCAACCAAGCCCACTGGTGCTCCAATACAATCTATCTTTAGCTTCAAATGTTGGGCTCTATTTTATGAAAATGAGAGGATCTCTTGTCAGTCATTACCAAATGTGAAAATGTACATTAGAGATGCACACAGTTTCCATAAACAGAAAATTGTGTCTTGTATTGCTTCTTAGTTTTCTCTTGAGCTCATCCATTTGTCTATCCTAATGGTCACTACCACTGCTATCTCTTACCTGGAGACAGTCACTGACTGTCTCCCAAATGATTTTGCCTTTAGGACTACCCCAATCCAACCTCCACTCTGCAGCCAGAGTGCTTCTTCTAGAATGCAAACTAAATGAATCATGTCACTCCTTTACTTACCATTCATCTAAAGCTTCTTGGTACCGTTAAGATAAAAACCTGAGTCCTTCAGAATGCCCTTAGGGGCCTGGCATCCTGCCTTCCTTTCTTTCCTAGTCTCTCTCCTTCATGACCTTCCCACTTTATGTTCCAATTAGGACATGTGTACCTTTCTAGTTCTTAAACATAACTTTCTTTTTACTCACTCAGTACTTAGTGACCACTTGTTTTTTTGTTATAGACAATCCTGAGAGTTTTTCTGTCTCTTGATAAACAACAGTAAGAACCCCTCTGTAAGTTCATATTGAATGAATCTTGCATCTTGTTGTTGTACCTATCAGACTTTATCACAAGCATCACAGGGTTCTCCTGCTACACTGTAAACTTCCAAGGAAGAGAGCCTCTCAACCTGGTTTACTACTGTAATTCCAGCACCTGCTGTAATGACTTGTACCAATTTGCTGAATAAGTAAATAGGTGGGGGGATGGATGAGTGGATAGATAAAACGATGGGTGGATGGATGGATGGACGGAAGAGAAAAGATCAAGTTGGGAGCCTCTGTTGAGAATACAAAGTAGAAGAAAGCCTATATCCTTTCTATAAAGAAAAAATGACAAAAAATCATATAGATGTAAAGGTTAAAGGAAGTATTTATTAGATGTAAAATACTTAGAAATATCCCTAACATGTTGTAAGCACTCCCCTCCAAATGTCAGGTGTTTTTAATAGTTACAATGATATTTTTAAAATTGATGAATAAATGAATGAACAAAAATATCTAAAAAAGAATATAAATAATTCAGTAATAAAATCTAGATAAGGTCTCATTGACACCTTGGCCTTGTCTGTATCTCAAATAGTTTCTGAGACTTTCTGACCATATGCTGTAATTCCTCCACATTCAGCAGGTAGTAATAGAGTACAGTGTAGCACTTTTTGCCCTAGGGTCCAAGTTCAGTGCTTATTACTAGAATTATCTGTGCCAAATTCCTCACCTCTTAGACTCTGAACCCGGCCTGCGTTCTGAGATCTATGACATTTTCATGCTCCCCCTGTCATAGCTGACCTTCCAGTCTTTGGTCCCTTGCCCAACTGCAATGATGGTACCTGATTAATTGAGCTCTTGCTTTTGACCCTCCCTTGTTTGGCTTCTGTCCAGGATGGGTCAATGGCTTTGAAGACAAGCCCCTGGGCAGTACACCAAGCCCAGACACAAAGGAGAGGAATGTCACAGCAGTTAGTCAACATTAGCATAATTATCTCCTGAATCTACTTTCCACCAACTCACACTTTGTCTCTAATCAACCTATTTTTGACCTTTTCTTTATTTTTGTTACTTCCTTACAAACAAATTTCTTTTACAACTAATGCTGTCCTTTTTAAAGCTTTGATAGCATTCACCTAATGAGTATTTCCTTGGAAAATGTTTGGCTTCAGCCCAAGATCCCTTATGTCAAAGAACATACTTCTAGGCTGCCCTAAACAGATATAATCCAGAGGTGATGTATTTAATACTTGGTGTATTCGTTAGATTTTCATCACTATAATGAATGACCTGACATGAGCTCCTTATGAAGAAGAAGAAATTTAATGAGCTTATAATTTTCGAGGTTCAAGCACATAGTGCAGTGGTACTGCCTCAGGTCTGGGGGAGCCACACTCTTCAGACTGGGTTATATCACCATGGAGACACGGATGTGTGGAAGTGTTTACATCACTAAATGGGAAGTCAGAGAGTCTAGGGTCCTACAGGCTCCTGTGGATAAGTCCCAACAATCTAAGGACTTGCCACTGGCCTTCACTTCCTGATAGCCAAGGCTTTAATCACAATGGATCTTTCGGGAATATCAGACCTTCACACCTTAGCATCTCATAAGGAGAGAAAATGGAAGAGTCAAAATGCAGTGACAGAGTTGGAGAAGGATTCTTGAAGGCAGCTATTCCTATGTCAAACATAAATCCTTTCATAGTGAGATCTCTGGGTACAGAGGTAAGGTAAGCAGTTACTTACAAAGTAGCATGAAATCATTCCAATATTTAAAAACTGTTCAATCTTACATTCTTATGTCTAATGAACTGAGCAACTTCGCTGAAGATAACAGTGTGTGATTTAGCAACCATTGTAAATTTCTATCATTTTGTTTTGAGGTCATGTGCCATTTTTATTGTTTTTGTGTTGTTTTGATTTTGTCTTCGTTGTTGTTCTGTCAGTTATTTAATTTTTAAAATAAAAACAAATAAAAATATTAATAAACCAAAAATAAAAATCCTACCACAGTTTTACAATGCATAGATTTATCTAGGATAGTGCTTTTCAACCCAAGCCTTCTTTTAAAAAATGGGCACTATCCATTAGACAATCCCTAAACTTAGGGATTTGAAAACATAATCTCTCATAAGTGAAGACTACGTCTACATACCTACATTGGCTTTTATTTATCACATACAAAAATTACTACCAAAGTCACTACAACTGTTAGTCTCATAAGTTCTTGAACCTGTGTGCATACAAAATGATGTGGGAATGCTATACATCCTTCAGAAGATCACTTTCTCCAAGGTCTATGTCAGATGTAGCAGTGATCATAATTAGTGTAGCAGTCTCCTAAGTCCTCACAAATACTAGTGATTCTCCAAGAAAAGACAGCAGTGCACACATTGTTTAATATAAGAATTTACTCCAGTGCCAGCTAAAAAGTTTCTGTTATTTGCTGTATATTATAGAACCATAGTCTGAATGTAATTCCTGTCTGTACTGTCATTCTGGTTATCCCATCCTTTTTTTCAGTATTGCATGCTTGATGAAAAAATGGATAACTGGTCTTTCAACTCTCAGTCACTAAGCCAGAAAATCTACATCTACATCTGATTGTCAGGAGAACACCTCACTAGATTATGCTGTTCTTCATGTTAGCCTGGAAATGAAATGATATGAGGTGTTACATTCTGAAACAGAGGGATGAGTAGACTTCATTAAAATGTGTATATAGGAAGAGGGCTATGTACAAATGCCCACTAGTCTAAGGGGTGGATTGTGATGGAGACTGCAAGTTGGCTAGTCAATGTTTACACCCAACACCCTTCTTTCTTTCCTCATTTATCACAGAGGACAGAATGTTCAATGTGTGACTTCTAAGCTTCCCCCCCCCCCCGAGGCTAGGCTGAGCCACATAACACACTTCCATACAGAAAGTTACAAAGGTCAGAGGTCATGCATGAGAGACGCTCTTTAATGATAAATGAAGCCTATGTCACCAATGCTTTAACTTATTCCATGTTTCCTAACTAAAAGGTAGACATGAGACTTAGTGATATAGCAATTACAGGATAAACATGAGAAAATTTTCAAGAGAGCTAAGGAGGTGCAGATCTTGACATTCGTATGCTACTGGACAAATGTCAGCAGTAATCATTTTTGCAATTTTTATGAAAAATAGTTGTTCACCTTACTTTAAGCTACTGTTGGCTGGGTTGGTTTGTTTTTATTTTCAGCTGGAAGTGTACTTACTAACAGAACCTTCCAAAAGGTAGTCTGTGGCACCACTGCCCTAATAAAAACAGTAGCACATTTTGCACATCTCTCTGCTTTCTTGGGTCAGAATCTCTGTTTCTTCACAGTCCATGTGGGCTATTTGCTCTCTGCTATGAAATCTGTCACAGGTGATAGATAGGGTACAATTTTGTACTATCCCCAACTGAGCAAACAATTCAATGGCCAGATGGCTATTATGATACATCAATCTTTGCAGAAACAAATTTCATAACACCAAATTTAGAAACCAAAAAATTATAGAAAGAAAATGAAACATACTACAAAGCAATAATTAGGAATGAGTTAATAATGAAAAATGCATAGAACTCATGCAAGCATTTCCAAGCACCAAGCCCATGACAGACACTGCTGGTGATTACAGCACATTTTCTCACACTTGATACTGAGTAGCTGTCTTTAGATGAAGTTCTAGGCAGCCACCATGAATGATGGGAGCTGGTGTACTATGCAAAAGTCAGTTGTATCTATTAACAGTAACATTCATACATTACATAGGTATGTGGTTGGTGACCCAAACACAAATCTGCACTCGCCAGGAGGGTAACTGAGTGTTTCGATGATATTTTATGCCTTCTTAATCCCCTTCAGTTCCAATTCATATGTTCAACTTCTTGACTACTCAACAAGACACATAGAATCTTATTGGATTTATTCAGTGTTCCATTGTTAGAATATGTGTTTTCATCATCATTGTTAGCAAATAATGCATATACTCCCTATGGATCACTGATTTCTTTTATCTTTGTCTCTTTGTGTTTATATATGCTTTTAGAAATTTGACTCAAGCTATTCTTATTGCTACACATAAAAGATGCCCTCACTACTTCTTTACAGTATGTTAAGCTTTCCCTTTCTGGACAAATCACAGTGGTCACTGGAAGAAATTTACATCTAGAAGACTACCTCTTCTGTCAGGAAAATAGATCTTTGTTTGAGTGACATTCTATTTTCCACTTCAAGTCTATCTAGCAACTTAACTTAAAGGATAGATAAAGAGGAGTAGACTATTAGGAGTTAATACCTAATGCTTTCCTGCCAAGAATATGGAAGGGGCTTATTTGATATAGCACTATTGAGAGAGAGCTGAAAGATACAGAAGATACCAAAATACAGATACTATCAAGGAACTTGGGAAAATTGCTGTTCAGTCATTTGAAAGGAAAGAATTACATATGAGAAAAGCAAATGAGAAGGTATAAAGAAAATAAAATATAGTGTATGAGGAACAAAATAAAACATAAACTTGTTTTAATAGCCTTTTACAGATAAGTAAATGTACATAAAAAGTAATCTACAAAAAATGGGCTTCTACTTTAATCCAGAAGTAAAAGCAGTATGAATAACAAAAAACTTAATTTAAAATCAGCAGGTATCATTGAAAAAAGTGAGCCTGAAGACCTCACCTCTTCAGGTTACAATGACAGGATCTTAAAGAATAACTCCTTTCATGATAAGTGACAACAGGACCGAACTTCGCCAAGGAAGGTACCAGAAATTTGCATGAAACCAAGACAAAAAAGGAAAAGAAACAAGTATTGAATTTTTAGGTGATCACTCGTCCAAATATTTAGTGACTCTCTGCTACTAAGTGGCACTATTCTAGAAGACGGGGTGCATCCACCAACAATAGCCTCAAAAATTTTGCTCCCCTTGCTAATGAGAAACAGAGATAATACAAAACTAAGGAAGCACTGCGATGTTACCATTCTATAATGTACAATTATGTAAAATTAAACCTGAGTACTTGATAGCTTCTCAGATACCACAGACCTTTATCTAACAAAATCAGTGTGTAAGAGATAAATTACACATTTGCATGTACAAATCACCTTGCCCATCCTGTGACTAAGCATCTTTTCCTATAAGTAACCGTGGCTTGGTAAATGGTAAAATCTCAATTGGCTCATCAGGAGACACACATTTTCTAAGCAGGCTGCTCCATAGTGCTCTATCTGACCTTTGCTTTGGCCAAGATTAAACTGAGAGAGGACTACAGCGAGATGTAGCCAAACAAACAACAAAAGCTGCCGAGAAGAAAATATATATACAGCAATGAGTGAATCAATCAGTTATGTTTTCTGTTGCTCTGTACAGTCCATCCATCCACCCACCCATCCCAGTGTTATTAGTTTATCCACATAGATATTTTAGGAGGCGCAAGCAACTTATGCAAAGGCATAGGCAAGTTTATCTCCAAAAGGAAAGAATTACCCTCATATAAGTAGGCTGGTAATCTCAAACTCAAGCCCCATTGTGTTTACTCTATAGACTTTGTCAATAGAGTTAATTCTTGAGCAAATAAAGCTAAACTGTGACATAAGTCGTGTTTGTCTTTTGTCCAACCTCTTTTTCTCTTCCCATACCTTCTGCTATATTTGTATTGTCTCTTTAACACAAAGATTTGATTGTCTAGTTTCCCAATGTGACCGGTGGACTATCGTCCATCCATGATAGACAGTCACACCTAAAAATCCTAAAAAGAGAAAAATTGTCTCCCATCTGTCAGAGTTCTAACATCCCCTCTCCACTAATGATGTGGAGAGAATCTGTGAAACTTTAAGGAAAGTCTGGGAAATTTATGTTAAAGGCCATCAGTCTCACATGAACATACATCTTTGAAGTCCAGTCCTTCTCATTTCCCGAAGATAAGAATTAAATAATGACCTTCTGTATAAACACTAAAGATGTCTTTCACTTAAAAGAGAAAAAAAATGAGCAAAATTATAGGACACTTTCTAAGCTCAGTCTCTGTCCCCCTCCCCCACCTTGAGTCCCTTTGACACACTCCCAAGTCTACCTCACAGCGCTAGGAAAGATTCCGTAAACTAAAGATTTATAACATATGACAAGTCAACCCAGATCCTTATGAAACTGGAAATGAGTCAGCAACATTCGAGCTGCTTGAAATTCAGGGCATTTCAGAGTGAGGGGGAGAAATCTTCAAGAATTTCACAGGGAATGTTTTACTCTCTGAAAAATTGCTGAGAATTCTTTAGAGGCAAAGTGATGCCTGGATTTTTATTTGCCACAGCCAGGTGGTAAATGAACCATGGCTTTGCAAACCGAGATCAGACAGCTGACAATAAGTAGGGACACATCATCGTTGGGATGTCTAATTACTTCCATGCGACCTTTACTAAAAAGTAGTTAACCTTCAAACACTCCCACCTCCTAAACGCTGGGTGCGAAGCCCTCATTGAACTTGTTCTTGCCTAACCCTCTACATGTGTTCTTTCCCCAAATTTGCCACTTTTCGCCTCTGCTCCACTGCACATATGAGTCACACTCAAAAGTCTTATTTTTTCCAATGGTGCAGACTCAACTTTTCATGATCATTGAATTGATCCATGACAAATTCATACTCTGTAGTAAAATACTTTGTATTATCATGCATAATAATAAAAACAGAGCCTTTGTTCATTGAGTAGCTACTCAGTATTGGACAGGAGTCTAGGACTTACAAATAGTTGACTGATTTTCACAAAAGCCCTGCAAAGAAATCTCATCTATTTTAACCCTCAGGATCCTGCATGTTGAGAGGACCTGTAGTTAGTTCAAGAGAACTCCGTTCAGATAGTGTAGATATGGAGTTTAAGCATATTGTCAGCTTGAGAGCCAACCACAATCTCTGTTTCTTTCATTGCTGAACTCATCTTTGTCTGTCATGCTTCAATACTGCACAGCCAAGCCCAGAAAGGCTTCCTCTGGAGCTCAGTGCCCCTGTGGAGGAAAACAGGTGGTTCTCTCTTAATCTGAAAGCAATTAAGGACTCTCTGACTCACTGCTTTTACTCTAATCCCCTTACTAGCTTCCTTGTCTGTTACCCCCACTTAGACTGTGAGCAACAACTTGAGACTCCTCAGCAGCAGCAGCATTACCTGGTACACAGTAGGTGCTCATCAAACATTTCTCATGCGTGGCCCACCATAAGTAAATGGATGGCTGAAAAGGTGCTTGCATGAGAAGTTAGGGGCCAGGTAAAGCCCAGGAAGGAGCTCTCTCCAGCTTTTCCCGTCAGCACCATCAGGAACAACCCTTGCACTATCATAATTTGCTGCAAAAACTAACTGGAATAACTAGATATGGCTAAATGCCCAGGCTCTGTTTTTCAGCCTTCACCCTCATTCTTCCTACCCAATTCACCTCCCGACAATCCACACAAACTAAGGTAAAAATTATCTCCCTACAAGGAGGTTCATAAGTGAGTATTAAAGGTGCTGCTGAGGGGCCTTCGTGGAGGGAAAGCATCATAAAGGCCATTAGGAGGCTTTATTGAATTGCAACCTGGAGAAATGTAGTTGTACTCCTCGGGCTGTGGCTAGGAGACCTACAGGCAAATTTGAGTGGTCGACTTTAACTAGGAAATTGATTTTTCCTTTCTCACAGATCCCATAGTAGGAGCAGGGAAAAGACTGGGGGCCAGCAGGGATGGAGAGAAGAGAAGTCAGCTCTGGTGGGGATGAGCGGAAGGGACCCTTCCCTTTCTTCTTCAGGAAGAATGCACACTCTGCAGGGCTGAGGTCCCAGGCCCAGGGCCTGAAGATTAAATGCCTGTGTCCCTGGGCTCTGCTAGGCTATGAATTTCCAGACCAAGTCAAAAAGTAGGTCATGGATTCAGGGTCACAGGAGGGCACAGCCTGGCTTCCTGCTTTATTTTCAAGGGTATTGAATGAGGCATATAGGCACTATTCCATCACTCTCATAAAAAAAAATAAATTTGCTATTTTATATAAGTACTCTACACCCTTATTTTAGAGATAATTGCTATGGTTTGATGTGGTTTGTTTCAAAGTTTGTTCAAAGTTTCATGTGTTGGAAGTAGACAGTTTTGAGGTGGAGGAATATTCAAAAGAAGATTCGGTCACAGAGACATGAAGGAATTAATGTAGGTCTCTCAGAATGGGCTAGAGTCTCTCTAGAGTTGGTTGTTACATAAGGATGGGCCTTGCCTCTCACCGGAAGTTGATGCTGATACCATGCTCTTGGACCCCCACAAAAGGTGAGCTGCATACACTTCTTTTCTTTATATGGTACCCAATCTCGGGTATTTTGTAATAGCAGCACAAAAGTAACAAAGCCAGTACTATATATTTCCAGTCAATTAAATGTCTTAGGCTACAGTCGGGATGTGGAATGTTTTCCAAAGACCTATGTGCTAAAGGTTTGGTGCCCAAGGGAGCACTACTGGGAGGTGATGGAACCTTAGTGCGTGGGGCCTAGTGGAAGGTTCTGTGTCACTGTGCATGTGAAGCAAAGGGGAATGTGGGACTCTGGTCTCCTTCTGTTTGACAGCTTAGACATGAGGTGAACAGTTTCCTGCTACCCATTCCTGCCTCAGCAGAGGCTCATCCTTGACCTGGAACTTGCAGGATGGTGAGCCGAAAGAACCCTTTTCTCTTTATATGTTAATTACATCTATTAGTTCATTACAGTAACAAGGAGCTGACTAATACATTTTATTATGCTACTGTCCTAAGAGGACTCAGTGGGCAGTGGTGGCAGTGATATCTCCCTGTGGAGTCCAGAAGCACCTCCAAAGTATGGCACTTTTAAACAATGAACACTTCTGCCAGCAGGGAGGATGACTGCGGAAGTTGCATAGCCAGTTTTACTTGTCATAAAAGATAACTGTGCTTTTAAAAGAAGTCACCTCTAGTGATTTTTCAGCTGCAACCATGATTCTTGATAATAAGCTATCGATGGGTGTGACACATTTAGCTCCTGAGGACTGTGAGTACTGAGCAAGTTGGTGACTCTTAAACTTGGCAGGCCCTCAACAGAGAAATGACCACTTTGCCAAGGTTTTCTATTGTGCTTAACTTTTGACATTATTAATATTATACCAGTTCTTCAGATGAGGAAACTGAGGCTTAAAGAAGCTACATACTTGCCAAATGTAGCACAGCTAGTAATTGATAGAGCTAGGATGTGTTTGTCATTGGGAGAGTCTACAGAAATTTCTTGAAAAAATAGACATGATTGTAAAGTAGAAGAGCACATCTCTGCCACATCTGGCCATACCCCTGCTCTAATCAGAGCACTTGCTGAGACTTGCTCTTCAATAGGTAAGAAAAGACACTTCTTTTTTTTTGCCGTTTTGAGACAAGGTCTTGCTACTCATTTCAGTCTGGCCTTGAGCTCACTTTGTAGCCCAGACTGGTCTCCAACTCACAACGATCCTCCTGCCTCAGCCTCCCAAGTGCTGGGATTACAGGCATACACCACCACACCAGGCTTGGAAAGACACTATTTTAAGTGGTGAGAAAGTAACTGTTCGGTGGATCAATTTCAACAAAGCCACCCCTAACCAACATTGTGGAGCAAACTTGTTCAAGCTGTGTTTACTGGGGAACTTGTGGTAACTTCTCAGAACTCAATTGCATTCTGACATCCTATTCATCTTCCAGTTTATTTTCTATCCCTGACCCTGATCTGATTAGACAAACCTTGGAGGATATCAGTAATGGCACCTTTTCTTTTTTGTGACACATTACTCTGGAATGCATTTAATATCTTCAAATTGTCATTGATTGAAACGAGTAATTCCAAATGAACAGTTTAAAACTAATATTCTTCTTTTTCCCCCTTAATGTATTTTCTCCCTAGCCACATACCCAGTCTTTTCAAAGGTCTCTTCCTCTGTAGTTAACAAGCTGTGGAATTGTCCAAGGAGTTAGAAGCATAGAAGGAAAACATTCAGTACTATAAAGCTTCCAGGGGTTCAAGCTTTCCCTCACTGAATCCCCTAGCTAGAACTGAGCAGAGCCTATGGTATATGCTCAAGAAATACATAGCATCAGGGAAAGTCACTCCTAACTGTAACTTATTACTGAGACCATTAGAGGCTTGAATCTCAACATTCAATTTTCCAGTGGGGTTTTTATGGAGTAGCGAAGACGTAGATGGAAGAATGGTTGCTGTTCAATTAGATTTGTGAAGCTTTGTCTGCTTTAGACATTTCTCCCAGAAACCTTTTACCAATTAAAATTCTCATCTTTTTGCACTTATTATCTACAAAGGATGCTGATCCTAAAATTAAGAACTCTCCGTCAAGATAAGTTTATTTAAATGGTTGAAACACTGAGAGCCAAATGGCAGAAATACATGAATGGTGAGTTCCAGGTGCAGGGGACAATCAAAGGGTGCTTGGCCAAAGAGCAGCAGGACTGATTGCTATTTGGACAGAAGGAGAAGGAAGGAAAATGCTGAAGGGAAGACATTCTCCTTACTCCCCAGCTCATTAGCCCTGGCCCTAGGGCCGAGTGAGTGGCATGTGTGTCCTCCTGGGATTCACATTTGCATGGGCCGTGGGAGAAATACTGCAGCACAGACATCATGAGTGTGGGCTCCATCTCCCACCACTCTTCAGCATGGGGCTGAGTGACTTACTTTGTATAAGTTCAATGTCCGCATCTGGAAAGTGGGTAGATTTGCCCCTCTTACTCCAGATTGTGATCAGATGTAACTGAAATCATGAAAAGGCTCATTGTAGGGTCAAATTCAAAGGAGGCCCTGAAGAAATGGCAGTTATCATCACTGATAAATTCCTATCAAAGTAATCTTTATCTTTCTTCATAAAGCAGGAAAAGAAAGGAGGCCAGGGAGAGAGGGAAGTAATAAGGGAGAAGGAGAGGCGATGAGAGGAGTATTTATCAAGCGTCTAATGTATGCCAAATATTTACTCAATTACTCTGCTCACACAAACACTCCCTGCAAGAAAATAAGATTCATATATTTGATTTGGCCTTCTCTCACTGTCTCCTTCACCTTGTCACTCAGGCCTGAGTTTTTCAGGATCCTCAGTGTACAGCAACAGCGATAAGGAAAAGAGACAGAAAAGGCCGGAAGCAGAAGAAAGTGCTGTGTCAGCCATCAGTTCACCTGCTTCAGTGCCGAACTGGGCCTCTCGTCCCAAAACTCTGAGCATCCTTCACGGGGGGAGAGGGACAGCCACACACTGCAAACAGGAAGCCATCTCTTGAGAATAAAAACCTCCTGCCAAATAGAAATCGGTGCCCACTGGTCCTAAGACTTCCAAAGCCCCTGAGAAAGAGGCTGAAGCAGAAGCTTGATCCATCACAGTCCCAGAGTAACACTCAGAGAATGCTACGATATAATCTTGGAATATTCCAGAGCAGAAGAGGTTCTCTCCCTCCTGCTATTTTATCATCACCTTTTCTAAAGTATTCAAATGAGTTGAGACAACTGCTTCATTTGGCATTTGGATCCGTCTATTAGTTACTCCAGGGCTCGGGTGCTTAGTCATTTCTTAGCTTATGTCACTGACACTTTGTTCTCGCATTTGACACTGACTCCAATAACCTTGTCGCATCTGCCCTCCCAATTCCCTTGAAAACCTTGAGCAGCTTGCTTCTACGAATGCTCCTCTCTCTTCCTTCCTCCCCACCTCGCATCCTCCCTCTCTCTCAGCTATCAGGTGGCTGGAACATTCTTGAAGAGCTAATTCCTGGAGTCCTTTGTCCTTACTTCTTCCCTACTGAACCTCACTGGCATTTGCTCGAAGATCTGCTGCTTTTCAAACAAGGATCTGGCACTGAGCTGAGGTTTCCAAATGTTAACTCCCTGGCACCAGTCCTGTAGGTGCTGAAAGGATTTCTCCTTGATTTGCACACAAACCTTTTCAGTTTGAAGCCTATCAGGGTCAGCTTGGCTTTCCGCCTTGCATACAAGGTGGCTTGGAGGCCATGGCCCAGAGAAAAGTGTAAAGAAGTCTGTCACCTATTTTTCAGACTATCCCTCAGCCACTCTTACTCTGCTGAGCATTTGGAAATACACAGTGCTCCTGGGCTCCTATTTATACTACTAGGGCAGAGACCAGGCTGGACACTTCATATGTACTAGACTTTTAGTCTCTCTTCAGAGAAGTCTACAATGTTCCCAGTAGCTTGCATGTACCATTCTCATTCTCTCAGTCAGAGGCAAGCTTGCCTAAAGCTCCTTTAATCAAAGGATCTTTTCTCCCCATGTACCACTATCAAATACAAAAATTTCATCAGAGCACCCAGAGGCTGACTAGGATATCTGCTCTGGGTGAAGGCATGGTCACATCACCAACATTCATGGATTTCAACATTCTCTGTGTGCTTCTTTTTTGGTGGGGGGGGGGTACTGGAATTGAACTCAGGACCTTGAGCTTGCCAGGCAGGCACTTCTACCACTGAGCTCTATCATGGGCCTCTATCCTCTGCCTGATTCTTAAGAACAGAAAGCCAATGGAACATGGTAAGAGGGAAGAGAGAAAGGAACACAGATGAAAGAAAGAATCAATTCATCTATCATTCCTCCATCCATTCATTCATCCATTCCCAAGTTTTCCTGAAGCATTACCGTATAGAGTTGAGAGAGAGATTAGGGATTCAGATATGTAAATGAAGCAATCTTCCCTCTCCAGGAACTCAAAAGTCTATAAGAGTGGACAGACAATTCCAAGAGTATGTATGCAGAGCTATTACTTTGGACAAGTATTTACCCAATGTTGAGAGAAGATTTGGGGTTCAATATGAGTTTTCTAGAAGAAGCTGTC
Organism: Chinchilla lanigera; assembly: GCF_000276665.1. NCBI lineage: Eukaryota > Metazoa > Chordata > Mammalia > Rodentia > Chinchillidae > Chinchilla > Chinchilla lanigera. The sequence goes on along the minus strand of NW_004955480.1, from coordinate 1,202,185 downwards.
TAAGTTGAGTCTTGATGGAAACATCTATCCTTTGGTGAGCTTGTTGTGGGTCAGTGAACAAAACAAACTCTGTCTCTGACACCTTGGAGTTTAAATTCTAGATGAGAACATGCACAGTTGTGGCTGAGGGAAGAGAGAAGGAGCTTAGAGTCCAGTTGAAAAAGACAAAGATTAGTTATCAATTATTGAATGTTCTTGTGTGCCAGGAACAATTCTATAAATATCTTGTTTAATCTTTGGACCATTGTTACACAGCAAATACAGATAGTCCTTGTCTAATGACCTACCTGTTAAATGACTTCTTTGACTTATGCGTGACACGCACTATTCAGACGTGCAACCTGCAGCTCAGATTTATGACCCTTATTCAGGCTTATGGTACAGGAAGATGGGCAGCAATATGGCCTTACAGTGGCTTCTTCTACAGTGCAGTACTGTGATTTTTGATGGTTGTACTGTACTGTACAGTGTAATACTGTAGTTTTATGTTCTTTTACACATTAAAGTACTACATATAAGAATTATGCAAATAAAAGCAAAGTCATCAAGTTGGAGTTTCCTTTGATCGTTTCTTTTTTCTGAAGATTGGAATGTACATGGATATACTACATACAAATCCTTATTTAGTGACCAATTCATTTAATGACCTAGTCACAGGAATGAAACTAGGTCATTAAAGGAGGAAAACGTGTATTGTTATTTCCATTTGAAAAGCAGAAAGCAATATAACTGGAATATCGATGATAAGCCACATACCTCCTATCACAGAGCCTGCAAGACCCTAGCTCAGGGATACGACCACAGGTATTTCTTACTGAAAAGCATGGACTTTCAACTCATATGAAAACACTAATATGGCTTCTTATATTAAAAGAAATACTGAGTAATTCAAGGAGAAAGAACAATGTTCCTAAGTTTTGGCAATCTGATAGAGTATGGTCTATTTCTGAAGGTACAGAGAAGGCAAGATGAGTGGTATCATAGAATATGGAAGCAATGTTATGAGTATGGCATGGTCGTGTTTGGAGAGGAAAGGGGTATTCACAGATTCTTATGCTCAATGTTAAGGACTTTATGTTGGGTTCCATGGGACCCTCTCAATCCTTGAGAGGCTTTCTATAGGGTCCACCAGGATAAAATCAGAGCTGCAGGAGGAAATGTTTATATGACTAAGCAAAAGATATGAGAGTTGTCTATAAATGGAATAACAAAGAAAAAAACTGAATCAATTTTAGAGTTTTGAAAGAAGATAAACAAGATTAAGTGATTAATTCAGAGTGGCTATGAGAGGCAGAGAGGAATCATGATGACTCCCATAGGTTTGACCCGAGTAGTTTGAGTCAATGACAGTCTCTAAAAACTGGAATACAAGTATATTTTTAGGGAGTCAGACCACAGGTATTTGTGACATACTGTGTTTAAACTCCTGGAGGAAACTCAAAAGCAGATAGCCATAGTTAACTATCTATGAGTCTGAGGTTGGAAACATGATTTTGGTTGGGCAAATAGATTTAAGGATCATCTTATATGGTCTTAGAGAAGTCAGCACTATTGCAACCAATTATGTATCTCAAGGAAAACATGCATGAAGAAAGGAAAACTGATTAAAGAAAAAAAGGAAAGGGAAGCTGGGATACAAGATACAAGTAGAAGAAAAGTAGGTAATTAATGAAGAGCAGAAAGGAGTGACTGAAATGGCAAGGAAACGTGAGAGGTTAATTCATTCACAGCCCTCCGTGATTGGACACTGTCTGCCCTTTATACTTTAGAGATGTGGCCCAAAGGAAAGTACTTATAGCCAGAACTGGAGCCAGAGTTTATGGTTCCAACACAGGCCAGGATCTTCTGCTTATGCTTTTCATTCCCATCCCTTCCCTTCACTGTCTATAATAATGTACAAGAACGAAAATAAAATTCAGTGGAAGCAGGCATCCTTTTGACCACTGATTCCTCCTGAATTGTTCATGTTGGCGAGATCATTGTCCTTCTAGGCCACAAACAAGAGAAGTGTGCCTATTGTGTGCCTGGTTCTTGGAAAGGAGTTCAGTCAGGAAATGTTATATCTGTCCATCAAATGGGCTTTATGTTCCCATTAGCTTTGAAGGGAACTGGGGCTAAGATACATAAGGAAATCAGTGGAGTACACATAGTCACACAGGTGGGGTGTGCGTTCTCATTCCATTGCCAGTTCTCCTCATTACTTCTGTTTGTCAACTTCTGAGCATTCAAAGCTGGTTCTACGTGCATTCTAGAAGGGATCATTTTAGGGGAGTGGTCTTAATAATACTTAGAGGAGGGTGACTTTATCGAGAAGTTTTATTCTCTGTATTGGGGGACTGAGATGTATTGTAATGTGGAGCCATAACTTTTGGGAAATTAATAATGTCTTTCAAGAAATACTGGTAATTGAGAACTAACTCCACAGTTATTAATGGAGTCAGTGCTTTCTACTTTTGCAGCAAGTCTATCATTGTGCAGGGGCCCCAGCCCCTTGTGTTGGAGATGAGTTAATGTAGTCACAATATGACATGCTATTTTTATTCCTTCCCCAGATCAGCCATAGTCTAACAATGCATTTCAAAGTACCGCTGACGGAAGCTCCTCCTGAAACCTGTTCTCCCAGATAAGTATCTTCATCCCATTCATCGTTTGAAGAAAAAAATTCTTAGCGCACGGCAGCATTTTCATCTGCTTTGGTTTCAGCCAGAGATAAACCGAGCCTGCTGCAAACTAATTAATATCAGTCACCTGGAAAGCAGAAATTGGGCGACAACAAGCTCTCTTTCTTGATAAACAGATTGCTAGGTAAGGGATGCACATGGATGTGACAATTCATTTGGCCAGAGAAAGAGCAAAATTGAGGGGTTTTTAGACAGATATTTGGAAGGCCTGAGCAAATATCCCTAGGCTTCATCTATTTGAGCTCAGGTGAGCTTTTACACAGTTTCAAGCTTCTGTAAGTCCATAGGATCAGCAGAAATCTCTAGGCCCCGAGGGAAGTGCCCCTAAAATAATAACCAGAGTTGTTAAAATAATGGCCAAGTCCTGGGAATGCTGGCTGTGTACCTTGAGCCTCAGCAGCCCTCCTTGTTTGCCTCAAGGCTCTAGCAGAGTAAAGAACCCAGGAGACTGGCATGGCTGATGTGGATCTCAAACAATTCAAATCAGAGGCAGTTAGAAAGAGTAGCGGAAGATGCATAGTACTGCTTTCTCAGAGCGGGCTTGGGCCAGAAGTCAAAAGCTCCAAGGACAGAAAGCCCATGTTCTGCATCGACCAGGAGAGGCAAGCTCACCATGACTTTGACCCCAAATAAAGAAATCACACTTTTGTTACAGCAAAACTATTGTGGCCTTGGGTCATTCTGCCCATAAGCTAGGAAAAGAAAATGATGCTACCACCCAAGTTTGTTTACCCTCAGTTTCTTAGAGAAAGCTTGAGGGTTCCTTTTTCAACATCAAGAATCATATACTTCCATTTTTATAAGAGCTTGAGAATGGTATTCTGGAAGTGATTCAGAGCCAGAGAATTTGGAGATGTGTTCAGCTAAATATGAAAATTGGGCTCGTTTTTATTTATCTGCTTAGGCAGCCAACATATTTACAAACTCAATGGGCAAAATAAAGGTAAACTAATAATATAAAATATGGTACTATGAGGTGGTAGATGGAGGTACAGAAAACAAAGCAAGAAAGAATTAGAGATGAGAGCACAGAGAGAAGTGGGTAAAGAAAATGCTGATAGAGTGTGCATGACTTGGACTAATTACTGGCGGATGGTAGGTGTTCATAAGCAGATGGTAGAAAATTCGTGGATGCTCTCAACTCCAGGCAAGGTCTGGGAAAACAGAATATTAGTGCTTCTACTTTCCCCAGTCCCCAGTTCTACATACCAAGAGCTGACCTAGGCAACACAGATTCTGTGTAGCCTTCGCCATCCTTTCTCTCTCCCTACTCAAACGTTAGTTGCCATAGATCATGGGGTCATTTCATAGTTCTACACTCATTATATTGTGTGTATCTTCCAGAGTTCAGGTTTCTTGACGGCAGATTATCACATTAATTTATTTCTACATTTTGGCGATAAAAACAGCACCTGGGTTGTCATAGGTATTTTTTAAGTTTGTAGATGACTACAATATCTCCACACTTGATTGCAGGTAGAAACTGCATGTGTCATCCCTTCTTTGTTTGACTCAGTGGCTCAAAGTAGATGTTCAATAAGTGTTTGATGAATAAGGAGCCCACTCAAGCTTGAGCAACGTGGTGGGGTTGATGACATCCTGAGTATTTGCACTGTCTCTGAGCACCTAGAGTCACTGTACTCCTGCTGTTTCACTAGACAATGAGGACTCAGGTGTCTAGATTTCTCTCATTTTTGCCCGGATAGAATTAGCTTTCATCTTGAATTTAACTGAGTAATGGTATGTTACAAAGGATGGCAGCTGTCGTTTATCTTTTCCAGTTTAACCTTAAAATATACGAATCAACAAATGTTGAATTTTCGGTATTATCTGTAAGCATAGAGGAGATATGTTGGAGAAGAGACATGTCTTGAATTTTTGTTATTAGCACATGTTCTGGGGATTTGGTACATTTACATAACACGTTTAATTCATTTTTTCATCCCTTCTCCCTCTCCATTCCCTCCATCTCTTGATCTCCTTCTCATTCAAGGAAAATGCATCTCCCTGCTTTCTATTACCTATCTTTTATTTTGCTCTTTATTTATATTTTGGGTTCTTTGTGTAAGAGAAGCTATGTGATATGTAAACTTGTGTGTCACTTATTTCACTTGATGTTATGATCTTAAGGTACAACCATTTTCCTACAAATACTCAAGTTTATCTTTTGGTAGCAAAGTACTTCATTGTGTGTAAACATCACATTTTCTTTATCCCTTCATCTGCTGATGGACATGAGGGTTGCTTCCACGATCTAGCTACCATGAATTGTGCTGCTACAAACATGTGTATGTGTGTATCACTGTAATATAATGTCTTAACTCTTTTGGGAAAATAACTGGAGTGTAATAGCTGAGTCAGATGGAATTTATATTTGTAGCTTTTTGAGGAATCTCCATACTTATTTCCATAGTGCTTGTACCAGTTTACATTCCCATCAACAATGTAGAAGGGTTCCTTTTTTCTCGCAGCCTCACAAGCATTTGTTAATATTTGATTTCTTGATTATGGTCATTCTTTGTCAGGTAAGATGGAATCTCGGTGTTGTTTCAATTTGCATTTCTCTAATAGCTGGCAATGTTGAACACCTCTTCATATATTTACTGGCCACTTGTACTTCTGCTGAGAAGTGTTTCTTCATTTCAGTTGCTCATACCTAGAACTTTTTAATTCATTCTGTGACTACAGTTGCTTAAGCTGTATAGGACTGATTCTGTTTTCCTTTTTGATCACATTGACTGATCTATCAAGATGCCTGCTGCCCTTACAGACCCTGTTTGTTTTGCCTGAGTTTGCTCTTGTTAGTGGGTTGCTGGCTTGTGTTCTGATGTTGTGTGTTGGCAGGCATGTTGTAATATGAGTGAAACAACAATACCATTCTATGTTATAACACAGACACCACAGTAGTGTGACCTGAAACCAGGATCTCACTTATTGTCTGTGACCCTGGGCACCCTCTTTTCCGTCCTCCAAGACGCATATCCTAAGGTTAAGCCTAGTTCTTTGAGTTTATTTATCTTTACAAATCAAATCTAGGAAATCAATACATAAAATATGTCGCTTTATTTTCTTTGTAAATTTCCTTTGGAAGAGCATGGGGGACCTTGGAAGGTTGAGAAATACTATGGATTTTGTGTGGCTTGTTACCCAAAATGATCCATTGAGCTGTCAAAAGATTCACAGCCCTCTGAAGCAGCTCAGTCACCCCTACAATCCCACACTTTGAACTGATCTGTGTCTAAATTTGGGAAACTCCCAGAAACAAAAGCATCTGGAAGTAGAATACTGTCTATACATGTGCTGGGTGATAGGAAAGGAGACCTTAAAAAAGGACTGGACTGAAGGGGAAGTATCTTCTTCTGATATCCAGCTTTTCCTCAAGGCCATCGCCTTCTTGAATTTAGATAATCATTGCTCATGTATCAAAGGGCCATCACCTCAAAGAGAACTATGAACCCCAAACAGACACATAAGCCAAAATGTAGCCAGGAACTTCTATCATAAAATAGTGCACTTCCTCCAATAAGCTCAACCTCCTTTGAACAATACCCTTCTTCCATGGCCTGTGAAATGAATCACGAAGAGATTATTTTCTGGGCAAATAGGTAGAAAAACCCTGATGCACACAGTGCCTCTTCTGATTGCAGCCTGACTTCCACTTATTGAATATCACATCAAGTAGTGGTTCAGGGGTTTCCAAAGAGAGTTCAGCAAAAGAAGAGGGAAAAAACTCAGAGCTTCTCAAGGTACCCACTGCAGAGTTATCAGGTCATAGATCTAAATGTCAGGAAGATATGCCTGATTTGCACATTCCAAACCAATTTGGTAAGTTTTTTCATTTTTACCTGCACGCATGACATGCTTTGGAATACTGAAACAATTTAGAATCATACTTAGTTTGCAACAGTTCAATTAACTTAAGTGCTGAAACATGTGCTCCAGCTGGTAACTAGTTTAATCGGTTACTATAACAAGAAATAATTTCTTCAGGGCTGGGGCTCCCCTGTGTCCTCTGGAGAGGCCATGGCCGTGCACAGGTATGTGGGAATGGGAAGGCAAGGAGTGCAGCGAAATAATTCCCTGACTTAACAAAACAGAAAACTGAAACAACTCATTCTCTTACAAAAAAAAAAAAAAACCTACGTAGGGATTTCCATCTTCTGCTGTGATTTTATGATCTCCTGTTCCATGGCACAACTTTATAATCACTCAATAAGCAAGATGAGGGTATGGATCAAGGGTCGAAGATTTTTAAAGCTGTTGCATAAATACACTTAAACATAAGCCAAAGTGATAAATAGGAAACCAAGATGAATGTCAGGAGCTCCATGAAGAATAATTAGCTCAGACAGTTAGAGCAGCTGCTGAGGCAACTCCAAACACCTGAAAGAAGGGTTTCCCTCTGGTTTCTGCCAAGGCGCAGTCATTCTAATTGTATATACACCAAAAGGCACCACTGGCACTTTGCAAAAGGATACATACCGTGGAAAACATCATGCAAATTTTCAAAAGACTCAAGCTAATTCTGCATCTTACTTTTGGATACATGGAAATGTAATTATAATAATAAATGGAAATAACATATACTAACCACTGGGTATAGATTACTACTGAGGTAGGAAGGAAAACACTGATTCGTTTTAACAGAAACCCTAAACATATTGGATAAAATGTTAATACCTCATAAATCTGAGTAGTACATACAGGGGACTGAATTATATTGTTCTATGCACTGACAAGTTTATCTGACTATGTTTAAATTAAAACTTTAAAATAATTTTTTTAAAAACTCAGTGACAGTGTCCATGGTGTAGCCACGATTATAGGTAGTCATTTCTTAAAAATTCTTCCACAATGGACACCACTAACTCTGGGTCATTTTTATTTAGGCTCATAAAATTCCACATATGGAAGTCTGTCCACCTCAAGTATTCAACTGTTCTCTTTTTCACCAAGCATGGCCACTCGATTGGGGACAGGGACAGCTGTTCTAGCCTTAGAAACTGAGTCCCTTTCTCCTTAATAATGGTATCAGGTGCAAGCCTCAAGGTCACACAGAAACTAGGACTGTGAGTGTTCAGTGTCCACAGTAGTCCTAACTATAAAGATACCCAGACAGCCATATTTGAGAAACCTGAAGAAGAGTCTTCATTTTGAGCATCTAACACTAGCATTGTGTCATAACAATGAACATAGCCACAGCAATGCGGAAGTCTTGGTAAAAACACAGTTTGACGATATGTCCACTGCTGGTCACGTATCCCCGTCTTAAACAAGGTAATTTAAAAACTTCTTGGGAAATCATAAGGAACTATTAGACAATAATTGTTTTTGTTATTTAAACAATTAGTTCCCTAATTTAAACAATTAGACTTGAAGAAGTCTATGTTTTTAAAAAATTAATTGTCAATACTCTTAAGAGAGACTGTGTACCATGGCAGTAAGAGGATTTCTCACCTCAGTCTTCATAGGCATTGTTTATACACATGGTCCCTGGTTTAAGATTGTTAACATGGTTTTTTACTTTGACATGATGTGAAAGTGAAATACATTCAGCAGAAATTGTACTTTGAATTTTGATCTTTTCCTGGGCCAGCGTAGTCAGTGCAATACTTTCTTGAGAGGCTGGACAGTGGCAGGGGGCTGCATCTTCTAGGCAACCATGAGTTCCCAAAAGGAAACAGCTGATAACTGCAGTATGCTGTGCTGCTAAGTTCTGATTCTCTGTAGATAGATTAGATCTATTAAGTGCATTTCTTTTTTTTTTTGGTTTTTCTCCGGTACCGGGAACCGAACTCGCGACCTTGCGCTTGCCAGGCAGGCGCTTTTGCCGCTGAGCTAAATCCCCAGCCCCTAAGTGCATTTCTGAGTTATGATATTTTCATCTTATGGTGAGTTTATTGGGATGTAACTTCCATCATCCATTATCATACAGTAATATGCTTTGTAAAAACATAGTATAGGTAAGGAGAGGGAGGGAGGAAGGGAGAGAGAAAAAGAGATAGAGAGGAGAAAGAGGAAGAGGAAGAGGAGTAAAGAAAAGAGGACAGAGGGACTGATTCACACTAAGAGTACAGCAACAATGTCTTAATACTACTATTAGGAAATTCACATTTTAACTGTCTCTTATGTCACTAAGTACATGTAGAATAGGATCCAGGCCTATTTTTCTTCTGTTCCTAGTGCCTAATGTGATCTCTTGTGCACTGGAAAAGTTCAATGAATGTAGAATAACAGAAAAGAAAAATTATCGAAACATCAGAATTTGATTCCTGGAGGATGTATATATTCTCTATCCTCCATAATAGTTGACAAAATAAGCTTTGAAGTCAACTGGACTCTGTCCAGATTGGTAGAGTAACTTCCCCTAAAACTCCATTTCATTATCTACAAAGTGGGAAGAGTTGTATTTCTACCTTATCCTTTTGTAAGGAGAATAATTAGAAAATGCTTGTAAACATATAAGCAAAGTAACTAAGTATATGCACAATAAATGTTATGTGATACATCATCATAATTATTATCACTTTTTTCATAACACTGAATCTATTCAATTTGCAACAAGAGAGTAGCTTTTCATGTTTGTCTCTTTACTGAAACAAGATGGTGTTTTTTTTTTTTAAATGGGGATCATCATTTTTTGAAGTGAAATTTCTAAAAAAACAGGATGACTCGGTAAAACTGGGCAAGAACTTCTTCTAAGAAAGGAAGTCTCTTAAACTGATCAACTTTCTAAATGGAATTGATAAATCTAAGTTTTTAAGAGGACAAAAAAAAGCAAACAATGCTTTAAATCTTCCTGATGTCATAAATTTAGGTGTCTCCACGGTATCTAAGAAATATGACTTTTAAAGGAGTTGAAGCTTAACTTTTAAAATGCTGAATGTCTGTGAAGCCTCCTTGCTGTACATGGGTACTTTGAAATGGTAAAACCAAGCCAATTAGAAAAAATAAAGTGTGATTGAAACATGAAGAGCCTTTTATGCTGTATGTGTGGAGGACCATCTTTCTATCATTTCATGCAATTAAAGATTAAAAATTCTATCCAAATTTCTGGCTATGGAAGTTCCAAGGGTCTCCCATCAACAGCCAGCATGGGAAAGGCCAGTTGTTCTCTGACTAGCCTAGACCCAGCCACACACATGACACCAACCTGCAAGTCTCATTCTCTTCTTTAAGACTCTATTCCTGTAGCTTCACAATTGCGCCTTGTGTTTATATAATTCTACGGAATGAGTTGGCATAAAAGATGAAGAAGGGACTACGGGAATCCTTTCCTACACCTTGCTTTGTACCTGAACTCCAAATGTGCTTGGTTAACTTTGTATTTATCACTTCCCTGTACTACAAGTGAACTTTCTATTCTTAGTCTTTGCCATAGTGTGTCATGGTCACAGCGGATCAATGAAATCCCAGTACCATGTGACAAAGGAACTTTTGTGTCTATAAATTGTTTCATTCATCAGGTGCACGCTCTGGCCCTACTTCTCTGTGCCGACTCACCTTCCACTGGAAAATTGGAAAATCAAAAAATATCAGCCCAACACACAGGTACTTCCACCCTCCAGATGCTAAGGCCAGAAAAAAAAAAGAAGCATAAACTCCATCTCTTGATTTCCCACCAATTGATTTTTGTCTATCCAGCAGTTCAGACTGGTGACCCTGAGAAAGATAGCCCACAAGGTCACTGTCCCGCTGCTTTTCCTGTGTGTCCAAACAAGTGGAGGGGAAACAGGCCATGCATCTGTCTCACTTGATCATGAAGTTACCTGATACCAAGTTAAAATAGCCATCTCACATGTGTATGTGTGGGACCATAACTCACTCTTCTCTAAGATATAGAGTAATTAATCATAATTGTGTGAGAATACACACCAATTCCTGGCACCACTGGTGGATGTGCTTACAGAGGGTAATACCACTCAGCACTGTGAAATATTAGCATACATTTAATGAAAGTGTACACTGATCAAGCTAAAAACCTGCCAAATGGTTAAATTTGCCACAAGCACAGCCTCACTCTCTGTTGAAATTGAGTAAGTCTTTTAAGTTCACTGTGAAGCTATGATAGGAATAAGTAAGGCACTTGGTTGGAAAGGAAATGAGAAAGCAATGGTACAATGCAGACAAAACTGGGTTTTCAACAACACCAAAGTAAATCAAAGGAAAGTACCTGTGAATTTCCTTAAATGAACTGCTGGAGGGTATTGTGTGGTACCTATATTACTATAGCTATTTTTTTTTTCATCAATTACTATAGTTAAAGGGAAGGTTACTACAGAGTTCCTAACCACAGCAAAAATAAATTCCCTCCAACTAAGTAGTCTAATAAGCTATTTAGGATTTTACCACTTAACATTCTTTCCTTCCCATTTAATTTCAGCTTTCACTTGGATGTCATCTTGTTGAAAACTCATCACAGAAAACTATGTGGAAAAAAGATAACGTGGTTAAGTGGGCCTGATGTTCAAAAACCAGCAGAAGCACAGTAGTTTTCTATATTACTCCAGGATTTTTTCTAACAATTCAGCTACTACCTACTAGAAATTAGTATATGAAAATATATGAAAATGGTCAATATGCAAATTCAAATATCACACTAGCTACTTGCCTTCAGTAAGTGCTATATACATAAATTTGAAACAATACAATGTTTTAAGGTTCTTGATTATAATAATGCCTTCCTGTGCATATGTGCATGCATAATTATGTTCATTTAATTTAATCATGGAAATATTATAGGATCATTTGGTTTTCTCCTCTAAAAGTTTTCTCTCACTTCTTTTTCATCTAATTAATTCCACTCTACTCCATCTATAAATTAGCTCGTGGTAAGCAATGAGTATTGAGCTATAAAAGAATATGGTGACATTCCTATGGAATTATGGGCAGAAAAATGGCAAGTGCAAAGTTGGCAGCCTCTGATCTAGCATGCATCCTAATCATGAAACAATGATAGGCTTCTCAATAGATCCTAATCCTGGAAATACCTGAATGTTATGTTCATTTCTTCCTGCAAGTTCTCAATGTCCTTGAATGCTGAGAATTTGCCCTGGGGCAGTCACCTGATTACACAGAAGAGACCTGGACAGCAGCCCATGTGACCCACACATTCCACATGCTTGGCTGGAGTGCACCTTTGGGAACTCTGCACAGTTACTGAATCACGTGGAGTAGGTAGAGGGAACTACAGGATAGAGGACATTGAACTTAACCACACACTAGAAGAACAGAGAATGCCACATTAAATAAGATAGAATCAGCCACAGAGGAGACAGAGCACAGCATGAAGGTTATTGCACGTTATCCTTCCCCCACCAAGGAAATTATATTTTCTTCTTCACGGAAAAATTATGGTCCTTTTCTCCAACATGTTAACAGAGACAAGTGAAAAGAAACAGGCTGCTTTGTGCCCATCGATGGAATGTATACAACATATTTTCCCTCAGGGATTAATTCAGCTTTTGATTAAATCTTTCTGAGATTTAAATCATGATGTTACAAACCTCCAAGGAACTCTTCTATGAGTTGTGACCTTCTTTATTAGTCTCTGCTGTTTGATAAAGCACAAAGATTGATTTATAGTGGGTAGAGTGTTTGAAAACAAGGAACAGCAAGAATTGCAAAATAGGAGATTAATATGAATATTGAAAAAATATGCTTTGGTTAAAATGTTCTGTAATTAATACTGAGTTATAACAGTGTATCTAGGAATACCAGTGTCAAAGAGTATAATAATGTTATTAGGGCTGTAAATTACGTCTAATGATTAGCTAAATAACCCTACAAAAAAGGAAACTGGCAATGCTTAAAAAGAATTTCAACTCAATACCACATTGTATATAGCTTAGAGAGAATTAGTTTGAAGGACCATTGAAATGAGACAAGCTCTTTTTAAATAAACTATTCATATCCAGTGTTCATTTAATTTGGGTTTCAATAGTTAGTTTTCACATTAGTCACATCAAGGATGGAAATGATTTCATGTTTGGAGAACATGAAGTGAAATTTTTTCTCTCGTTGGTGTGTTCCAGGGTCAAAATAGTGGCTACTTCTGCCTCTTAAAATCCCTTATTTTTTTCTCTTTTTCTTCAAAGGTTTATGAGAGTAAAAAGTTAACTCTTTACAGAAGAGTTGCATTATTCTAATGTCCTTACTTCTTCCAGTCAAAAGGCAAAAAACACTCTATGTAATTTAAGCAAAAGTGGAAGACAAGTCAGGATCTGGCTTACCCACGGGATCCTGGGATCTCAGCATCCATCGTTGTATAGGACGCACTATTTACCTGACAAATAGTACTTTTGTATTTTTTATATTGATAAAATAATTGACAAACCTTATTACTACTATAAAACAAAAATAGAGCCACCAGGAGTGCTCTTCTGTTATTTAGCAGATTTAAATGCACTATTAAAAGCACTATCATATTTTCAATATTTACATTATTTATTCTTTTCTCTCTAGGAAATTTGGGGGGAGGGGCACGATATATCGAGTCACTTTTCCCCAGTGGCAGGTTCATGCGCATTTTGAAATACAAGTGACTGAGAGCAGAAAGGACCATCTGAAATCAGGGGAGAGGGCAATGCTAATAATGCAGTCTTTGTCGTTAGGACCACCCCCACCTACCAGGTGCGATGGACCGCCTGACAGGAAGACACGTCGACAGCTCTCAGCTCACCCCATATGTAACCTGATGACTTACATAAGATCAGGGACTACATCCTGTTACACATCTCTGAGAAATATCCAGTCCATCTCCTACGCTGAATATTTAGCAGATTTCTCCCCGGGGCAATAGCTTCTACTTGAAAATACACATTTTCTAGGGTTAAGTGCAAAAATAGAACTAATCCATTGGATAACGTCCCACATCACTTTTCACCTCTGAACGTTCATTAGAGAAATCACCGTGTCTGCCTTCACGGATTGGAAGGAGATAAGTAAAACACGGAAGGTGCATACTTCCTTAGAGCTGAAATGCATCCATGAATACGGAAAAGCAGGAAGAAAGGGGGAGAGAGAGAGAACGAGCCAGAGAGGAAATGGAATAGTAATAAGCAAGTGATATGTTCTGATCTGAGAAACATGCCAGCAGTTTGGTTACGATAAATAAGAAAAGCAGAGGTAGATTTGAAACATTCGTTTCCCTTTATTAGCTCAGTGAGGCTGATGTGTACTGCACATTTAAAAAAAATCACAGGAATTTTCATACAATGAATAAAACCACAACAATACATGTAGAATTGGCAGGTGGAAAAAAAGCCCGGCAAGGGCTCAACTAATCTCTCACTTTCCCTCTTCAGCATAGTTCAAGCAACAGTATTACACTTTCACCTACAAATCTTAAAGTAGCTCCATCAAATCAGCAGTTCACATTATTGAAAATGTCTGTCACATAGGTACAAATTTAGAATCATCACATTATATTACATGGCTATTCTAGGTCATCTATAGATCAGGTCTTAGACTACAGTGATTGAAGTTCTCATTACAGCCATCAAAAAAGGACACATAATCATTACCTACTGTAAGCTCACATCTAAAGGCATGAAAAGGTTTCCTTTTTTCAACCGACCCAAACGTCATATCCCAATAGTGCAAAGTTCCCTCTCTGCTGCTTTGAATGTTGACAGCCCAACAGTTGTTCTCAGAGTCATTTAGCAAAAATTGATTTTGTTGCATTGGAAGAATTATTCTGCTACGTCTCTTTAAAAACCCCACATTTCTAAAGCACCAATTCGATTACCAAAATTGTAGATGTGGTACTTACCACAGCGTGAAGGCAATGGCCCATGGTCATCTAAAAATCCTACAGATCTATGCTGAAATTTGCCTCCAGTGATGATGGGGTGCATATGCTCATTTGAAATACTCTGTCCCAAAAATTTTTTTTAAAAAACAGGAACACAGCTTACATTTTGATGGGCTACCCACAGTGTCTGCATAAGATACAAAAGCTTCACTAACTTTAGATGCGATTTGAAGTTCATGGAGGAAACCTATCTTCATGGTAACAATATTTGTTAGGCCACAGGGGGATAAATTAATCCGAAACATGGAGTCTGTAGTGTTGTCCAGGTCAAAAAGGAGAATGTATTTAAGATTGGATCACAAAAATTTAAAGGCAAAATAGAGAATGCATCTGATCCTTGAACACATAATAGGATTTACTAAATATTGATTTCTTAAAAATAATTTATTGCTCTTAATAGTCTTTTATTCTACAACAGAAGATACTCAAAATTCAGAAAGAAAGACTGTAAACTTTAGTTTGGCGTTCACAAAGAGTTAAAATACCTGCATTTAACCTACAGAACAACAAGAATTAGGCGGATTAAAGATGTGTTACTGTTGTAACGCAGAACCTGTGAACAAGTTCTTTTATTTCATAGTATTTTTATTGCTTTCTATCTACTTAGAAATAAGAAGCCAAAAACTCAAGCAAGCATCCGACAGGACAGACAGTGGATTCACTCAGAACACAATATGCTGGTGATAAATGAATGCAGCTCTCAAAATTAGCTGCACTGGCCTGGGGGTGAAACCGATTTGATAAGATCATGTTGGGTGAAAGAAAGGAAAAGAACGATTAAGTAGTAGGTATAGCACGTCTTCCGGAAAAGTCATGTCAGTCAAACAGGTATCAAATCTCGATTGAGTAACTTGAATACACACTCCAAACTTTAGTGAATTCCATTCCTGGGACTCCACACTCAGATGAAATCCTGATGCTCAAAATGGAGGGTTTTTTTTTTTCTGAAGTTTTTTTATTTAATTTAGCAGAAGCAATGGCATCAAGAACAACATCATGGTCACGTCAGAGGCCATGCTAGTGCAATAGGAACACTGCTTCTGCAAAAGCTGAGTTTCCACAAGGAAGAACTTACACTCCAACCTGACAATCGCCATGCATCCTAGGTAGAAAATCTCCACTGGCTTTATTATTTTCATCATCTCATAATTTATAATAAATAGGCTATCTGCAACTGATAAATATGTCTCTTTAGTAAACAAAGGAATGAAATATCAGTATTTATACAGGATGCATAACTGTAAAAAATACAGATAAATACCATCATCATACTCTGCCAAGGGAAAGAGATACTGGCTTCAAAGATAAGTCTTCAGACACACATTAATTATTGTAAAAATCATACTGTAATTATTACCTCAGCATTTTGTATCAAATTAAAATCACAAAAATTAAAACAAAACAGCATTTTAAAAAGATTTTTTTGACCTCTAGTTTCAAAACTACTGTTGATAGAGAAAATAAAAACATTTCTTAATGGTTACCCATTGAGAGACTTTACATAAAATCATGATATCTTCTAGAAAAATTTTAGATGAGAAAATTTCATTCCCCTAACAAATCCAGTGTATAAAACTTCAAAGAAAAACAAGCAACAAGAAAATGTGGAAAAATATCGCAGAAGTGGTTAATACCTTTAGGGGACTAGGATATTTTCGGACAAGATGCTTAGATCAAAGCTCACCTAAGAAGGGATGGATGTGCGTAAAGCATCATTTTGTTGTAGTTGCCCTCAACGGATACACACACGGTCTTTTGTTTTGTTTTGTTTTGTTTTTTTTACAATCAAATATATATAAGCAGTAAGTTCAGCTTCTAAATATGTTAGTGTACAATAATTGTTTCACCTCATAATTACATTTGAATATTCTTGATTAAGAAAAATTTAGCAGTTTTGAAAAGAAGGCTGCATTTACAGTGCATAGCTATAACAAAAAAGAACATTGTTGTATCGTATGTACATAAAATAAAAATACTCCCATTTAACATCTGTAAATACTCAACTACATCAGAGAATGTAGCAATTACACTATCCGAACACATCCAGAGAGTTCTACTCAACTCTCATGAGCAATGTAACACCACGTCTGCTCCTCAGAAAGAATTGTCCAGCAAGCTGCACGCTTGACCATTGACAAGGCTGTTAAAATTTGCAGTGGAAAGTCAACATTTTGGACATTTATATGGGTGTCAGGACCAAAGATGAACTACAGAAACTTCAAAATGTTAGGAAAGTTTAGCATTCTGGTGTCTGCAGTATCCTCTCCCACCCAGATTCCATGGCAAAAAGGAAAAGAAAAAAACAGAGAGAGAAAGAGAGAGAGAGAGAGAGAAAGAGAGGGAGACAGGATATTAGTTCTATGGAACCTGTGGTTTCTTCAGGATTGTCAGATAATCATTAATGTTATGAGAGAAAGCTTGCTTCGAGTTGATTTTGCACTTTCTTAAAAAACAGAGAAGGAGGCTGATGCCCGGACATCAGCAGCGGTCATTTTAGGGTGGTTTGTGGTTGGTTAGTTTTCTTTCCTTTTCAATTTTTATATATATATATGTATATATATATTTTTTTCCTTTTGAATAGAATACGAACATTTTGAAGTTCTAGGTTTTAAGTGTGTCTTCATGGAACTGCTGCCATTTGAAGTGGTTTGCCCTTGCACGTTCTGGTCAGGTGGCCCCAGTCTTCACACACACACACACACACACACACACACACGCACGCACACACACGTCCCCCAAACCAAGTGTACACACACACACACACAAACACACACACTGTCACCAAGAGACTCCAGGGAAAGCAAAGCCGACACCCATGAATAAACATGTGCTTACTGAATATCATTCTGTCTCTTGCCTCTTCAGCAGCTGTGTTCATGTAAACCATTGTTGCTGTTGTTGTTTGTTGTTGTATTGTTGTATTGTTGTTTTGTTTTTGTACAGAGAGTGTAAAGTAGGAGAACTTCCTAAGTATGACTTGAAATAGTCTGTCCACGAAGGACGCGCTGTCCGTGAGGTATTCACCATCTCTGTCATCCTCGGCCAGGGAACATGTTACCTGCGCAAGCTTCTCTGAGCTTCTTTCAGTAAACTATCAAAATCCAGAGAGTCATACTTGCTCTTGGTGGAAGCAGGGTCAAAGTCATCTGAGTTTGAATCTGAAAGAAACACAAGCCAGGTTAGATGGACCCTTTGTTGATGGCCATTAGCACAATCATTCCAGTTCAAAACTGCCTGACTCAACTGCAGCTTAGCCAATCAATACCTTTAAAAAAACAATGCCCAGATTTTCCTGGATACTGCATGTATATAGGCAGAGGATGTATATAGGTTGAGCTTTCAAAAACATGTACCTATTGATTCATTTTAGATGGAAACACTTCTGGGAGGAAGGCAAAAACAGTCTTTCACCTCTTTTTTAGGCAATTACTTTTCCCTCTGGAATACTAAGAGACTTGCTTAGCATTCTTCCATAACCCAGCCATGGAAGCACATGTAGAAGCTCAGACTAACTTTCCTACTCAGTGGAGTTCACTTCACTGAGCATGAAAGGCAGTTGAGTGGAAGGAGGGAATCACTCCAGAACATTCCTCAATCCCCAACCTGCTGCTGCCCTTTGAGGCAGAAGGGGCATCCAATCAATCTCATCATGCACCCCAATACTTCTATCAGCCCAGCAATGCAGGTGTGAACACTTCTCCAATTAGAAGCGCTACAGAAATATTTCCCATGCTGAGAGGGGACTTTCAGCCTCTGCTCATCAATAGGAGAGAATAAATATGCAGTTATAAATACAACTATGCTCTCTCTTGGAAGCTTAAATTAATCCAAGTCGTGTTTACCCAAATTGCACATGCTACTTTAAGTGACCCTTAATAAATAGATGTGCTTGAGAAATGCTGAATATAAAATTTAATTCTGTGAAATACTTCTGATTTTTGTCCATTCACATCGATAGAAAAATCAAATATTTCTTGCTGGTCTTGCAAGTAGGAAGAGTGGCTTAGAAATACAATCAGAAGCCATTTGCAAATATACTCATCCTTTGGAAAACATTTATTTGAAAGGAAAATAAACATTTCTGCAGCACATTGATAGATATAATAAAATATAAGCATTTCCATGTTTTCTTCCAGAGGAAGTTCCAACAGAAATGCTTGGTAGTAGAAGAATATAAAGTTGATAAAAGGATATAAAGTTGATAATTCACACAGTGAAACTATTGTGCTGAAAATACTGCAATACTCCAAGCTCTTCAGCACCAATATTACGTTATGGTCCCCAACTCTCATTCAACTTTCGCTGTCTTAGATCTAAAGACAAAATAAACTGCTTTACTTATTTTCTTTCTTTCCTACAGTCCTTACCTAATGACTTTCTTCCAGCAAGTTTTTCCAGGTAAGAACAACAGCAATTATAATCTTCTCCAGATATTAAAGTGAAGACAAAATGTAGCCAAGATTTCTTCAAAACTACCTTCAAAAGTTCATTCTTTTTTTTTTTTTTTTTTTTTTTTGGTTTTTCTCCAGTACTGGGAACCGAACTCATGACCTTGCACTTGCCAGGCAGGCGCTTTTGCCGCTGAGCTAAATCCCCAGCTAAATCCTCAAAAGTTCATTCTTAAGCGATTCTAACTTTTACCTTTCTCCTCATGGCCTAGTGAATGCTTATATTACTAAGGGTTCAGAGTAGCTGAAATTCAAGTCAAGATCTTTTTGCAAAGACAAAAAATAAATAATGTCTCATACAGTGTAAGGGATTAGCTTGAAATCAGAATTCCATTTGCATTTAGGATTGGGATGGAACATTCTCCCAGTGACTGTAGTCTGCACGACAAAAGGCTACACAGAACCATCAGGAACATGTACATATGCCTTTTCTTGGAAGTAATATTGAAAATCATTAAATTTTTTTACTTTAGATTATTCCAAGCGAGACCTGCAATTTCATTGTTTCTATATTTCCATTCTCAAGTATGAAGAATTTTTTTGCCATAAGTAGTTCTCAAGAATTTCTGGACTATGAAAGAGCATGTGGCTGTGTACCCACTTACACAAGCACATTGTGTGGCACAGAAAACCTTTTTTATTACATGAGGTGGGAAATAGTCAGATGCAGTTCTTCAGGCAATCACATCCACTCTACTACATTCTCTCTCCTTAACAGAAAGATGTTGCAATACATGAAAGTATAAAAAAACAAAACTGTTATCGGACTACCCTGCAAGCCACTAATTACTTTTCAAAAAGAAACAGTTGTGAACTATGATGCTATACAAATGGCACTGCAACTGTATCCCTAGTACTAGGAAAAATACATGGCACAAAGTAGGTACTCAAATTAATGTTTTTCAAATGAATATATTAATCTCAAATACTTACATAATATTACAACCATGGTTGAAAACATTTGTGCTGGGATCTGAGAGTGATTTACCAATACATGCCAAAGTATTTGTAAATACTATACCAATCTTACACTGTTAGCATAGTTTCTCTATTTTTCCTCTTTAATATTTTTGTCAATTTTTTAAATGATCATTCATTTATAAGAGAAAACAGAAAAACACACAGAGTAAAGATTCATATAAAACTGATTTCAAGTGCTTACTTCACCCTGGTAACCTTGATCAAGTCACATTAAACTTTCAGCTTACTTATAAAACTAGCTCACGAGTAGAAGGTTAAAACCATTTTATTTAACTCTAATAACAGTGTAGTAACCACTAGCTGTTTTCAATAGTGGAGAAATACGATGTGTGAGCTAATTTCACTTAGAGGAGCAAATAGAAATAAGAAAAAAAATTGTTAATCTCTCTAAAATATCATGGTAAAGTTACTCCACATCACGTCATTTTTACTTCACTCTTCATACACATCTAAGTTCCCAATCTCTTCAAGAATCCAAAATACTCTTAAGCTCACCATACTAAGTGCCTGTGTGTGCTCTTGCCTTTCAGGAATAAAAGGAAGACAGATGAGAATTCCACCGAGTTCCAAAGCTAGATCCTTTGCCCATTCTTCTATTTTAAAACATCTCTAAGTTTCTAATTTTGCATTCCTATGATTTTAATCATAATCCTAGCTACTGACCTCCTATATTACGCCCGTTTATTGACCACCTATATTACGCCCATAGTTGTACTAAGAGCATCACAAATAATCACAATATTGTAAGGCCTTTTACAAAGAGACACTCAGAAGCTAATAGAGGCCAGGGTTAGAGCTCAGTGGCATAAGTGCCTGCCTGGCAAGTGCAAGGTCCTGAGTTCAATTCCTGGTACAAAAAAAAGAAGATAATGGAGTTGAATTGTTTGTTTGAGATCAGTGAAAGCCAAGTTACCAGCCCAGGTGCTCAGGATTCCAAAGTCAGAGATCTTTTAGAGTCCACTATGCTGCACAGACAGAAAAAGAGCCTCTTCCCACTGCAGAGCTTGAGGGAATTGGAAAATACCATGCTCCCACAGTGCACATCAAACATACTTTCCAGAAAATGCAGAGTGATTTTAGCAACGGCAAAGCTTCTATTGCTGCTGGCTAGGTAGGGAGATAATGAGAGGAGAACATTCCTCTTAGAAATATTTCAGGGAGGCGCCAGTTCAATTTGGAAATACTATCCAATCCTCCCGCTACAACGATGAATCTTGATCTGAAGGCCCCTCTAGGTACCTTATTTTAAACCCTAGATGTTTTGAGAGAGTAGAAATACCCTGGCCTTCATCACCGAAGAAAATAAGTCAAATCAAGTCAAGGTTTCAATCTGTCTTGACTGTTTTTATCAGCCAACATTTGAACAAATGACTTGCCACATTTTATATTTTCATCCCTCGGCCTCTATCTCTCTAACAGTCAGCTGCCTCTCCCCGCTCCACACTATCTATTTAGCTTGTGAAGTGAATTATAGCATATTCCCCTGAACAATGCACACCACCT
Source organism: Chinchilla lanigera (assembly GCF_000276665.1). NCBI lineage: Eukaryota > Metazoa > Chordata > Mammalia > Rodentia > Chinchillidae > Chinchilla > Chinchilla lanigera. The sequence continues at coordinate 1,180,757 of NW_004955480.1, read as the reverse complement.
ATATCAATTACTCCAGCAAGACACTACACTGCGTTAAAAGGGAAAAAGAAATCCCCGTATTTGGTATTCATTTCTTTCTTTACACCATGCCAGTGCAATTTTGGAAAAATATCTAATAATGCTAGGGAGTAGATGCATAGGTTAATATTATTGTTATTATAAATTAATTTTAAAATTACATCATATGCACAAGGCATTTGGTACTTTCCTTCCTCATTTCTTCCTCAAAGAATTAAAAGGCTTATAATATACACATTAGATGAGGAATGACATGTGAAGGAACAAAATTCCTGGAAAGGAAATTAAGATATCTATTGTAACATTATTTTTAATATCAAAAAATTAAATAATGATACATGCATAGCCATAATGGAACAATTAAATATAACCAACTAACAAAATACTGTGCAGGCATTAAAACTATTGACAAATTATTTTAATGCCATGCATCACAGTAGTAAATGAGTTTATATAATAATGTCGATAAAAGTAGAATTTAATATATTCCTATGTATATGACCTCAACTATAAGAAATCAGGCATTCCCACGTAAAAGGCAATCCATTCACTTAGTAATAATGGTTATTTTGGGGTGATAGGTTGATAGGTAATTTTGCATTTCTTCCTAATACTGGCTTATCTTTTCTAAATTTTACTTCTTGATTCTGTAGGACTTTGTAAAAGGCAAAATGTATATTTATGTATGTTTTATTTTAATTATCTGCAAAATGGAGAAGATAACATTAACATTCACCTCCTAAGGTAATGCTGGTAATCAAGTGGGGAAACATTTGCAAAGCTCCTGCACAGAGCCTCGCTAGCATATGGAAACAACAAATACTGGATTTCATTTCTTTGGTTCTAAAGAAAGGAAATGTGGAGTGAGCTACAGTAAGAAGTTTTACTTTCTCCCTGCAAGTTACGTTTCATCAAAAATTATATTTTGAGAGTTTGGGAAACAATAAAAAGAATAAGACCTTTGCATATTTGCATAAAACAATGATGGCAGTGCAATGGTTTATACGATAGGATTCAGGGTAAGTGTGGAGTGTAAAAAACAGATTACAAGCATATAGACAAAAAACTCCATGTGGGTAAACTTAAACCCATGTGGATAAACACAATACACCATACACATACAAACAACACAGCACGCACATATGCAAAACACAGTACCACACACACACGCACACACACACACACACACATACACACAAAGTGGAATATCAGTAGCTATGGAGCCAGAAGGATTTACTTCTGTGGTTTATTGCTAAGACCTACACTACTTGCCTTTGCAATTGTCCCATACATTTAAAAGAGTATCTGCGCTCAAGTGTTCTCTTCAGTAAAATAAAATGATGGCTCAACCCTAGGTGCCTGCAGAGTATGTTTGCTCCCATTTTGAGCTCTACATTATGGATTCCTCATTCTATGTACAATAAAATCCATACCTAGGTCTGCATAGTTAGACTTGAAAAATTGCTTGCGTCCACAAAAGTACAGCTCGAAGTCAGTTTCGTTTGACCTGCGCAAAGTATATCCATTTTCAAGAGCAGCAAAAGCATCACAGGTGTAACGGTAAGTGATGAAACCATAGCTGTCTCTGCAATGGACAAAGAGAAATTCAGACTGTTTAAGGAGCATTAACATATAGGACTGTAACCCTTTCTACTTTGGGAGACTTCCCTGGTGCCAGTGTCTGAGCCACTGCCTCCATTTATCAGTATGATTGTCCTGTCAAGCAGCTAAATACTTATTTCTGGGACAGGAAATCTCAACTAGAAAGATTAATAAATAGGGATGAAAGAAAATAAATAAGGTTCTGAACTCAACATGTCATCTGTCAAAGTACTTACATTGGCAACTCCCATCCTAGGAATCTTAGGGCCATAATTTTTTACATACGTCAGCTTCTAAACAAGAAATAATCTTGAAGAGTCTCACCCATCATCCCGCAGATTTACTGTGCACTCCTCAATTTCACCAAAAACTTCAAAGCGGTCCCTCAGTTCCGTCCGTGTTGTGTCAGGTCTGATTTTACCGACGTAAATCACACGGCGCTCTTCCTAGCGGGGAGGTAAGGAGAGACTTCTGCTAGTTCTGGATTTGGAAAGAAGATGCTGCTCTAGAAATATCCAGAAGCGCACAAGCATGCATAACTGGAACTCACCAAGTGAGCACCCCGTACACCACACCCAGGGAAAACCACCCCTCCACCAGATCTCACTCTCCATGGCTTCAACACTGATCTCTTCATTCTCACCCATGTATTCTTCTCTGTGCTGCTCTACATTTTTCCACTTTTCCTAGCCCTTCTGCTGTCCCTTTACACAAACCTTTACATGTTAGAAAAGAAGTGTATGCAATGGGTTTCACTAATACTCATGAAATATTTGAATACTTGTGATTTGATTATTAATCCTCAAAATTGGTTTGACCCTGACCTGGTGTTCAAGGCTATTTAATTTCTCATCAATACACAATACCAGTTGGAGACACTCAAAATTTGATACCCTTAAAAGAGAGGGTCTTAAATTCTAGTATATGTGGAAAGTGCTTGGTGTGCTTGTTTAAAATAAAAATTACTGGAGTTTATCCTAGCTGTACAGTAAAAAAGAATTGGAAGACAAGGTTCAACAGTCTTCATTTTTAACAAGCACACCCCAGTGATTTTGACACAGGTGGTCCAAAGACAATAATTTGAGAAATGTAGTCTTAAAATATAGGACATTTTAAGCCATGGGTCTCTGAAGAATAAGAGCTAAATAAAAGAGGCCATAAATTTCACTTTGCCAATAGATCTACTTTTATTTTAGGAACAGGGTAGAGGGGTGTGGCCTAATTTTCACAAGTGAAGTCAATATCATCATAATCTGAAAATCGTCAGCAATTTGTAACTTATGAAATATGAGATGGCTATTTTGTAACCCAAGGGCAGATTCTTTTTTTAAAAATCAGATGCATATTCTTAGTGTGGAAAGCAATCTTATTGTTCTTTATTTCATTTAGGAAGACAAGGCAGAAGGGGAGAAAGGCTCTCAAAACTCAGGAAAGGTTACATGAGATCACAAGGAGTTACAGTAAAGAATGTTCCTACTGACTACTCTGTGTGTGGACTCTGGATAAATAAGCATAAAATGATCTTGAGGTTGCAGAGTCTCAGGTTAGACTGACGTAAAGACAAAGACAAAGGCAGGCCTGAGGTGCAGATTCATCCTGCCCAATAGTTTTCTCTGGAATTTTAAGATTCCCCATGCTGTGGTCTAAAATCTAATTTAGGCTTACTGCAAAAAGATGCCCTACAGTGGTTATTGAATGTCCTCCCTTTTCATGTGCCCAGGACTAGCAAAGAGTGAGCGCTCCTATGCACTTGTGAGGCATAACTGAGCAATTCACAGATGCTTCAACTTCCTAGATATCTTCTCATCCACACCTGGTCGTGTGTGATCACGTGCAATGACCCTGTCTCCAATTCTGCCAGAGAAGGAAGTTCCTCTGAGTGTCACACACAGTCAACTCGACTTACCCCCTTACGGTGGCTCTCCCACCGGCCACTCAAACTGGACTAACATTACCAAACCAGACTCTCCAGCTTCCCCTCTGCCCAGCTGGTCCTTTCCCCACGCTCCCTATCAGGGAAGATTACACCACTTCCCCTGTTTTTCCATACAAAAATCTATATGCCCGCTCTTTATCCTCTCTGCATATCCAGTACCTATGTCCATTTGACTTTTACCTCCTAGTTGCTCTTTAACATAGCTCTTTTCCCCCTCTCCCTTAAGCCAAGTTGCCAGCTTCTTTCTGGACTAGTGTAACAGCCTTGTAACTTGACTCCCTGTGTCCAGGATTTTCCTCGCTTAACCTGCTCTTACACGGCAGGCAGAAGGGTCTTTGCTGAGGAAACAGGAATCTAGTGATGCCACATAGCATCTACAACATTTCAGTGACTGCTCATACGTTTGAACAAAACACGTACATCATGAACAATTCTTACTGAGCACACCCCACCTGGTCTGGTCCTGACTCTATCATGGATTTTTTTCTCTCATCTCCAAGTCTTTCTTTTTTGGGAATCAAACTCAGGACCTTGAGCTTCCCAGATGCTTGTGCCACTGAGCTATATCCTCAGCCCCTCCCGGTCTTTTTTGACTCTACTTTCCAGCCATACTGGGCTTTAATCAGTGCCCAGTAAACACTGTGTTCCTTCCTGTCTAAGGCCTTTGCACAAGCTGGTCCTTTGCTACCTGGAAGAGCCTCCCCACACTGTTTCCCCAAATTCCTCAATGCACATTAGAATTACACTAAGCTCAGTAATCCTTTCATTTCTGAGACTTGAGATGAAGTCAGATTCCTATTAGCTGCTCTTATAGTAAACTCTATTTCTTTTTGAAGTTTTGTGCCTAATTGTAATTAAGTAATTAATACTTTATCTGTCTATATCTGCCTGGCTAGTACAATAAAACTTCATGAAAGTGGAGACTGTATCTTTCCCTTTCACTATTCTAAGGAAAACTGAAACATAACAAAATCTCAGTGAAATTTGCTATAAAACCAATGAACTGCTAATCAATTAGTTGTTTTTAACATTTCCTTGTCTCCTTCATTACATCAAAGATGCCTAAGTGTGACCCTTACTCTCTAACGAAAAAGAAAATAGAAGTTGAGTTCTGTGCATTATCATAGGAAAAATCTTCGCCAGGTTCCTTCCTCAGGTAGCTCGGCTCAGTGAATTAAAAAAGGGAATTTAGACGTTTAAGCACAAGAAGTGTAGAATAGCTACATGCTTGCACGGTCTCACTCACAAAAGTCACCTCTGGAAATCAGAAAGGATACTCCTGAAACAGCTGGTGAAACAATTCCTCTAACCGTAGCTACCCTGCTCACACAACAGACCAGATGAAGTAGCACAGGCAGATCAAGCTTCCTGATACATTTCCATGTAGATTGTATGTCTCAGTTGAAGGTGGTAGTTGTACTGTTCCAGAGCACCCACACATCCTGGCAGTCAACAAATAGAAACGGATGCTGAGGCGCGTGCTGGAACAGCACTGCGTGCATTAGCAAGGGAATCATAACACCACATTCCATTCCATTTATGCATCCTGCCTTAGCCAAACAGCAAAATGTGATGGGACTGTTATCTAAACTTAAACTTCTTGGCACCTGCTTGCATGGTGTTATGGATTTTTTTTATGAGGCTTTTAGGAAAGTTACTACTGTAGAGAGGGAAGGGAGAGGAAAATGCAGAAGAGAAAGAAATTGAGCCATAGCAAAGAAATTGCTCAGCTACCATTATGGGAATACACACAGCCTATGTACTCAAGGAAATTTGAAGTTAAAGCTAAAATTGACCATATGTACACCCATATGCAGACATACTGGGACAGGTTTTGAACTGCAGCAGCTTTACACGAAGTTGTATGCAACAATGATCGCACAAGAAAAAGATAAACTAGAGGACCTTCAGGACAAATACTGATACATTCTGCAGTAGAAAGAAAATACAATAGAGAGAGAGACAGAAGAAATCAAAGGGTTGTCCTACAATTGCTTAAATTATCTTTCAGTCTACCATCTCTTTTTATAAAGCACAGGAATTGGGCCATGTCTCATTACCTTACAAAGAACAGAGATTGAATGCATGATGAAATTCTCATTTGAGAAAATCATTGAAGTGCTTTGTTTTCCAAGTGCTAAAAATGAAAATAGAAGGCATCTGAAAGTCTAGAAGGCGAAGACAAAAATCTTTCCAAGATTGGCCAAGATGTCTAGCAAAGAACCAATTCTTTTTAACATGTTGCAGTTGCATTAGACAGATGAATAGATTTCATATCTTTAAAAAACCTTAACATTTGCAGCCAATTTTTCAAGACATTAATTTCTAAACAGGAGATGAAAGGGAAAGAAATCAAAATGCTTAATAATATTGCCAACTTCTTAAAGGCTTGAAGGAACTCGAAACCTTTGGAAAAAGCTCCTTGAAAAATGATTTTCAGACCAGTTTTCACTATTGAGGGGGACGGAACATTCATCAAATAACTTTTAGCTTCAATTTTCACAAAAGCTAGTTTGCTGATGGGTTGGATAATAAAATTGAAGATTTATGTAGCATTAACAGCTACAGTAAATCCTCATTATACCAAAACACAGGAGATAAATAAGGAAAAAATAGTGAATTAACTGACTTTGCATTACCAAAATCTTTATCAAAAAGAGCATAGAGCCTCCAGTTAACTGGGGAAAACAAATAATAGTTGTTTCTCATCAAATAATAAGCTACTTTTGACAAGAGTTTGACTGAGAAAAGACAGAAATCAGTAGGGAGATCAACATTTAATGAACTTTATATAGGCCAAGTACTACATTTGATGATTTTTAGTGGATTATCTCACTAAAATGTCCTACAGTGCAATGTACCAACAAGGAAGAGTTTGGTATAAATTTTGGTTCCCAGAACTTTTATTCTACCTTTCCAAGTCAGAATAATATAAAAAGCCTTCATTCTGTCCTAAGTAAACTATATGTTAACCTTGACAATGAAAGATCTGTATTAATTTCCATATTAGTTGCCGTGTGACTTCCTCAAAAATTTCCAAGATAAGGCTGGTAGCAAAGCTCAAGAGATGAGCCATCCTTAGCATGTGCTAGGTTCTGCATTCAATGATCACAAGAAAAAAAATGTCCTAAGATATTCTGAATACCCAGGACAATGAATATTGTACCAAGACAGTCTTACTAATACAAAAAGCAAGAAGTAGATGGCTATGTGGAGAAATGAATGGACAGAAACACCAAAATTCTAAAAGATGCTTCAAAAGTATTTTTTTTCCTTCTTACTCTTAATATTGATTAAACTAAATGAATTCAGGAGGCATTCAGTGTCTGCTACTAGGGGAAATTCTTAGGGAAGAAACAAACCTATAGCATTTGGTTTTCCAAAGTTACCCCCATCTGACTACTACTCAGGAATCTTCCTGCTTGGCATGTAAGGCTAATGTGAACAAATTCTGGCTAGTCTACTTAACAGGGAACAAGTAGGTAAATGCCAAAATGCAAGTAAACATACTGGCAAATCAGAAACATACACACAAGATAGCTAAGATAATTGTACTATTACTTTCTATTAGTTCATTGAAAGGAACAGTTAATACTTATATTCTTTGATCAATGTTTCATGCTTATGTCTGGTAATCCAAGCAGTTACTTTGAAAATAATATTATGCCATAGAATAACCATCTTTAATTTCCTATCACCTTCTTTTGAAATTCTGTATCATTTTTATTGTATTTTTTATTCTCTTTAAAATAAAAAGGCTACAGCTTGAACATATAATTTCCTTTTAAAATGCTCTGTTGAAGCATAATTGGTATACAAAATGTGAAAATATTTAATGTCTACATTTTGATGAATTTGGACATCTGTATGCATCTACCGTTCCATCACTATAATGAAGGTACTAAATTTGTATCTACCATCTCCAAAAATTTTGTTGTGTTCTCTTGTGGGGTTTTGTTTCTCTGTCTCTTTCTCTCTCTGTCATTGTCTCTGTCTTTGTCTCTGCTCTTTCAGTCTCTCTCTCTCTCTCTCTCTCTCTCTCTCTCTCTCTCTCTCGCTCTCCACCTTTATCCACCTTTCCTTTTCTCTCCCCTCCCCTTTTCCTCTCTCTCTAGAACATTTAACATAAGAAACATTTAACATAAGTTCTGACTTTATTACATAATTCAACATATACACTGCCATATTTAACCATAGGGATGATGTACAATGGGTTTCAAGAACTTATTCATCTTTCTATGAAGCTGAAAATTTCCAAATACTCAATTTAAAATCATCATATAACCTGTACCCACCCACATGAAATATTTTTATCAAGAGTCTTGAGTACCCCAGCAATACAAAAAAGGCTTGAATAGAAAACTGATTCAATGAATTTATTGTTTCCAAAAGAATAACAAAATCATGTAATTTTTTGTATCATTTGCAAGCAGTACAGCAGCAGCAGCAATGATATACTGCTCCTGGCTCCTGGGCTGTATACTGACCGGCAGAGAAGAACTATGAACTGGCACAGTCATTGCCCATGCACATGTGGGTTTGGTTTTAAGCACTGAGCCATATAATAATGTCTGGATTTGTCCTTTAAATTAACATCCCATTATCGTGTTTTCTGGCAGGAAATTGTACAGATTGCAAATGGAGTTGGACTTAAAATTCAACAAGAAATTAAAGCAGTGACAGTTTCAACATTAAGTACTAAATTGTGCAGAGTCCTGCTGTAATCTGAGTTATTTCAAGTTTCAGGGCCAGCGAAAGGCAGAGCGAGTTGGTTTTTGAGAAAAAGTTTTGTATGAAAGGAGCATTGAAATAGTGGTGATATTCCATCATAATACATGGTGTTTTTAGTAACTACTCCTGATTAGAGTTCTCTTAGCTTTCTGATTTGGTGCACCCACATGGAGCTCCAGGAAGACTTCTAGAAACTCAAGCAATGAAACACTTATAGACTTCTTGTACCATTTTTCTCTTATGAAATTCAAAATAAATGCAATACAGCCCATGAGATAAATAGAAAAGACTAATTTTTGTCAAATATCAATGATTATACTGCAAATGCTTTTTAAGAGATCTCCTTTTGGCCCCTTGGGTCCCCTCAGTATATGACTGCTCCGATCAATAATTAACCTAGCATCACATCCAACATATTTTAGATGTAATTTACTACTTATTACTTACTTTCCAGCTGTCTCAAAAACTGAATGAAAGTTATCTACTCAGCCAATTTAGGTGGCATGTCCCGGTTCACTTAGCTGCTTTCTGAATGAATTTTTAAACAAATTTAGTCAAATGAGTCAAAAATCATTGCATGTATCCCTGTGCTCAAGTCCATAAAATATATTTTATCAGTGCATTATGGTGCTAGCAAATAGACCATTTGGAGAAAGGAAATCAATCAAAAGTCTTCCTGCGGGTTAAGCTCTTTAAATAGGTCCAGTCTGTCTTCAAAGCAGATTTCAAAGTCTTTAGCATGAGTTAGAAGACCCACAAAAATAAGCCTTCCATTGACCCCATCTGGGCTTATTTCTTAAAGTTCGTTGTGCCCCAGGGTTGTGGTGAAATAAATAGTAGTCTCCCAACAAATTCAACTATTTTTCTGAAATAGGCTGTATAGTTTTTCCCTAAAACAGCAATACTCGATAAAATTATAATGCAGCATATATAATTTTAAAATTCCTAAGAGTCATATTTAAATAAGTAAAAAAGAAACTGAAAATTTAATTCTAATGTAATTTATTTAGCTCAATAGATTTAAAATATCACATCAATTTGTGATTGATATAAAAATACTAACTAGATACTTTTCCCTATGCTTTATACTAAGTCTTTAAACCCCATCACAGAGTGTTATCTTTATGCTACCTAACCAAACTACTCATGTGGTTAATGGTTACCATATCAGTCGTTGCCAATGTAGAAAGTCTTTGCTCTCCCTACCTTTATAATTCGGATCATTCTCACCCTCGCTGGGGATGCCCTTCCTCATTCATGTCTAGGTGTGTATCCATTTACCACCACAATCCTGTAGACGAACCCTCTGACAGTCCTTTTATTTATCACACTGCATTGCCTCTTCATACATTTTTATCTGCCAGTACAGTTGAAGCCCTTTGAACCTGGGGACCAAGTCTTATCTAATTTTAGAAGCCAATCACCTGGCAAGTGTACATCAGAGAAAAAGGAGTTTGCATTTGTGTTAACTGTCCAGGAGGGAACTGGTTCAACAGAAAGTCCTGGTTCTTTACTAAGTACTTAGTGTCTATAAGTCACTGTGTTAGTAAACAGTCTGTGTATTAAATTTTTTTAAACTATGAATTTAACAAGCAAAGCCTAAAATAAACCCTAAGGATAAAATTCTTGCTAGTATTTAGTTAATGTATATAAATGTAATAAAAGCCAAGTTGACATTGTCCTACTCAAAGAATTAACTAAAGAATTAGTCAACATCTGAGACTCAAAAGGAAGGCAGAGTAGTATTTACTGGTGGTCCCAAGAATGTTTTTGTGTCATTTAGACCAATGACCCTATTTGATGTATTTAGAAAGAGCTAAACTAGGCTGGGGGTAGAGCTCAGTGGTGTAAGCACCTGCCTGGCAAGTGCGAGGTCATGAGTTTGATCCCTGGTACCGGAAAAGAAACAAAAGAAAAAAAAAAAAAAGAAAGAAAGAGCCAAACTAACAAAAAAAGGCATTTTCTTTCCTTTCTTTACTGTGCCACTAAATTAAATACCTGGCACTAAATTATCCTTGGGAGGGAAAAAACAAATATATGTCATTCATTTACATTATTTTGATTAAAGTATTAACCTGGCTTGGTTAGAATTGTGCTTTTTTGCTGAAATGAGAAAATGTATGATGAAACTATTATTTTTTGCTTTAGGGTCCTATTTGGGAAGGATCAAGGATTTTAGAAAATATGAATTTGCAAATACTTAAATATTTTCTTACATACCTGCTTAACATGCTTCGCCTTTGTAATGATTAGCTATAATATACCGTATTAAAAGGCTTGGTAAACCATATGGCATTATATAAATGTGAGTTATTATAATTCTTGAATAGATGATTAACTAGATACAACAATATTAGAAAAATTGAATTTTTAATTTTCATTAGTCCTTGTAAGTGTTAACTAATGATACTGTGGTAAATACTAATATTACAACTCATTTGAGAAATTAGAGAAAAATGAGAGAAATGGTTGCAATTTGTTGAAATTTGTTTGGAATTTGTTGTAATTTGCACAAAGACCTTTGACTCAGTCAAAATTAAGTGGTAACAAACACCCCAGAACTTTAGCCGAACTGTTCAGTTACAGCTCCCTTCCTTTTACCTTTTCTCTGCGTGCATGTGATTAACAAACCTCTCATTTAACCTTTTTCCTCCAGCTGATAACTGTTAGCTCATGCTCGATTTTTACTCCATTAGTCAGCTCTTTTTCAAAATTTTGTTGATGTTAGTAAGTTTTCTTAAAGGAACCACAGAAATACAATCTTTATCGTGAAAAAATAATTTCCCTAAGCCTCAAATTAGCTTATATGCCAGTTATGGAAAATGCTACTTTTTAATGAACTGATTCTTAGCATCTAGCATAGATAGACAGAAGGTCCAATGAACCAAAAAAAAATGCCAGATCTGATTGATTAGTCTTGGTTCCCTGGAGCGCCATGTTAAGAAAGACCCTAAGGCACCATGAGACCAAGAAGTGCAGAGTTCTGTGATTGATTAGGAATGTCTGCTATGAGCCTGTACTGAATGTTGACAATAATAGCATCTCATTTTTGTCATCCAAGGTCTAGGTGGATAAGCAGCAGGGGGGAACTGGGTTAAAATCTACTTATTAGCAACTGCTGAAAAAATATTGACTTTTAGAGAACAAACACATTTTATACAACCTGGATCTTTACACAGAAAGATCAGCACTGTCTATATGTCAAGGGAATATAACACCCTGTGGTAAACAGTGTTACAGACCATAATGGGTTACTGAGAAGTAGCTCATAGAAATGTAGTTTATCAGCATCTGCTTAGGTGTTGACCCCATCATAAGTAAGAAATGATGACTTTCTTAGCAAATCTTCCTCTATAGCCTGCTTTAAATTTAACACAAACCTGGGCTCTTCATGGACAACGCAATCCTCAAGTCTGTCAAAAAGATGAAAGTTGAAACCAAACAGCACTATCTCCTCTTTGTCCAGTCAGAAAAACAAGCATCCAGAAACAGAGCAAAACTCATCCTCTGTCCAGATGAAACCATTATCCAACCGAATAAATCTGTATTCTCTTCATTTTTCAAAGCAAGACTTGGAAACAGTAATGAACTTCAAAATGCAACTGTAATCAGAAATGTACTGACTTAACATTTTTTTCCAATAAACTGTGTTCAGAGGGACCAAAAACTCATTGATATTTTGAAACCAAAAGGCTGAATATTGCCTATTTTAACAAAGCCTTAGCTTTAGTTTATTTTCTAATCTACCAAAAAAAAAAAAAAAGAAAGAAAGAAAAAGGAAAAGCACACAGGAAAATAAGCAACCCTCCTTTAAAGAGAGAGTTAGCTCCGTGCTGCTTACAATTGCCTTCTGTCTCTGCCTCTCCCTCTGTTTGGCCCTTTCTGATTCCCGCTTCTCAGACTCTTTTCGGTATTCTTCTCTCTTCAGCCTTTCATGCTGATATGCCTCGTAGCTGTCATACCTGGGAAACACAACTTCATCATTAAGTCAACCACCGCCACTGGTACAGGCAAAACAAATGAGAATTTGGGGAGGGGAGAAGGGATTTAGATGCTCTTGTCCTCTACAGGAGAGGAGGGTACAAGGAGCCAGAGGCAAAGGAAAAAGGCCTCATTACCTGGGCCTACGGCTGTAGGGCGATCTTGAACGTGATCTCACGTACAAGGGAGAGTTTCTGTGTGTGCGATGTCTGTAGAGGCTTGATTCATAGTAGTAGCAGGATCTGGGAGAGAGAAGAGAAACCAAAGGGACTTTTGCAACTGCCACTTACTCCAGGCTTATGGGCACTACTGGACATCTTCCGGAATACTCCACAACATAAACTGGCTTTCCTTTGCTAGCTACTGATGAGATTTTCTGGAGACAGTTTGTGATCAGCAAGTCAGCTCCAAGGCCTGAAAGTGATGTGTTCGGCCTGTGTGTCTCTTATTGATGTTAACACTGAACACCGGGTCTGGTACACTGTCAGCTTTATCTTGCATGGATCTCAACTATTCTGGCACAAGGCAGCTCTACAGGTAATGGAAAAAGTTAGATGAGCAAGTTTCTTACAAATTGCTCTTTCTGATCTGACTGGTTCAAGGCACCGTGCTCAAGGCTGAGTTATTTAAGAGAACACAGAGAGAAAGGATATATAATGTCATTGTTGACTCTGGCTGTACTTGGAATGGAGTGGTGAACAGGCCGGGCTGGCTGTGAGTTTAAATACTTTCTTTGAACTTCTGGGAAACACCTTAGGCATTGAGTAGGTTTTGACAAGGATTACCTTGAAGAAGATCTACTGCCTGGGGACCTTGATCTTGATCTGGAATATGGTGATCGGGAACATGACCTGTGTCGAGAAAAGGACCTTGAACGGGAGCGCATCCTTTGGGGTCTTTGAGAAAATAAGGATTTGGGTGACGACACGGAATCTCTACTCGGAGAGTTAAAAGAAGAGCAAGAAGGCGACACATCAAACAATGAATAGGATTGCGTGCCATCCCAAGGGTAGCTCAGTTTATCACTTTCATCCTCGCTGTCATCAAACAGGCCATCCATGGCTAGTCCTGAATTTATAAACATAGGTAGTTTGGAGAATTGTTCGCTACTGAAATCACTGTCCCTCAGTTCACTGGTCTTGTCTGCTTCGTCGTCAAAAACAGCTTGACTGGGATGACCGAAGTGCTTGTTCAGCTCAGCTCGGATTTCCTGGTCCTGGAGCTGTTTTCTGGTGCTGCCAGGAGAGAGCTGCTTGCTGGCCTCCAAAGTCTCTCTCAGGTAGCACTGGTCTGAATCTGTGGAAGAACAAATCTGCCCCTGCCAGGCAGAAGAGGCATCTTTATAGTCTAGTTGTCTAGAGTCTTGGAGCTCTTGTGATATATTAATAATTATTTCCGTTTTGGAATTAATGGACTGACAATAGTCATGGTCACCAAACAGCCGTAGGCTGGGCCGCTTAGCCTTCCTCTCCTCTTGTCCACTTCCAAGCACCGAGGACTTGCTGAGCTGTGCATACAGCTCAGATTGCTCGGGCCCCTTCTTGGCGGAGTTATTGGCTTGGGTACCAGAAGACTCACTGTGCCGGGATTTCTTTGATGGTGGTGGCACCACGGTCTTGCAAGAGGACTTCGGCTTTGGAGAAGCCCTGAAAGGATTATCCTGGTTGGCTTTATGAGGAGGAGTTGTAGGTGGAGTTAGGCCTAAGGCAAAAAAGAAAAAAGAATAAAAAAGAAAGGGAGGAGAGCAAAAAAAAACAGGTAACGCTCTTACATGACAAGACACATTTCCTAACTTTTCCAAGATTGCAGACAAGGATTAAAACTGGTGGAAGAAGAAGGAATCAAAATTCATGACAAGATTTGAAAAACCGACTCATCCCCTAAGCCTTTGTCACCCACGAAAGATGGATGGACAGTGCCAGGAAGCAGGGAGAGCTGTGGTACTTTGTATTTCAAACACCGAAGCTAACAAATCCTGCTGCCCAGAAAACATGGCTATGTCATCACTGGCCTGCTTGTTGCCAATGCTAGAATTTTCAAGGGTATTGCATAGGCTGTCTCATGGAAAAGTGACACAATGGGATCCAGGAATCAGAGTGGCCTTGGTAGCATCAGTCTGTAAAGAGAATGCAGAGGATACAAGCAACTCAAGGCCCTTTGTCCAATCAAGAAAGTCTAAACTTGTAGCCAGTGAATTCAGCAACTGAAAAAAAAAAAAAAGCTGGAATGACAGTAAACGTTGGGCAGGGTGGGAATGACACAGGCAGTATCGAAATAAGTTCAGGAAAATCTGACAGCCAGGACAATGCACGGAACTAGAGTCACTCCACAACTTGACGCCAATGATTCTTTGTCTCCACAGCTCATTAACTTAGTAAACCATGGCTAATGTAGGTATAATACATTCTTGTAAGCATAACTAATACATTCTGTCTAAAATATGGTTCTGCAACAGAAACCTAAGTGAACAGCGACAGTAAATATCGCCATGCCGACGGACCATTTTATTTAGAGAACATCAGTGCGGGTGATGAGACGGAAGGATTGAAATGAATCCAAGCTTGGGCAACTAATTAAATAAGGGAGAAAGGGAGAAAGAGGAACACCTGTCAGTGCCTGCCTTTCCTACTTTGCCATGGAAGGGTAGAAAATTCCACCAGGGGGCTGGGGATTTAGCTGGGGCTGGGGATTTAGCTCAGCGGCACAGCACCTGCCTGGCAAGTGCAAGGTCGTGAGTTCGATTCCTGATACCGGAAAACAACCAAAAAAAAAAAAAAAGAAAAGAAAATTCCACCAGAAGCCCAGGCAGGAAAGCCTGGGAAGCACAGTTATTAGCTCTAAGTTTTATCCCATCACACCAAGGAAGAATCATTGTGAAATGACTCCAGAGTCCAGGGCACTTTGAAGAAGGGCAGACTGGAGTTCAAATGACTTTATGCTTACAAGGGAACATTTTAGTTTACAATACACTTTCTATTTAAGAAGACGGGCGAACACTATTCAGCAAAAAGAGCTTCAAGTCTGCTAACAAGCCTGAGGTTAGACTCAAGGCAACTGCAGATTTCAAGGGAAAAAAATCTTACCTTACTGGAAAAAAAAATTATATCAAGAACCAAGTAGGTCACAGGAAGCCACATGAAATTTTGATACAAAAAGGAAAGACGCTGCCTCGCTCTCCTACTTTTATTACGAGTGAAAGAAATTGGTGATTGCCCCCATACTAGATACTTTACACCAATATTTGGTACTTTTCCGCATTCACGGTTAACATTACCTCACCAGAAGAAGAAGGGGTATAAATGCGAAGGGGTTTCACTTTGGAATTCTGCCCCAGAAAGTTCAGAAAGAAAAATGCAAATGCAAAGACAGAGGGATACTTTCCTTCATCTTTCCTACATGAGTGTCTTTTACTCCATCTACAAAGTTCCTATATGATACACTAGAGGATATGATCAAATTTCCTCTCTCTCTCTTTCTTTCTCTCTCTCTCTCTCATTTTGTCTTCCTTCTGTACTTTCTTTCTATTCATACACACTCACTTCTACCACAAGCTACCTTCAATTACCAACATGGAAAAGTTAAGGGTACTGACTCCCAGAAAAAAAGTGGCAAGTTCTCAAGTATTCCTCTTGGGAGGCTAAGATAGTTAAGAAATAATGATGAATATGCTCTCTTTCATGAACAAATACCAGTCTAACACACCAAATAATGTAACCCTTGAACTGGAGGAAAAGGTATTCAGCATTCTAACACTCAACTTCATAAATCTTTCCATGACCACTCCAGTTAAGGGTGATTTTTATTTCTCTAACAATTTACTGTGAGGCACAGTGACTTCATG
The DNA here is from genome assembly GCF_000276665.1 of Chinchilla lanigera. Classification (NCBI taxonomy): domain Eukaryota; kingdom Metazoa; phylum Chordata; class Mammalia; order Rodentia; family Chinchillidae; genus Chinchilla; species Chinchilla lanigera. The sequence goes on along the minus strand of NW_004955480.1, from coordinate 1,164,648 downwards.
CGGTTTACATGTTGCTACACACTCTTGCTTATCTCCTTTTGTATGTGAATCCTGTCTTGTCTCTCCTAATGGATCATGAGCTCTTAGAAGGATGTCGCCACGACTTGTTCCTTCCAACACTGTTTCCCTGTTCATTTTTACTCTTATTTTCCCTGCTTCTCCTTTCATAGTGGATCTCACATCTCAACTGCCCAAGATCCATTTAGATAGCTGGGCAAATATTTTCAAAGACCTGGCTCACAGACACATATGGAGAACCATGGCCTCACACTGCCTTTCGGACTCCCAAATATATGTGTTTTGACTGCCATGCTAGATTTATAAAAAGAAACCCTAAACTTCTGAAACACCAAATTAGGCCACTATCAAAGAGAGATGAATTCTAAAATTAGCTCTGCTATCTAGGGACTTTAAATATAGAAATTCTTTTTAGTCTTGAAAATTTGAAACCCTTGTCCTGGTACCTCAGGTTATTATTGCTTAAATAACTGATTCTCAAATTGCTCTCGGAAGTGACCACATGCTGATTGTACTTTCTTTGCATTAAAAACAAAGCATTTTCTCTCCATCACAAATTAGATGCCATGGGACTGCTGAGCTGATATTTGTACAAAACACCTACTGTGTGCTGGATGGTATGGTACACCAGAGGCTGATATCTCAGAGATTTAGCTCCCAAGGACTTCATGGTTCACTTTTATAAAAAAGTAAATATTTCAAATTTAAGATAAGTATATGTTTATTTTCAGATTTGCTTATTATCTATGGAAATACTCAAAGACAATCTAAATGGTACTATAAGTGAAAATTATCAGGGCTATGAATTTCAGCTCGTGTCACTTGTTGACCCACAGAAGTATTACTTGCTCGCTGGATAGCAGATACTTTGGGATTCATGTATAGGTGGGTAGGAGAGAGTAATTTCGATAATTTCCTGAACCTTTTACTCTTTTCCCAAAGATATTTAATCAAAAAATATCTCGGTGCAAAACTGAGAAATCTCACCTATGACAAGATTTTGTACCACGAAGTGCTTTATTAAAAATCTATCTCCAGACATAGTTGAGATACAAGGCAAAACAAAACAAACGTGCAGAGCATTTTTTTCTCTTAACATAGTATCAAACTTTTAAGAGCAGCTGATGGGACAGACAACGCCTTACTGCCCCAGAATTAGTTGAGTTTCTCTAACTTCACCTCCTGTGCCCACCATCTCTTCCCCTGTGGTAGCAGGGAGGTCAGTACTCAGTTCCTTAATGCCTCCACCTTTGCTCATCTTCCCGCTAATCGCCGGGCTCTCAATTTCATGCCACAAGCCTAAATCAACAGAGCTAATGCCTCCCATAACCTCCGGATTATTTCCTGTGTGTTGATTTTCTGGGGAATGTGTACATTTTGATGTTGACAGTACAAGGTATATTCCATGCTCTCTCTTGAACTTAGCAGGTTTTGACAGATTTATGCGAGGACAGATGGCCATTACAGGCTGAAGGCTGACAAGAGGCAGTTCAGAGCATTGTTAACACACTTGCACAAACTCTCAGCAGTGCAGCTCTGTGCAGAATGTAATTCAGACTATAGCTTTTTTATTGCTGCCTATTTTCTTTTGTCAAAAGAGCCTGCTGTGCAGAGCAACAAATGGCTGCTATTACCCAGAATGTAATGGGTGTCAGACAAATCACGTAACACAAACAATCAAGAGTATGTAGGTCATATTTCAACAGAGCACAACCTTAGCAATATTTATGATTACTGCATTGAAATGTGCTCTATAATAAACAAGTACCTCTACATCACTCACACTTATGCACTTCTGCACAGCAAATCCAGGAGAAGTGGCACACACTCTACAGTCATCTTTTTAAACAGCCCTTTCATTTAAACAAAAAAAGTCAGAGACAAGTTTGGTTTTGTTTTGTTTTTCATTACGTGCTATCAAGTGATTTTCTTCGAGGACTTCTCTTTGGGGTTTGTTTGTTTAATTGAATGACTCTGATAGATGTGGAAGCTCCTGCTCTAGTTCTTGAGTTCAGCTCTCCATCCAACAACTTCAGCAGAACTTTTTTCCTCTTTTTGTTATACTTTATGGCACTTACAAAATCTACTGCTAACTTGGCAACTTTCTTTAGCGTTTATTTAACAGTGGAATTTTGCTTGTGTTCCACGCCAATTCAGATCATTAAGGGGAAACATTGAGACTTTTTTTAATTTCCTCAAAAACTTACTAAGATGGGAAGACTGGGCAGAGAGAGGGGTGCAACTTGTCCTCACATATTTTAGGTCTTGAGGGCTGAGAGTGGGTGTCGGGAGTGCGTAGAGAAGGCCAATAACCACAGGGTGCCACTGGCACCTCCACGTCAGCTGTTCAAGTATCCAGTTGATAAAGTCTCCTTTGCACCCTGCCCCCATCCCACTTTTCCAGGATTTGTTTGGGTTTCACAAGATGCAGAGGGGCCTCCAGAACCCTACTGCTACCTGTCACTGTCACTGGGAATACTTTATCTTTAATCTGTTAGATATTTCTTTTGTTTTTTTTTGTTTTTTTTTTTTTTTTTGGTTTTTTCTCCGGTACCGGGAACCGAACTCACGACCTTGCACTTGCCAGGCAGGCGCTTTGCCGCTGAGCTAAATCCCCAGCCCCATCTGTTAGATATTTCTTATGTCACCCCCGATTGTTGGGGATCATGCTCATGTTACAGTAAAGCTTCAGGACATTCCTAGGCCATGGATCTAACTCCCCAGCTCTTTCTAATGGAAAATGAACATAGTATTAATTGGCACTTGTGTACCTTCCCATAGAGCTGGTGCAGGGCACCTGGCATTGCCGGTGTCTAATACCAAAGCCTATACCTGGTGGGGAAAAGGAAATAGATTTGATATCCTTGGTTTAAAGGATAGTACTCAAACCATAATGGTATAATAGCCTTTCCGCAACAGAGAACTGTAGATGAAAGGAATGATCATTACTGACACAGGGGTAAAGAGTAATGAGATTGATTCCAGTCTGGCAACATAGACTTATAATCTCAGAACTCTGGGAGTCTGAAGTGAGAGAATCTTATGTTACCAAAACCCTGTCTAAAAAGCAAAAACCGGGCCAGGACTATAACTCAGGGGCACAGTGCCTTGCCTAGCAGATGCAAGGTCCTGAGTTTGATTCCCGATGCCAAAATAAATAAATAAACTAAATAAATAAATAAATTAAATAAAAAGCAAAAAACAAAAATTAGGAGTGTTGCTAAGGAAGCATCTTAGTGTGAAAGCCTAGAGTTCAATCCTCTGTACTGGAACAAAGAAAAGAAAGAAAGAAAGAAGGAAAGAAAGGAAGAGCAAGAAAGAAAGAAAGAAAGAAAGAAAGAAAGAAAGAAAGAAGGAAAGAAAGGAAGAGAGAGAGAAAGAGGAAAAGAATGAAATTGAAAACAGATAATGAAAGATATAGTTGAAACGTGAAAGAAGCTTCTGACAAGTGTTTCCCAACACTGGAAGAGGCTGCAAAGAAAATGTGTTGGGTCTCCTTTTGGATTCTTCCTTTGGATTCTCCCTTTCTTGGATTCTTCCTACCTAGGAATGGATGACATGACCTGTCAAAATCACTTTCCAGTTGTCTCATGCTGTGGTTTTTCCTTTTAAAGTTGCCAGCTGCCATTCATATTTTGCCTTGCTCTATTTTGTCTAAGTAATGTGACATACAAAATAAATACTTACTAACAAGGTACATCACATTTATGCTATTTGTGAGAAAACCAGAAGACACAATATAAAAATCGACCAAAAAGAAGTTGTTAATTAGTTGGTTAATAACTGTGCTTTGACTGATTGCTGACCTAAATCAAGAGAAAACACTAAATGAAGAATAAGTGACATCAAATCACATCTCCAATATGATTGAAACCATATAGAAAAATATTTACCAATAGGGGAAAATTTGCCAGGATGCAGTTGTGTTAGGATGATGAGATTGCTGATTATTTCGCTCTGGTTTCTTTAATCATATGTAAAATAACTGTGTTGCTTTTACAATGTTTAAAGTAATAACAATAGAAACAATGGATATATACATATATATGAAATTTGGGGGACAGTCATCAATTTCCTTCATGTCATATGGTTAAAACCATCACCTTGTTGAGCTTACATTACTTTGCCATTTCTATTTCAGAAACAACAACAACAGATATAAAAACAGTAGCACTCTGAAAAATCTCCATATGCAATAGATTTAAATGCCTTCTGCCAAAAGAGCATTCTCTTTTCTCTCATCTTGCTTTACTAACAGCTATTTTGAAATCAAATTAGTTTTTACACCTGTAAAAGAGAAGAATTTTTTTTATCAGCCAAAATGAGCTAGTTTAGGACAATCACAAAGAAGTCAGACCAGCTGGCAATACCTAATAAAGCAAACTTTCTATCTCATCCCTCCTGTCTCCCAAAGACACTGCAGATGGGGCAGAGATGTTATTGTGGAGGTCTTAGAATTTTGTTGACTCTTTACATTTCCTCTTAAATGTTTGGAAAATTTCACAAAAATTTGTGAGAGAAAAGAAGATAGAGATTTCAGGAGCCCTGGGCAATAGTTTTATTCTCTTCCTCTGCCTCAAACAAACAGATTAAGCATGTACTGTAGAACAAGCATCAACAATCAACGTTATGAATGCTGTTTCCACCTACTGCACCACCTACTGCACCCATGGCAGACATCACTAATTGATCATGACATTCCTACTGAGTACAGACTTGGCCTTAGAATCATTCTCAGTACAATGCTCCTGGCAGCCAATACCAATCAATGACACTTGGCAAGTGAAATGAAACCTATTTAACATAACAGATGTCAACTACTATCTTTGAATTCACTCTTCAGGAAACAGACATATTCTCCAGTCAGACAGATGTACACTAAACCAAGAGTCCACCTCAGAGCTGGTGATAATATAAAATTTTTTCCTCAATAACAAACTAGTCAGGAAGTATGAAAGATAATATATGCAAAATGGCACTTACAGGGTAGTTAATCACCAATATTTGCAGTAAGAGAAGTGATTGTTGAGAGAATATGAAAAAGCTTATTTTTATGCTTTGATTTGCTAAACCCTATATCTACACCAAAAGGAGTATTGTAGTCTTATAGTCTCTCAATGTTTGCAGATTTACAGGAGAGGTGCTACAAAAACATAATAAATAACTTCATATATGAGGTTACCAGAAGACATAGCAGCAAAATCAATATTAGAGAATTGATAAAGACAGCCAAAAGCTAAAAAGCTGTGAAGCAAGGTACAATGGCCTCAGCAGAAAAAGTTAACCGAACATCAATCGTTAGGTAGCCAACATTTCTTACACACAACGTTGGCAATCATGCTTTAGCTCACTTAATCACCACAGTGACTCAGAGAAATGCAAACACTGTTATTATAATAACCCTAAGTCTTAGAGAAGTTGAGTAAATGCTTCAAAGCCATGTGCTAGATGAGGATAGCTCTATATTTTGAACTTGGGTTTGTCAATCACAGAAGCAAGGTATTACACAGCTTCACTAAGATATGCTGTCTACCCTTAAAAAGTCATAAGAATGTACTTTCACTTGGAGCTTTGCTGCTAATACAGTGTTTCAATTCAGGATGAGTCACATAAATTTACCATTTTGTATGTAAAAGTTGTTGATTGCTGGCAACATGATATGTCAGCTCCTATTTTAGTCCTTTAGGTCAGACAGTAATTTCATTTGTTAGTTACAAAGAGGGCCTTAAAATTAAGAAAACTAAGGTTAAGAAAGAAATCAAGGATACAGAAAAGAGACCTATCAATCGAAAGAGTAAGGAAGGACAGAGTGTGTGCTCCATACTGTAGTGCCTTATTGATTTAATTATCCATGCTAAGATCATTGTCATCGCAGCATCTGTTTGGTTTCCTGACTTCTTGTTTCTCTCTTTACATAAATATCTTCTCTGCTTTCCATGTCTATGCATCAAAATCAGGTGTATTTTCCTCCCTTAAGACTTCCCAAAGCAGAGTAGCCTATCAAGAGTTCAATTTCCTAAAGTCCCTTCCCATGAATCACTTATGTTATTCACTGGGATAGTGGCATCACCTTCATGTTTCTTTTGGTCTGTTTAGCCCAGTCTTTAACATTGGAGCCATGTTGCTATTTTCCCTCTGAGAACTCCTTTTCTCCCTTCATGAATCGCCCGAGGTACAATCACTGTTTGTCACATCTTGTTATCAAATAATACATAGTACCAAAGACTTTTAGAGGCGATGAAGACCATAGACATCATACATTGCATAGCAGTGCATACCCAGAATGTCTATCAAAACTAATCTTTTGTTCTTATCTCCTCTTTATACTATCCTCAAAGTAAGTCCCAAACTTGACCTTGTAGACTCCTGTAGCATTCTCCTAGTTCTTTTTCATCTATTTGATCTCCTGTAATTCTAAGATACTCCTATGATGTAATGCAATTTGGTTGTACCTCGACTTCCCCAAGTTACACCGTCACAGTTATTACCATCTTGCACAATAAATGAAAAACCAGGGGCTGGTTAGCTCAGCGGCAAAGCGCCTGCCTGGCAAGCACAAGGTCGTGAGTTCGATTCCTGGTACCGGAAGAAAAACCAAAAAAAAAAAAAAGAAAAAAAGAAAAACCATTCTCTTGCCTGTCTTTTTGAAGGCAAAACAATATGTACAATAATTTTTTTCTTTTCATGCTATTTGCTCATGTGTTCTTTTCCCAACAGATTATAAGCAGATGTCTTACATATGAAAATATTTATTTCGCACCAACTATGGCCAAGCGCTATGTTCTCTGCTCTACAGAGCAATCTCTATGCCCTACACTTTCTATACACAATCCAAGATGTAAAAATTGTCAGCCCAGAGCAGGTATTAAAAATATGTTGATAAAATTTTAATGTACCTGATAATCTTTCAATAGTACTAAGGATAAAATATTTTAGTAAGATAAATATTGATTCACTGACAGGCATAAATCTGGAGTAGAAAATTCTAAAGATTCTTAGAGTTAACAAATGTTTCTTTGTAAGTCTCTATTTGCTTTTCAATATACAGGTTGCTAAATTATCAAACTTATAAAATAAATTATTTAAAATTAAACGTATGGGCTGAAGATGTAGCTCAGTGAAAAAGCACTTGCCTAGCATATGCCAGGACCTGGGTTTTTCCCCAAGCACCACCAAAATAAGTGAAAGAAAGAAAGAAGAAAGAAAGAAAGAAAGAAAGAAA
>NW_004955480.1:1068545-1157308 GCF_000276665.1 Chinchilla lanigera | reverse complement strand
AAAAAAAAAAAAGAAAGAAAGAAAGAAAAGAAATGCCAATCAGAAGAAATATTCAAACTTCTGCCAAGAAGAAAATAAAAGTGTTTCTTTATAATACCATAATCTCATCAGTAGAAGAACTACAGACTAAAGAACACATACATACTTACAAATTCCAAAAGCACTTTAAAAATAGAGATACCCATGTTCCCAAAGATACACAGAGGAAAGATGTACATTCAGTGCTAATAGGACTATAAACAGACTCAATTTTAGATAGCAATAATATCTCAACATATATACCAGCTGGCATTAAAACTACTAGGAATCTATTCTGAAAAAAATAAGACAATAGATGAACAAAGATTTCCATTGCAGAGCTAATTTAAAATAAAACATTACAAAACAATCTAGACATATCACAATAGGAGTATGATTAAACGCATTTTGCTATGCCTAGTCAAACTACTATTACATAGTACTCTAACAGTTAATAAAAAGTTTGAGATGGTTTAAAAATTCTCTGTTAAAATGTTAATTGAAAAATTGGGGTGCAAAATTATATATACTCACAAAATAATCACAGATATTTGAAAATATAGATGAAAATAATGCTATGAATATCTTTATATCTTAGAACTAGGAGTAATTTTTCAGCTAGTTTATATTTTAATATTTTTGTAGTAAATTTATACTATTTATAATCAGAAGATCATGAAAGTGTTATTGAATGGAAAACTTTGCATTGGTACCTACCATGGAAGTTGTCTCTCATTCTTTTGAAATGAACTCAAGCCCAGGATATTTTAAACATTGTGCTACCCAACACTTTTCAGCTCAATTATTAGCAAGAGGCATTAGTGGCATATTTTCTCAAACAAGTTAATATTCATTGTAATTGTGACTGATGTTATAGAAGATGGTAAAATACTATGTAAATGAATTAAACATGACTATGAAAATTTCTTTATAAAATACAATCAAGGTAAGTTGCTCAAAGAAATAGTTACATTCTTTGTGGAGGGCGACATTGCAAAACATTGGGAAAAATCACAAAAATGTAGATAGATTTTGCCAAACAAATATTTTTAATTTTCAGACTACCAAACAAAATATTTTTAATTTTCTTCCTTCAAAGAACAAGAAACAAAAAGTAGATACCATCTAGTATATATTATTAGTATGATTTGTGCAAAAAAGATGAATGAATTCCCAGAAACCACACTGAAGATGAAGGTGTAAAACTCTTGTCTTCTACCAGAACTGCTGTTTTGAATGTGCATTTACATGTTTTAAGCAAAAGAAAAATGATAAATTGTATACGCTTGAGCCAGGCTTTTAAATCCACTAATTACTAGTCCTTCCATGTCAGATAAGAAGGCCTCTATTGCATATTGTAAGTTCATACAAAGGTTACTTGTACTCATATATGTAAGTTATAATTTATTTAAGAACTCATGTCATGAATGTGCTGAAAAGTGAATATGTGTATATACTTGTGTGTACATAAAGATGTTTGTGTGTGCATACTTGTGTGTGAGAGAGTCTGCACACACATGCTATTTATATACCTTGAAATGAACTACTCTACTGGTAGACCAAATCATGCAATCGTGCAGTAGACCTGTCATAAGGAGCTAATTTAGCAAACTCCAAGTGTGAAATTAAACTTTGTGACAATGACCACGGTGCATGTAGGCACCATAGTTCTGGTTGGAAGCATCTCTGTCTAACTTACTGTTCCTTTATTCTTATCAGGAATGGACGGAGCCAGGGAGTTTCTCGTTCAGACATCTCAAGATCAACTCTCTTCTGGGGTTCAAGCACCTAAACCTAAAACACTTAGTACAAAAGTACCATTTACAACCAACTCAGAAGTTTGCCTAGGAACTCTTCAATTAGTCCAACTTTTTAAAGCTTCTTCCTCATGTGAAGCAAAGACTGGCTAAAGGAGCTCAGAAGTCCCAAGTGATGAAGGAAATTACTCTTGTTCACAAACATATAAATGCAATTTGCTTTGATGAATGGACATAATTTCAGTTTTCTCCTTTGCTGGAAAGATATAAAAGTAATGACATATATACGATATGCTATAAAGTATGACAAAAAATAAGAAAATATTCCAAGTGAAGTATTGATAATTAGTAAACCTGAATTCCAACATTTTTCCCTTACTTTCCAGCTCAACAATCTTGTGCAAGCTACTTCATAATTTGAAACTTTGTTTCCTTACTTAAAAAATGAAAAAACAACCAACATCCTCATGAGGTCGCTGTGAAATTACCCGAAGCCACTTACAAGCTTAGTACATTTATTGAGTGGGAGATCAAAAGTGTTCGTTTCTTGTCTTACAAGTTTTGGTGTTTTAACCCAAAATAGGGTTCTATGAGATCAGAAGCAAGAACATACATCAGAAGGTCTGGACTAGCTCTGACACACAATATATGTCTTCTCCTTAAAAAAATACTTTTAATTTGGTATTTTTTAAATGAGCAACTAAAAGTATTTACAGTTAACTTCTTACCCAATGTTGTATGTTCTCTTCATTTATTCCACTGATCACACACATTCTGTTATCTAATATATATTTCTCTCTCTCTCTCTGTCTCTGTGGCTCTCTTTCTTACACACACACACACACACACACACACACACACACACACACACACCAAAGTTCTGAGTTACACATAAGACTTACCTGCAGTTCCAGAGAGTTCCACACTTAAGGTTCGTTCAATAGTCTTGTTCTCAAATGGGGAACCCTTGGGGTCACTGGAAGATATGGCACATTTATAAAAACAAACTGAAATGGAGTTGCTGTAGCCAAAAGTACTAGAACCCCCTTCCCTTCCTGAAAATGGTTGCATTTCTTAATACTTACTTTGGTGACTCTGGGGTCAGAGGAAGAGTTAAAGTTGTTGGTTTGGCTAAAGGGAAAAAAAAGAAACTAATTATGAAATATTGCGTGGTCTTTCTACTATAGTCAAGTTGGAAAAGGATCAGAAAACTGGAAGACTAAACTAAGGAAATCCCTGAATACTGGATCAAAGTCAGATAATAGTCCATTATGCTAAAAGAAATTCCAAACAACATTTGCGTCAGTAAACTATCATTCAAAAATGCATACAAAAACAGAATTTTCCCAAAAATGTACCATCCTGTTACGGATACAAAAATTTGCATCGTACCATCAGAGAAAAATAATGTTTTCTGTTTTAATTTGGAATACAGTACACGGTTTGTTTAGACAAGAAAACAGCTGAGTAACTACAAGGCAACAGAACGTTATGAATATTCAGTTGATTTTACGCCTAAAATGTATAATTTTATGTCTAGCCCTGAGAATAGGTTATTTCTGTGAGGCCAAAGCTCAGGCAATAACCATTGTATTCACTGAAAATTAATGGAGAGATTGTAGCAAATAGTAGACATTGACCCAGCTGGTATAAATGGAGTTCAAGTTCCTAAATTTGCTAAATAACAAAAGTAAGATACTAAGGGTATCAGTTCAGAGATCTATGGACTTGTAGAAAGAGCTCAGTATTTCCTTTCAGCCTTTCTTAGGTCATACTTCCTACAGGAGACATATTCTAATAATGAAGGGAGAGGCAGGATCTTCTCACTCTGATATTCCAATTCCTTATTGGCAATTTTGTGAATGCAAGCTTTAACCATAAATGGGAGTAAATAATGAGAAACACATTTGAGGTACACGTCCACATAATGTATGGATGCAGGGATATGCTTATCTACAGAGACATAAGTACGTAAGTTTATGTCAATCTTTTTCTCACCAAATAACCACTTTCAGAAGGTCAAAAGATAATTATTTATGTAATAAAAATTATAGAGTTGAAACCAAAAGGGTCTTTAAAATAAACTCTCTAATTTTATGGACAAAGAAATGAGACCTAAAGATGCCAAATGATGTTTGCAGGGCCATAAAACTTGTTACTTAAAGAGTTGGCCAAGATGATATTTCCTTTCTCCCATTATCAAAAGAAATTGTATTCACCAGACTTTAAAGTAAATTAATCATCCTCAGTAATTAAGGTCCCCTGAAATGTGAAAATATTATTTATGTCCAAATTAGCCTGAAATTAGGTACTTTACTTGGATAAATACTATTTACATATTTAATCTGTAGTTTAGATTTAGTTTTTAAACAATTGAATGGTATATCATCTATCCAGTGTGCATCCAAAAATATATAGCTCATGCTGTCTCCTACAAATTAGGTACATTGATTAATTGGCTTTTACATATATACAGATAAATGAGCTGATTGCACATTAATTTTTGAGTATGTCTAATTTAATGAGCCTTTCTAAAAGAATGCATTTATGAAGGAACTTTACCCACTTTTACGGTGCTCAACTAATAATTAGTATAATTCATAAAGGTTCTATAGAAAATATAACCAGATATAGAACTAAGTGCTGTACCACACAATAAATGTACATTGAAAATCAAAAGCTGAATAATCAGGTGTGGTGGCTTATGCCTATAATTTAATCACTCTAGGAGGCTGAGGCAGAATTGCAAATTTAAGCTCAGCCTGAGCAACTTAGCAATTTTTGATATCCAGGCTGAAAATTAAAAATATATATATTGAAAAGGACTGGGGATGTGTCTCAAAGGCCTTAGGTTCAATCCACAGAATTGGAAAAAAAAAAAAAAAAAAGAAAGTAGAGAGGAAGACAGGAAGGAAGGAAAGAAGGAAGGGAGGGAGGAAGGAAGGAAGGAAGGAAGGAAAGACAGAAGGAAGGAAGGGAAGAAGGAAGGAGGGAAAGAAAGAAGAAAGAAAAAGAAAGAAAGAAAGAAAGAAAGAAAGAAAGAAAGAAATGAAGTGAAATGAAATGAAATGAAATGAAATGAAATAAAATAAAAGTCCAGTTTTCAACATATAGGGCAAGCTCTGAGAAAAGCTGAAAGAAGACTCCCAAAATTCTGTGTACAGGTAAGATCAAGAGTGATGGAAGAGGACCGAGGATATAGCCCAGCAGCACAAGTGCTTGCTGAGCAAGCACAAGGTCCTGAGTTCGATTCCCGGTACCAAAAAAAAAAAAAGGAGTGATGGAAGAAAAAGAATCTTCAGCAGCCATATTTAATGGCAAACAGGAAATGAGAGCCGTGGGAAGGATGCAGCTCCAAAACCACATTCAGAACCTAATTCCTGAATAAACTCAGGCTCACACGTTTCCCCTAGAAGAACACTGACTTGAGTTATTGGGAGTTTAATGAACACTGTTCCAAGGGCTGGTTATCCAGAGACTGCTGGGATCCTTGAGGGCAGAAATTCATCTCTTTCACCAGATCATGTTAATTTGAGACAAACGCATGAAGAAATGAGGGAATAAATAAATGCGATAACAATATACACCAAAAATATCTCAAGGAATTGGAAAGTATGTGACCCCACAATATTACAGAAAGCACACATGAAATTCCATGAGAACAAATTACAGCACACTAAGAAAGGAAGCCTCAGGGGGCTGGGGATTTAGCTCAGTGGCAAAAGCGCCTGCCTGGCAAGTGCAAGGTCATGAGTTCGGTTCCCAGTACCGGAGAAAAACCAAAAAAAAGAAAAAAAAAAAAAAAAGAAAGGAAGCCTCAGGACATCACTGTCATCCTTATCCTCTGTTCACCTACTTTCTACTTTTTGATTTTCAATAATAATTTATACAGTCTATAGTTGAGCACTTATTGGTTGGTAATAACTTGTGTTTCCTTTCCTTTTGGCCTTTAACAGCTAAAGAGTTTTTTTCTTTAATCAACAAGCTCTGTTCTGGGATAAGCTTTTTATGTCTTGCCATAGATATAAATCCTAAAAAAAAAAATCCACACATAGCTGTTCTTGCTTAGAGAATATATCCTCCAGGGGCCTATTTAGTTTTTCACTGCCATGATTTATAAACTTTTACAGTAATATTTAATGGTAAGTAGACTTTTAGAAAATCTCAAAATCCAAAAAGGACACCCCTTCCCCACAAAAATACAGGGCTTTAGACCATGCAGTGCTGGGCTGGGTTCCCCGATCATGGTATTGTTCATCTCAGGACTTTAAATTTAGCTCCAGGAAATGAATACATGGCCCCCAGGGGAGGTGAAGAGAAGCATAGTGATTTCCAGAGCAAGCCCCATAAGCTGCCCTTTACCTGAAGCCTTCAACACCATGATTCTCTCAGCATGAGGGCACCCTGACTCCCAAAAGCTGTACCAGAGTTTTCATTTAGGAGCTAATATGGGCAAAGGCAATTTGGCCCATTTTGCTAACCGCAATCTCCCTGAACTGACAGAAAGAGATGGACAGTGAATTGTACATATCCACCAGGGAAAATATAATTGAGGGTCAATTTAGAATATTAAAGCAAAGTTCCCCCAAATCCTATGCTAATGGTGATAGACTGATGACGGAAAGTACTCAGAACCCTGGGAAAGAAAATACTTATTAAAAGCAGCAGCAACAACAGCATACCTGTATGAAATAATCATGGTTCAAAAGAGGGGTCAGGGGCTACCACTCTGCACCTAGAAGGAGCAGTTGAAGAAACAAAAGGGAAAAAGTGGATGTTTATAATTGCTATTTCAGAATACTCCTCCTTCCCCCACAACGTTACAGGTGGAAGGTGGAAGCAGGAACATTTTAAAGCAACAGTTACTTTCGATAAGCACTCTTTGGGCCCCCTCGACTACAGCATTTTGAGAGTGAAGAGCCAAAAAAAAGAAAATTACGACTTTGCCAAGAGAGATTTCCCCCAAATCTTCCCAATCTGCGGCAGAAGCATCAGCCTTCTAGCAATGTATGGGAATAATAAAAATCAACCCAGATGTTTCATCGAATCTAGGCAACATTTTTAATAGGAAGAGTAAAATATTCACGAATTTTCAAATCCTTCGGTACAAAATAAAAAAAACTGTGAGCGTATATGTGGTCATAAAAAAAAGAATTCACTTAATAGTCAGGAGTGGCTGTGTAAATGGTATTTACTACTTCTTAAGGTACAGAGAAAAACATTCTATGGTGCCTTATTTTTTTCCATTAGTGGAAGGGAAAAAATAAAAGCTCTTTAATGAATTGGCTAGCCCAACTTGCCCATAACTTCAATGATCTCAGCAGTTCAATGAGTCCTATATTCCTCAAATATGTTGAAATCCCTCCCCGCCCTCATCTACCCTCTGACCAGGTTAACACTTCAGATGTCTTTCTGTGGTCCTGACTTAAACTCCCATCAGGTGAATAGGATATATTCAACCTGGGTCCAGAAGAACTTTCCTCCTCTATCATAAAGTTATTGAGCTCTCCTTCCACAGAGAGACACTAATGGGGTAGACTGTGTGTTCTTTGCCACCTCACGGGCAGAATTCTGGTCCCCACCTTACCTTGTACATGTTGTGACTGCGATTGTGTGTGAGACTTTTTTTTGGAGGTGCATTTGTCTCTGCTGCTGCTCCTATTCTCTGTGGGTTTGGTGTGAGGAGGGTCATCATTTGTGGTCAGATACTTGAGAAGTTCTGAGCAGGGACGTCTTTGTGGCTTTTGCTGTTGACAAATGCTCTTCGCTTTATTGCTCCATGAATTCTCGGTCTTAAAAACAAGGCATAAAGAAAGCTAAAATTAGTGAACTGAACCTTATCAGAATGGATATAGGTTTTTTGAAGAGATGAGCTTTTCAGTGAAGTGTTCAGTCTAAGTGTACTAGATCTATGAGCTGTGAATAATTGTTTGCAGAACAAGGGAAGAAAATTACATTTAAAATTCCTAAATGACATTTATGCAGCTTTTTATTTCATTTCTCCTACATTTCAATGTTCCTACTCAGCAACATGTAACTAACAAGACCCTACAGCGCCTTTACTGTGAATAAAAAAAAAAGTAAGCTGGTTTAAACCTTAATTTACCACTGATTGCCGAAGCCCAGTATTCACAACTCTCTTAAGTACCCCTTAACGCTACGTTTTCACTCACAGTGAATAGCAAGACAAACATTGTTTAATACAGCCTGCTAAACGAATTATGTCATTGCCAGCATTCTACCCAATTAATGGCAGAGACAGATCTTTTGCAGTGATTCCAAAGCAATCTTTCTTAGGTTAGACAGCTGGCAAAACAGCCATCCTGAATCTTCAAGTCATTCATAGATAAGACCAGATTATCAGCCCATTCTATTGTAACCCATGTTAAGGCATGCAATCACATGGGCAAAGAACTGCACCCAGTGGAACTTCCCTTGCAATTACCCCAAAATCAAATGTATATGACCTCTCCCTACTATTCAAGGAGTTCAAGGGCTGCCTTTGGAAATCCATTTCACAACCTGTCCCACCATTGAGAGGTACCTGCAGTGTCTCAGTTGAATTAATACGTAGATAACTTTCATCTGCTTTATAGCTTCAAGTAAAAGCCCTTTGTTACTGCCCTCCCACATTAAAATGTGGATGTTTGTACCTTAACAACTGCAGGGCTTGTTCTGATCCTGTGATTGTGATTTGCATGGTTCTGGGTACTGAGACCACTGCATTCATTATAACTCAACTGAGTGTTTGCCGGTGCCAGTAAGAGCTTCTTAAGCTAGAAACACATCAGGAAAGGAGAAAATAAGATAAGTTATGCATCTCCTAAGCATTAGAATATGTCACTGAAATTTTAAACTTAAAATAACTGATTATAATGATAAAAATAATTATCTCACTCTTTAATTTTATCACACCTTACCATAATAGTGCCAAAGGAAACTTTTTTTACAATAACAATAGTAAATTTAATATGACACTGCCAACTATGGAAGTATCTACTTTTTCTACATTTGAAACTTGGCATTGTCACTCTTAATATTTTAAAATTTGTGGTAGATAAAGTAAAGCACTCATTCTTAAAATGATTTCCAAATCACTGCTGCATGGACTGAGAAATATTCCCTTGCTAAAAGAGGAGTTGAGAATAGTAGATATGTGTTTCCTCTTCTAAAACCAAAATAAATCAAGTGTCAATAAATGAAAGATCCCATGATGCTTTGAACTGTTTTTCACAACTGACTATACAAATTTATTGCTTCAAACAATATGCAGAAGGAAGCAGTGGCTGTCGCTGATTTCAGAAGGGAAAGAAAGCATTCAGAGAGTCCTGTAACCGAGCCTGTAACTTAAACGTGGGCAAAGCATGTATTGTTTCTTGATCTCTGTTTCTTCACTTGTCTAGATGACTCTCAAGACCTTCCTGCCATGGCATGCCAGATGTCTCTGAGTCAGTGACACCTCTCAATTAAACAAATGGTGCAGAAGAAAGCCATCAGATATTAACATGAAGAAATCAGGGTGCTAATCAAGTGATACTGACAAAAAGAGCAACTAGAAAATAAATAAAGGCAGTGACTTCTGAAATAGTCTTCACAAGACCAGAAATCTCAAAATACAAAAGAATTAAGGTCTCTGTATGTCTCTGTGGTTTTTCTTTTAACATTTAAAAGCTTGGGGATATGAGAAAAACAACCTCCAAATGGCATGTCAAAGCACATTACTGAAGCCCTGATGATGGCATTTCATAATTTACACAGCATGCTCTTCTATCAGATTTATGGTGGATGACAAACGGCTACCATAGATGAGAAGGTAAACTGTGTCTTAGAACTAATAAAATTCTGGTCAAGCACTGTGTTGAGAAGAAACTCCACTCTTCATTGCCAGCAAATTCCCTCTTCATTGCCTACCATAAATTTAAGTAACTTAGGTTGCAAATGTGCTATTATTTTTCAATCATCGAAGAAATATGGACCCATGGATCCAAAGTCTTAAAACATTGCATGCTCCTGTATCCAACAATTCTACTTAAAGAATTGTAATCATAAGATAAAAATGCAAACATGTCGATTATTACACAGGTCACGGTAGTGAAAAACAGCAGGAAAATTCTGCATATCCAAACATAAGGATTGCTTAATAAATCATAGTTGTCCTCACAATAAGATTTTACTCTGTACCACCACTAAAAAGTGTGCTTATAGCTAAAATTTCACCCTCATGTTCATGATCTACCTTCAGACTGAAGGAGAGTTCAATCATTTTGTATTAGAGGTCTTTTGAAATCATGGGTGAATCTGTAGTCTCTTCCTTCTAGTTACTTTTTGTGAGTTTTCACCATAAACAGAAGTAATACTAAGAATAAAAGTACCACACATGAGCAACAAAAGATAGCTTTCAAAATGAAGTGATACTACTCAGAACTCTACGAGCAGCAATTTTATACAGAAGGTCGCAGGATGTGCAACTCTGAGTGTGCTTGGGGAAAAATTCTGGCATCAGTCTAAATCAAAACTCCAAACCTTATTGTTACTACATCATACCCATGCAGCGGGTAGCCAGAGGCAACTCCGTTTCCTGCTAAACAGTAGGAAGGGTTCTTACTAGAGACGGCTCTTCTGCCTCCTGAGGCGGAGGGGTGCCGTCAGGCATGGAGGAAGGACTGGCCTCGTTGTCAGTGGTCACGTCTCCATCTGTCAGTGCGTCAAATGAGGGCAATCCGTCTTCATCCACAGGGAGACTGTCCAGTGTCTCTGTGAGGACTGCTAGCAAGTTTGCCTCATTTTCTTCATCTATCTTCTGCAAAAACAGAAAAAAATATCCCCCAGAAGAAGTGAGCTGACTCTGAGAGTTAGCTTACACTATTAATCAGCATAAGCTGAACATGTTTGAGCTAGCGAATAAGTCATATGTGAAACCTTGAATACTCATGCAAGGACCCCAAGGTCATGTCTTCCTCAAACTCCAAGCTCACTTTGGGTCTGAGTCACATAATTAATGAATAACTCTCCTACGCCAATCTCAGACTGTTGAGGTCTAAAATTTAGCAAAGTGTTAAGTCAGTGGTTAATATTGCTATGAATGACTGTGTCTTCTTCACAGTCATTTTCCACATGTTTATCTCTTTTTCCTCTAACTAAAAGAGAAGATGTAGAGAATCTCGGGCTTGAGGGAGTCTTAACCAT
Organism: Chinchilla lanigera; assembly: GCF_000276665.1. Taxonomy (NCBI): domain Eukaryota; kingdom Metazoa; phylum Chordata; class Mammalia; order Rodentia; family Chinchillidae; genus Chinchilla; species Chinchilla lanigera. The sequence goes on along the minus strand of NW_004955480.1, from coordinate 1,146,347 downwards.
CTTCTACCTAATCGTCATTTATTGTGTTCAGCACTCCTGCATAGCATATCCCCAAATGTTCCTGGTGATGGAACTCCACTAGAAACTTAAGAAAATCTGTACACTGTCATGAATTCAATTATAATCTCATCATTGAACACTCCAAAATCATTTATTTCTTCATCTGACATCTCTTCCAACTTTCATCATAAATCTCTATACCTGCCTATTGGACATCTCTACTTTATAATAGCTCCCTCATCTCCAAAACCTAGACTTTGGACCTTTCACAACAAAACTGCTACTTATCTTGAATTCTTTAGTTTGACTAACAATTTTTCAGAAACTCTGGAACTTCCTCCGTGCCAACATCCTGCTAAGGGTTGGTGACGCAACAAGAAGTAAGACCAAACTTTATTCCTGCAAGAACTCTCTGGTGGGAAGGAAGAACCTGTAAACAATTCATTAGAATAAATAATACTATTTTCAGTACTTCACAAAAACACTCAAAGACTCTCAAACTAAGAGTTAGGTGCCTTGTTAACAGGACAATGCATTATACATATACACCTGGACAGGCAGCGCCAGGGTTTGGCACACAATATAGATACAGAGTCAATGATTACTTACCGAGTAATTCATTGATCTGCATTTATTGCTAACATTGTATACGGTGCAGACTGCTTTCTTTTCCTTCTTTTAGCACTTCACATTGTTTGCCCAAATTGACCCGCTTCCAAATTCTGTTTTTTAGATTCTGTATGCTATGACATTAACAATATGGGCTAAATTATCCCACACAGATTCTATTATAAAATGCACCTAAGCTGCTGACATCTAATGAAGCCAGCGGTGCCCACACTGCTTTCTCTGTAGCACTGAACTCCAGTTAATTGACCTGACAAAATTACAAGAATCACAGAATAAGACAGCTAATCAGAAAATCAAATTGTATTACCAGAGAAATTAGGCAGGGCTTTATCACGTATACATTCTATTTTCACACAAAAATTGTTTCCTTCATTACTGATCTGTCTCTATGCAGGGCAAAAACTATAGACTTCTTTTTCTTTGTGATTCAAGAGGCCGAGAAGGTCCATTTGTACTGACTGATGGTGGACTCTCGCTGGCATTTTTTACATTTGCATAATGTATCTCCATACTGCCCCTGGATCTGGGATCCTGAGTCAACTAGTGTGACAATGAGATGAAGGTACAGGCTCTAGCAAAGGGCTAAGTCCTAAACCGAAGTGAGAGCTGTTCATTTCAAAATGACACACTTACTTCTGTACATGGATCAATTCATTAAATTCTAAACAGCACAACTGAGTAATAAAAGCCTATTGAATACCTCCAAGCTTCAATTCTTCTGGACCCTATCCATGGAATCCTAATAGCAAAAGTGAAAAGAATTTCCCTTATTTTCTGTTCAGGGTCATAATCTGGTACCCAAAAATTCCAGTCACCCCCTCTTTGAGTTCCCCTACGTGCCAAAAGAGCAATTCAGGTTATTAAACTCTTTTGAATAAAATTGTATTTAAACAAAATTTATATATTTTTAAGATCATCTCAAAATCATGAGATTTGCATTACAATAAATGACATCATGTTCTTCAATAAAATAATCTTTCCAATATCTCAAAATATCTCTTGTATAGGTATACAGGAGCACATATATATACTATCAGTAAATTGGACATTTTTTCAGGTATCCTATTTTTCAAAAAGGCTTATTTCACTGAGGTTCAAAAACAGCTCAAGAAAAATAGTTATGAATGTTTACCAATAAATGAGGAATTTTGTTTACCCTGATTTAAATTTTGTGTTTGGCTTTCCAGCAATAGTACAAGCTGCTATTTGCTTTAAATCACATAATACAATAGCGCCTTAGCTCTATCGCTTATGTAAACAAACTAAGATAATTCCAATCAAGTTAAAATGACAAAGAACACTTAAATTAACTAGTTTTCTCCAATTTCTTTAATAAGCCTGAGTGAATGTATACCAAATACAAAGGCAGAAATATTGGAGCTTGATAATGTCATAATTAATTTACAAGATCTGATTAAACCACCAACTACATTAATATTCCTTTCTACTGGAACCACATGGGAGGGGGATATTTTTGAGATGGCAGATTAGCATGGTGTGTGTGTGTGTGTATGTGTGTGTGTAATGAAATGTGTGTATGTGTGTGTGTGTGATGAAATGTGTGTGCATGGAGGGATAGTATACAATCACTATGTTTCAGTAGAACTATATTTACTATTTATAGTATTCACACAAAATGATTAATAAATATTCTTATCATCCCTTTATGTGAATAATTCAGAAAGGCACCAGAAGATCATTGGTTTTGGTAAAACTCCTGTTGAATTATGGAAGAAAAATATGCTATTATCTGAAATATTTTGTGTTTTCTTTAACCATGGCAGTCTGGGAAGAAAATTCGATTTCACTGGTGACACTTTGTGTCAAAGTTCTACAAATATTTCTACATGTAAAGTTAAGTGGACGCTGCCCCTTACTGTAGCAATTTCAATTAATCTCATATGAGTTTCAACAATCACAAGCCCCAGAGAAGGCTGGATGTGACAAAGAGGACTCTGTTAAACAATTAATGTCACTTCCCATTATTGCTTCAGTCCCAATTTACAGAGCAAATAAATCAAAGTCGCTGCAGATGAAGCACACTGGTCTATGAACACATGTCTATTCACAAGTGACAGGATATGGAAACACATTATTAATCAGTAAAATGACATTGCAAGATAACCTTTCAAAGACTGGACTCAGATACTGTTTTTTAATTGTTAAAATTACTGTTTTGCAGGAATACACTTGTTATGTCCACCTCTGGTAAAAAAAAAAAAGGAAGGGAGGGAGGGAGGGAGGGAGGAGGAGGTTGAGAAAGAGAGAGGGGGAGAGAGACAGCAACAGAGAGAGACAGAGACAGAGAGAGAGAGAGAAAGAGAGAGAAAGAAATCACAACCCAGAGGTTTAGAAGAAAGAGAAGAAAGGTCCAGCTAGGTAGGGATCTACACAAACTAAGCTCTGCCTTGGATGTCAGAGAAGGTGAAAGAAGATTGGCCAACAGGTATTTCCACGGTGGAGCTGCTTCCCTACCAAGCAACATTTCCTACAGGGTGTGGTAGGGGTAACAAACTTGAGTTCTCCCAACATAATGGGATTCTGCTGCTATTTCTCTGACCTAAATGAACTTCTGTGTGCCTGGAAAATTTCACTCTCCGTGGTCTCTCCAGGAAACAAGAAGACACATCTACAAAACCACATCCCAGGTGTAAAAAGTTTCCAGGAACAGATACTATGCAGGCGTCTGTACTAACAACCCCCAATTCCTAAGCCATGCCACATCTTTAATAAAGGATACTTTAGAACAATTCGTTGGAGGCTTGTTGCCACCCTTTGGGTGTACTGGGTCCCAGTGTGGCCTGTACTAAGTCTGACATAATTCAAATGGCACAGCTAGAAGAAGGTAGATTGTGCCCTTCCCATGTCCAAGGAGACCTTGATACTGAAATTCTGGACCAGGTGTATGATATCTGGGCCTTTCCTTCTTTGCGCTTTGTTGACAAAAAGATCTTCCCAACGGTTAAATGACGTGAAGAAGACAGTGCTGTCAACTCACCCAAACACACACTCCAGAGGGTGAGCAAACCCTTTAAATCAGGGAGAAGAGGGACTCTAACAGGATGCTAACAGACGCCTGAAGGGAGAACCACAGAGTGAACACTGCATGTGGTATCCCAAAGCCTTCTAAATGCGGGCTATTATGGAAGGACCAGGCCCTGCTTATGATAGTAATTTTTTTGCATCTTGTAGAATTCCAATTACACTCTGTGTCCCCAGATTCTCACACTTGCTTGATCTCTGTTTGATAAAAATAGTTTAATAGCCATTTAATCACAGCTTCATTATCTTAGCTCTCTTAATGCGAATTAGGCCAAAAGAATTCTTGCTTTCTCGTTATTCAAATCATCAATAAGAAGGAAACAGAAGGGTCTTCTTATCATTCATCAATCAGTTTCAATTTCTTAGACATTGTTTACTGAGAGATCGATCTATAAGAGAGATCACTTAGCCTCTATTTTTTCTGTACAAAATTTCATATTTTTGCCTAATTACAGAATTTTCCCACTCATTATTAATAGGATAAAAAAATGAGAACACTTCAATACAGTTGCCCATCATCTTGTTTACTCATATTAGAACTTCAGTTTTTGAGCTCGATCTACCACCAACTATTAGCTCAAAGCCAGCTTCCCCCAAATACCCAGCATGCCCTGGGCTTCCTCCTTGCCCCATCCTGCTGATTTGGAAACAGCTAATGAAGACAAAATTAACTTCTACTTTAAGTGAGGTCTAATTAGGAAGGGAAATCTGCTAGGGCAACATCTGGTAGTGTATTCTGAAGCCAAATATAAATGACATTTTTGGATTATCCACTACTTTGGATTATTTGTTCCACCGGGCCCCACCAGGAGTTCAAATAACTAAATGGAGAAGCAACTTTTAGGATAAACTTTAGGAGTTCAAATAAGAAATAGGACTGATCATAGCTGTCCTTTTCCTGACTCTCTATACATAAAGCTCTGGACCTCATCCCATGTTTCATATACAAACTGACAAAAAGTGTTCACATGTATCTGCATTTAATTATGTACGTTCGATTCAGAGGAAGCAGAAATCAAAATAAAGAAAAACTAAGGTTTTTTTCACCTGAAATGAAATTAAAAAATTACAACCTAGAATAAACCACTGAAATAGAAGTTGAGGGCTTTAACTTTTTGTCACTAAACTATTATAATCAGGACGGACCTCAAATCTCAGATTGTTTATCACACATGTCCACCCTAGGTGGTCTAAGCCTTCATAGAAGAGGCTGTTGAATATTTTGAACACTTTCTTTACACAACTTTCTTTCCCTCTCTATTTATACTTTCTATAATCCATGATGGTTTTTCCTGCTTCTCTTACACAGAAGTGTGGTCACAAGAGTGTGTCTATCTCCTTTCTCACACACTAACCTAAAGGTGGCTAGAGTCCCACCATGGCAGTAATGGAAGGATTCTAGCTCTTTCCCTATTCAATAGGAGTCCCTAAACTAATCCATTAATCCACATGTGTAGCATATAGAATATGGTGCTTTGACTAAGGGATGGGTACTTGAAAGAAAACTTTTAAAAATGACTTAAGGAGTCTCAAGCATATGTGTGTAATGGAAAGTAATTGCCATAATAAAGACCACTTTGGTTTACATCACATATTATAAAGTACTTTTGTACCTGTTCATTTCTTGCAAGTGCCCTGAGAGTTTCCTTATTGCTATAAGTCTTGTTGGATGATAAAGTTGCTAGAGTTTAGGATCTAATAGAAAGAATGCAAATTTTAACACTGTCATGGTATCTTGTCATGGGCATGCAAATTATTTCAAGTATCACACATGCATATGTATCTATACATATCTCCACTCAGCACCTACAGGTTTATATATCAAGTACATATATTTAAAGAGGAATATGTACACATGTACACTGTAGTTCTCATATATTCAACTCTATTGTAGCTGACTATATAGAAGAGTATAGTCAGCATGTGAATTCTTCCAGTAATCCATTATAACTGAAAAAAGCAATGATCAACAATTGAGGATAATTCCTGCAAAGACAAAATAAAAATCAAGAGGAAATATAAGCAAAACTGAAGACTTTTCTACACAGATATATTTAGACCTGTGGGAATCCGTTTAATTCCCATGAATGTGTATGCTCCTGTTTAGGTAGGCATAAAATTTATATCTGCATCTGTACTTAGACTCCGTGCTAACTTATTAGCTTACAGCACACATTCATGAGTTAATAAACATGTACCGAATATGTGAAATTCATTATCTGGAGAAGGTATCTGAACCAAAGTATAAGGAGGGATTCAATAGAAAGACCCAAATAATCCTGGTTTGTGCAGGCAAAATGAGCTATTGAGGAGGGGTCAGAAAAGATGATTTATCTATTTCTCATGGGAGAAAGAGGAAGTCACTGAGTTGTGCCCTTGAACAAGAGATTTAACAGACCTAAAAAAAAAAAGCAAGGCATTTCATTGAGCTGCAAGTTTAAGAGAAAGACTGGGCATGAAGGGAAGAACCCAAGACCACAGTCAGGAGAATGATCCTAGTTCTACATCACCACACACACACCTGCTAGATAGCTGCATGACCTCCTGTGGAACCCCTCAGCTCTCTGTCTGCCTGCATATCCCAGAATGTAGGTCCTGCAGGCTCCTTCTGGCTTTCCAATTTTCACCACTTTCTTGCCTGCTCACCCCATATGCCAATCTCAGCACAGAAAACTAAATGAGTTGACATATCTAAATTGTGTCTTGGGCCTTTTCTGACCACCCCCCCCACCATGAATTCTAATGTCTCTAAGAGTAAAAGCTCAAATCCTAAGAGTGACCGAGTAGCCCACATCATGTTTCTCCAAACTGTACACTTTTGAGAGTTAATAAACTATTCAGCATTTAACTGGAACTATCAGAGTTACCTGCAGTGTATGGCTGCCCTGCTCTGGGATGTCACCCACCCCTGCCACTACCCATTTACCTGCTTAAATCCTTTCCAACTTCTCTGAGCTTCTGACTGGTGGATAATAACGCCTGTCATCCTCCTGCCCCAAGACCTTCCTACTTCTGCAGAAAAAGTCTTCTATCTTCTGCCAGATGATCACATGTATTTCCCCTCATTCTCTTATGTTTTCAAATGCCATCTTCTCAGTGAGATCTTCCCAACCATTCTGGACACATTTGTCTACTTGCTCTAATTTATTTTTCTTTTTGGCATTTATTTCTATAGCACAACATATATAATATATATGATATACAGATATAGATATATGGGTATATATATCACAATATATTATATCATAGTGATTTCTCTTGTTCATCAATTATCATAAATAGAAATTTTATTTGACCTGTTTGTTTATTGTTAATATATTTGATTATAGGGCTGAGGCTGTAGCTCTGTTGTAGAGGGGTTGCTTAGCATGCATGTGTGAAGCCCTAGGTTTGATCCCTAGCACTGGAAACCAAAACAAAATGAAACAAACCAAAAAAAAGGACACTCGGCGTAATAGTAGATGCTTATCTAAAATGAAAAAAGAAAAACTAAAAAGTCCTAAGAATATAATGTAGGTTTTATTTCTCTTTTATTGTTTGCTCTGTGATCCTCACCTCCTCTTACCCCAGTGTATTTATGTTCTTAGCTATGTTTATTTTAGACTATGAGTTAAACTTAGCTTGCATTCATTTCACATATGCCAGTTAATAGGCCAGGCAAGCAGCCAATATATGCTTAGTGGGAATTCTGAATTCTAATTCTGAAATTATCCCCTGGGCTCTGAAAATATAAAACTAACTGTCATGTTCATCTTTTGTATGGGATTTGGGTGGGTCTTGTAAAGGCAGAATTTAATCCATCCCAATTCTGTTGCTTCGGAGGATACTGGAGAGCATCGTCAAGTAGGCAATTTGTGCCCGTTTTGGAAGAGCCAAGGAGGTTTTGCGAGGAGAAAATCACGCGAGATAAACTCGCCATCTATCCATCTAGAGGAGACTCAGCTCACTAACCCAGGGAAAGCAACCGATACAGCTGATCAAGACCAGGATGAGCTGCTTCACCACGAAGCATGCTCATCCACAAGAAGCACATACATTTTAGTCTTAACCATGAGTTTTAAAACTGTGTTCAGGGCTGGGGATTTAGCTCAGCGGCACAGCTCTTGCCTGGCAAGCGCGAGGTCGAGTTTGATTCCCTGTACCGAAAACAAAACAAAACAAAGGAACTGTGTTCTATGGACCTTGGGGCATGAATACCATTAGTACACTTGCTGTAAAGGATTGCTTGTGAATATTGTTCTATATACCTTGAGTATTTGTATAATTGTATTTAAATACCAAATTGCTTACTTGATGATGTTTTCCAATATCCTCCCAAGCAACAGAATTAGAATGGATGAATCTCTGCCTTTTACCACACCCACTCAAATCCCATACAAAAGATGAATATGACAGTGAGCTTTTTATTTTACAAAACAACATGCTCATTCAAATATATTGTTTACTTTATCATGAATAAAATGGAGATCACTACTGCACAAATCAATACAATAGAATCATTCTGTGTTAAACTCAGGGAAAAAAACTCTAAAAAATGATAGGGAGAAGTTTAAAATCTAAAACCATTTATAACTACCCACTTGGACAAAATGGGATTTTCTCAAGCTTTTTTGATCAAAGCAAAGCACAAAGTAACCAATTATTGAGATTGATCATAAGATATGGATGATTGTCTCAAACCCAAATTTTAATTTCTTTTTGTTCCTTTAAATAATGTCATAATTCTCATAGGTAAATGTTATTTTAATTTAAAAATAGTAAACAACAGTGTGATTTTACTGAATATTCCTGATGAGATGTGATCAAAATTTATAATGAATATTTAAATTAAAAATATTTATTACAATAAAAGACACATTGCCAGGAATCCCGCTTAAAATACTCTGCCTTGAATTGCACACTCTTCTCTTATCCTGGTTGCTACTTTCTGAAGCAGTTCTGGAAGTCCTCTTGTGCAAGCATATATTTAGTTGCATTGTTGTGGCTATTTTAATGTCCTGAATCCGTTCAAAACACTAACCTTCCATATCATTTTGATTTAGGGGAAGAGCCAGAAGCACACAGTGTCAGAAATGGTGAATAAGGTAGATGAGGACACACTATGATGCTTTACAAAACTGTTCTGTGGGATGGAACATGACAGCAGCATTCACCGTATTTTTTATCACATCTTATAAAGACAATTATGAAAGAAGACTTCCTGAGGTGCCTCAAAAAGTGACAAGAAAAATAGGATAAGTATGTCTGAAGAAAGAAGGAGCTCACTAAAGAGGATTAACTGCAATGAGTCCTTTATTGTAATAAACATTTTTTAAAAGTACAGTGTATATTTTGATTCCCCCTCATACATCCCTGATGCCGTTAGTTTCTAACTATCCATTATTCCATTTAAACTATCCATGAATGCTATCAGTCACCCAAGTCATGGGGCTAATGAGAGGCAGAGTTTGATATCAAATCAGATAGATCTGATAAAATACTGTTCTCACTCTTTCTTTACATGTTAAAAATGTTATGGAAGACCTTATTAGAATGAAATAAGAGTAAACATGGACTATTCCAATGTGTCTTTAAATTATACCATGCAAGGTGATTGAAGAAGTCGTATCAGTTATATATCAACAGATAATCTAAGGTGGCAGATGCAGTTTTGTCCTATGCAGCAGAGTTGATCTTCCATGTAGAGAGGGGTGTTTAAAATTGCTTTTCACTATTTATTGCTGGCCCATGTTACTTCAGAGCCTGTCTTTGGTTTCCCTGAGTGGGACTGGCTCTATTAGAACATTCTTCCCTTTTCTTTCATTTGTTCATGTACTGTCTTTACCACAAAGCCCACTTCAAGCATATTCTCATCTAGGGAGTATTTTCAACAAATCCAGTTCATATTTGTATCTCCAAGCTTTGAAATTCTTTATCAAAGCAACCTTCATCCCTGGATGGAAATGCACCTCTCTGGGCCGCATCACAGACCACTAAATCGAAATCATCAGGTCATAGCTGTTCCACTACAGCACTATGACATTTTGAGCTAGATGATTCTCCATTGTGGGAGGTGTCCTGTGCATTTTAGGGTGATTAGCAACATCCCTGGTCTCTACCTATTAGATGCCAGTAGTACTGCCACAGTTATGACAATCAAAAATGTCTCCAGGTATTCCCAAATGTCACCTAGAGGCAAACAGCTCTTACCTGAGAATGACTGCCCTGGAGGGACAATAGAGGAATTCTGATTAGCAGCCCAAGTGACTCTGCTAATCAACCAAGTTTGGGTGATTTGCTGTTTTGTGGCTGCTGAGCAGTGTATAAATCAAGTTGCACTTACAATTCCTTGTATGCTGGATTTATCCAATATAACACACACAGAGACACACACACACACACATACACACACACACACACACAATTCAGGATCTTAATATTGTTATTTATTTTATATAAATTCTTATTTTCAGTATCTTATATTAATGTGATTATAGTCTTAAAGATTATTTTTATACATGATTCTTATGGATTTTCCTCTAGGTACTTTAATAGAGTTCCTAAATGTCTAGAAGCTGAGGCTTGGGTGTGCTTTGCCTCCCCAGGGTGCATGTATGGGAAGCTTGCTCCCCAGTATGCCCATGCTATGAGGATGTGGGATCTCTAAGAGATGAGGCCTGGTAGTGGTCTGTAGGTTACTGGGGGCATGTTCAGAGAGAGTAAGAGTGTTTGCATGGGATCCTGGTTAGTTCTTATGAGATGACATCTAGAAAAGAATGAGCCTAACTCCTGAATCACTCTGGATTACTGTTTTACCACATACTTTCTCCTTTTCACGTGATGCCATCTACCATCAGATTCAACCCAGAAGTCCCTCCCCACAGCCTAGTACCAAGGTAGGCACTGTGGTCTGAACCTCCAAACTTGTGAGTTAAATTGATCTCATTTCTTTATATCCAGCCTCAGGTACTTCATTATAGTAATGGAAGACAGACTAATACACAGGACTTCTTAAGAGGTTTTTTTCCACTTTTTTGTTGGTTATAGAATTTACTGTTTAGTTCTATTTTGGAAGAATTGTACATGCACATAACATACTTTGGTCATTTTAACCCCCAATATATCCTCTTGCCTAACTTACTCCTCTAGTTTTACATTTTAGGCGGGTTCAATGTGTGTAATATATTTTGCTAATATCCATCCCCCTGTAATCCACCCTAGATTTATAGTATCTTTATACTCTTACGAAAGAGGAAATGGAAGAAAAAATAGACTTTGATATTAAATTGCCTAATTTTGAAACTTGAGTTGATCACTTACAGGATATGTGACCTTCAGCAAGTCACTTAACATCTCTAAGTGTCGGATTTCATGTCCAAGAAGTGTGTTATAAGGCATGTATTGTAGAGTTATTCTGAAAGTCAGCTGAGCTAATCCATACAAATGTTATAGTGTCTGGTATAGAGTGAGGAAGTGTGTTTGTTGTTATTAATATTTTCTTTATATAATCCCCATGCGTTAAATTTAGTTCTAAAGAAGTGAAACAAAATATAGATTATTGAAAAAAATTTCACAATGAAGGGAATATTAATGTTGATTCTGAGGTGGAGGTAGGATATAAGCAAATTAAGAGGAAAAGGAAAAATATTCTACATGATGTACTTACACAATATGGAAATTAAATGTGTGAAATCAAAATTATTAAATACATGAATGCTCAGAAATCCATACAGTTTGCATTAAGATCAGTATCAACCACTTACTTGTCAAGGTTGATACAGGGAGTGATAACCTGAAATCCATTTCACATCCACATCCAACTGTGATATCTATGTTTGACACACCCTTTACTTCTACACAGGTGTACAGGCTTTTGTTTACATGCATGCTAAGAAATTATATATATATATATATATATATATATATATGATTACATATCTTTTAGTGCCTACTGTATGCAAATATTTGTGCCCTAGAAACTCACATTTTATTCTGATGAAGAGACAATGGGAGACAACAGACAAATCAGTTCCTTCCAAATATAAATAGATAGATGAAGAGAGATCACATAGATGGATGTACAAATTACATAGATAGGAGTTATGCAGTGTATATATAATACAGGTCTATATATGCAGATAAAGTTGAAAGACATATGTAACATCCATTAGTAGCTCCAAATATGCACATATGTCCATGTGTGTATGTCTGTGTATCTTTGTGTCTGTGTATATATACAGAGAGAGGGATGACATTTGAAGCAGCAAGCCACAATAGCCACAATAGCTGAAAAAAGAAACGTCCTGGGCAGAGAGAAGAGTAAAAGCAACTTTAAATGTCATACAGGAACGTGGAATTAGTATGAAATTAATTTTTCATAGTTTACATTTAGGTGTACGTGGGAAGGGACATAGTCAAAATATTTCGGCAACGCTCCAAATGAGCACTAATCAGTTGAAACATCAGCAACACAAGTTCAGAAATAAAGACACTGTAAGTAACTCATAGGCTTTATTGTAGCAAATTAGCAGACTCTGTTAACCATAGACATAAGCAATATTTTTTAGACTATGTAAGCAAGGTTTATAATATTTCCCTATTACAACTAATAAATTCTCTACATGATAATGTATTTTCTGCCTAAAAGAAGTGCTTAGAAAGCATCATCATAAAGGTCAATGCTACTTGTTCATAAAGACTTAGCACCAGGAGATATGTGTAAAACTGTGCAGCTGCAGATCTCTGGCACCTGGACCTGTACGGTACTGCAGGTTGGGTACACTAAGATATGGGCAATGCCGAGTGCTCTGATTACTGCAATATGCTGGCAGCAGCACCAGAATGAGCAAAGCATCTCAGGGTGGTTGGAAGCCATTCAGAGGCAAAGCTGTCCTCTCAGTGGGGCCATGTAGGGTAAAGGAAATCAAAGTGTGCTTCCTGGTAATCCTCTGTGCCTTCCCTGGCTCTTCCCCTGGAGAGCAGGAGCCATTTAGAGCCTAAGGTTGGACCTCAGATTCCTTGAGCAGCTTCTGTACAGAGCAGTGGGCTGTCGATAGCTACTTGCCAATTAAATACAAAGTGAGGGGTTCATTCTCTTGGTGACTTTCCATCTAAAACTTCTGTATGCATTTAGGTTTTCCGAAGCATCAAAGTAATTTTGCAATCTCCTAGGATTTAGAAACTGAGCTTCTTTTAATGCAATGCTGAGTATAACCTTCGTGAGGAATCTTTAAATACTCTACACTAGGTCAGTTCTAAATGCAGACTCACTCGTGATGACCTGCGATTTGCATGCACATGTGGTGAACATACACAGGAAAACACTGTGACATCAGACCAAAGTGGCTGATAATACCAAAAGGGGCATTTTATAATGTGAGTTTGATAATGGGATTTAAAAGCACAGACCCCATAACAGGACAGAAAGTGACCAGAGAGAGACAAATCAATCTGGATAAACATTTAGGAGTTACAGAACAAAAGGAGAAAACAAATGATTTAGTTGCTTGTCACTTAATGGTTCACAGAATGACAGGATGTAGTAACATGGAAATTCTGAACAGTTATAGCTAAAAGAGTCAACTCACCTAGGGATATGATGTGGAAGGTGAAAAGACAGACACCCAGAGGGTTAAACAGACTTTTCAAGCTCTGTCATTTGCTGATGTAAGTGTGCATTTGTTCTGGGCCAATGAGCTTTAGTTTGCTAATATACCATGTTGCTTCCCAGGAGAATAAAAGAAAATAATAGCAAACTATTTTTCTCTTACACTTGCCATTTCCCTTCTATAAACCTCAGCATAGTTTATTTATTTATTTATTTATTTGGTTTTGGTTTTGGTTTTTTTCCAGTACCAGGAATCGAACTCACGACCTTGCACTTGCCAGACAGGCGCTGTGCCACTGAGCTAAATCCCCACCCCAACCTCAGCATAGTTTAAAATGTTGTAAATGTTAAATCCCCACCCCAACCTCAGCATAGTTTTAAATGTTGTAAATGCAAAATTCCAGTACATAAACTTCTAAATAAATAGTGAACTGTAATTACTAATTTTTAAATCTCTGTTTTCCAACCTATTCTAAGTTCCTTGGGAATAGGAATCAGGATTCATGCATCAAAATGAGTGTCAAAAAATGTTAATAAATATTTATTGAGTACTTACTATAAACCAGGCATTCCTCACATTGGGGATATAGCAGTGAACAAAATAATTAAAAATTCCCTACCCTCAGAGAGCTTATTCTAGCAGGGGAAGAGAAATGATTGACAAAATAAAGAACTATAAACATAATAAACAATGGATAAAGCAATAAGAACTCTGCTTGTAGTTAAAGAAAGTCAAACATTTAAAACAAATCAGGTTTATTTACTAAAGCAGAATATGAATGTGAAATATTTCTTAGAAAAGATTTCATACTGAGATAACTTAGAAACACTTAAATCTTTAAAGCTGTTGAAAGATAATTAGTTGTACAAAAATTTGATGCAAAGGAGCTTCTTGTTGACTATCTTTTATTTAAAAAAAATGAAAGATGCCTACAAAGCAGTAACTCTGAACATTGGCTACATAATAGAATTGTGTGCATTTTTAAAAGTGCTTGTGCTTGGATAGAAATTTTGGAGATGGGAATTAGTATTTTTCAAAGCTCCTCAGGTAGGATGTCAGGACTGAGAGAAGAGTTCTTGAGGAAAGGTGAAAACACATACTCCGATCCATTTCTCAGGCTGATGCACAGAAAAGTTGCCCATCGGTGAGGACTAGCTGACCCACTTTGAGAGGTCCAGACTCCCTTACTTTTTCATCTCTTGAGATTCAGTTCTCCTCAATTATCTACCCAGATCTTACTTCAGTACTTAGAAGTCGATTGAATAGAACTCCTTACTATGACAGGGGCACCCAGATTCTTACCGTGGACACTAACATCACATTCATTCTTGTATTAAAAATGCCATCACAGACCTCACTGCAGCTGCCTTTGGTCACAGGATAGGCAGGCCATGGAAGCAGATATGTAAGAATAAAAAGATATCCAGGGGAATGCATATGTTGAAATGCTTTACATTGGTGAAAATTATAATAAAAATAAGTATTTATTAAAATGAAACATGTCCATTCAATATGATTAAGTCAATCAAGGAAGTAAATAGATAGCACTTATCAAATTCATGATCTAAGTATGTATACCAAGAAGCATCTGAAAAAATAAATGTCAACATGTTCCAAGAGGTGAGACTTCAGAAGGCTTCAAACCACTTTGCCACCTTCTAATCTTTCAGTGAATATCATGTTTGTACTTAAAAGTTTAAAACACTAAAATAAAATTCGAGCAGTATGCTTGTGTTTGTAGCATAGGAGAAGAGCTGTCAGAGAAAACCTTAAGTGTAATTAAATAATTAACCAAAGTTAGTCTAGGCTGAGTCAACCTAAGGGACCTGGCTTTGAGTCTACTTTCCTTGGTTCTCAATTTTCCGTTTCTGTGGGAAACAGCGAAGTTTCCCACAGCTATCTTACAAAGTTATTAGATGGGAGAAAGCAAAGTAACACGCATTATCTTAAAACGTAGCACTAAGAATCATGCATTTCCCATGGAACCATTCAAAAATATTTACTGAAATTTTACCATATTTACATAACTGAATATTTAAATTCGTCTCTCACCATGCTTTCCAATAGCAAAGTAGGCTATGTTGACCTGAAAAGTCAGTATCTGTGTTTGTCTGAGACTTTATATCAAAACTATGGAAGCAGAAGCTGCATCATAAAGCCCTCCTGGTAACCTAGCCCAGGGTCCTTACGGCCCAGGTGAAATCAACAGTTGTAGGGTTGAAACCATAGCAGGGTTGGAATATTTGATGCTGTCAGATGGGGATGGCCTGGAGTAGAACCCTCACTGCCAGGCACAGTATGAAAACATCAGGCTTTAGCAATTAATAGCAAAATATTTTATGGCAATTATAGCACCCATTGTTGCTCAGTTTGCTCCTGGAGGTGCATGAAATATCCCTGTAAAATTAACATGGGGCCTTTCAGTGTTCTGCTGTTCCTATAAATATTATGTGAGCTGCAAATAATTTTGCCCAAAAAGAATAGGATTTGAGTTTTAATTTTATCACATACAGGCCCATCTCTTTTGTGAAGGTATTTTGGATCTACAGTGTCAGCAGTATCAACTGTAAAAATAGAGACAGTTGTTTCATTACATTGTGCTAACGCTGACAATTAAGTGAGATATTGAGCATGAAACACCAAATAAATATTTCCTGCTATTTTTGTAATGACATTCTTACTAAAATCATTTTCTAAATGTTATACTGTCAATTAAAGAGCAAAATGTAAGAAGAAAGCCCAGGAAACTATACTATGTAAGAAATTAATCTATACCTAAAATGATCCCTATCACAATCTTTATAAATTGGGTTTAGTATACTCAGTAAAAGGCTCACAGATATCCCTTTTTACTTGGAATAGCTGAACTAAGACAAAAATATGACTGTTAAAGACAATCAAAATCCACTGAGTCATGGCAAAAATAAATAGAAGATATATATGAAACTTTATTGCATTTGAGGGTGACAGAAGAGGAAACAAATTGATGTATCTAAATTAAAAATAAAAGTGAAAAAAGTCTTTGATAAGTATAGTAGACATTTTATTAAATTCTTTATAATATTTAAGAAAAGGATGATCATTATACAGTTTATATAGATATTGAATTATCATACTGTGCCCATATATATATGTGGATATTTTGTCTCAAAAGACAAGAGACCATAATACACATTTAAATGTCTTGAAGGCCATAGCCTTGTGTTACTTGACTTTACTTACCCATTCTCTCTATAATTAGTTTGTAGATTTAAAAAAATATCCTTGGCCACTACATATCTCAGGCATGTCTCTTTCCACATGAAGTTTATAGCATCCTAGCTAACCCATATTCCCTGGTCTGCAAAGTAATATAATTACTTATGTAGTAAATGAAGGTAGAGAAAGACTAAAACATAAAAATATGAAAAAAAGAAAAATAAGAAATAGAGAATGGAATTAGAAGTACAATGGGAGAATCCATAATGCTAGTCTCACTTTTAGCTTGACGTGAAATATTCTTTTCATTTTATACTGTTCTTTTGGGCTGTGAACTTCAGAAAATAATTACTGTCTTTGAAATATGAATTGAAGTTTTAATCACCACTTACAACTCTTGAACAGCTCTTTATTTTTAAACATTACCCAGATTTTCTTTGGGATCTGTAACTACAATAAAGCATTAGAAGGCAAACAAGATTTCCCTTTGAGCTCCTGTGACAGTCATCACAGTAATAATTGCCGTAAAGGCCAAATAGAAACAATCACAATATACCAGGGAACTAAAAAGTGAACTCCTGATTTGGCAGAAACCATCAATATGTATAAAGCACAAGCATGACAGCAAGATACAAACTCCTGACTAGTAAGTAATATAACAGGCTACATGCTTTTTAATGAGTCCACTTTTGATCTTAAAAAATAAAACTGAACTCATTTCAAGATAAATACAAGAGAAGGAAAACATTCAGGCTGACAAAAAAGTGACAATGGCAGTCATGACTCAACATGTATGTGCTAGCGACATTGTTAAGCACTATTTCCTCTTAGTAACATAATAGTTCTGAGATTATTATTATGTCACCATTTTACAAACAAGGAAACTGAGGCTGGATGCAAATAAGTAACTCAAGAAGGTGACAGGTAATGAACATGAGGCAAAGTGGGAATTTTTTACCCAAATTTCTATCTCCTAAAGAACCCCAACTTCTCCCAAACACTTTTCCAGTGGCAGAATTTAACTTTTGCAGGCATAAATTTAAATCTGGTTATTAATTTTATTTTCAAGATCTCTTTGGGAGACAAACAGAGCTAACTGAAGATTTTTCTAGAAAAAAAGTCACATGTTTCATTGCTTCTAATGAGTTGTTGCAGTTCAGAAGTTTCATTACATTCTGACAATTAAGTTGCTAATAAACTGAAGAACCGCTAATTGACTTATCCATCTCACAAATTCAAGATCCAGCCAGCAACCTAGAACACAATTTCCATCACTGCACCAAAAATCACTCAAAATTTGTAATCCATTTAGTGATTAGATTTGATTTTGGTAAACAGCATATTGTTTGTGTACTTGACATCAGGAACCTCTGATTGGAAACACACACACATACACATAGAAACGCTCATGCATGTATTAGTAACAACACGCTGTCCTGCTGCCTACTATATTATCAAAATCAATGATAAGATATTGTTATGCTGGGGCCAATGCAATGACTGTAGACCCAATATCAAAAATTTATGGTAATTGAAACCACAGAATCTTAGGAAATGCAGTCAATTTCATAGAGTTCCAAAAGGTCACTGTATTCAATTTATACTTGAGGCTGAGCACAATATTGAAAAAAACACATGAAAGCAAATGATCTTATCAGCTGTCCAGAATTCCACAATTTACCGACTATATAAGATAATTTACTGATTACCAAATACATGCATTACCTGGGTTGAGCCCCGTATTTGGCTCACCAAGTTCTTGTAAAGAACTTAACACTGTGAATGCATTACTAAATATGTCACCATTACCATATTAACAGCTGTGTTCATGCTTCAGTAGGAGTGAACCTTTCTTTGTTCCATGTCCCACTAGTAACCATAAAAGTTCCCTGAAATTGTGCTGTCTTTGCAAAATATGAATTCTGCTATATGCTTTGTTATACATGGGTTATTTAAAAACAAAAACATTAAGTACATTAAGTTGGGTGCTCTTCAAACATTAATGTGCACACAGATCACCTGAAGGTGTTAAAAGGCAGTTTCTGGGTGGGGAAGATTGGCTGCAAGCTGAGGCTGAATCTTCAGCCTGCTCCTAGGAGAAGTTCAAGCTGTTGGTCTAGGAATATGAGTTAAGTAGCAAGGTTCTTTCCTTCTTCAACCCAGCACAATTTCTTGACCCTAAGCCCCATATGCAGGGAAGAAAAGTTTCGTTGAATTACAATCTACTCCTACTCGAGAGGCGTACCACCACAATTTAAATAAAGTCTTAAACGTTGTTGGCATTGTAATCACTCGGGCTCAGGTTGGAAACTCAAGGTCTTTCAGCCGGAGGTAGTCTAGATATCGTTTTGATTTGACTGATGTAGTTTTTGCCAACAAAACTTTTGTAGACATTATTAGGTGAGCTAATAACATGTTTTGAACTAAGCATTTCATCTGAAACTTTCAAATTTCAGAAGTGAACCTGAAGATCTGGATGGATGGGGTTTGAGGAGCAGTTGGCCCCTCATGCGGGGGTCACCTGCTTTAGGTTTCTACAGTCTCCTCCATCCCCACGGCCCTGATGCTGGATTTCTGTGATGGCCTGCATGTAAGGACCATCACACCCAGCTGCGTCACTTGTGTGAAATCCTGCATATTCACTCCCCAACCCTGGTGTCACTCTCTATTCACACTTCTCTTTTCAAATCATTTTCCCATTTTCTTATCTCTTCACTTCGGCATCTTTGATATAAAATACTTTTACTTTTCTTTTTCTTTTTTTTCCTTCATAGTCTCAAGTCTTCAGATCTACCTTCAGTTCTTCTGTCCCATGTGATACTGGTTAGGCACACCAGCCTGACTCTTTTAAAGTGTTAGTGCATTGTGCCATGTTTTCTACTTCCCATATAAGGACTTTTTTATGTTTTCATAACATGATTTTCAACGTTTTGGGGGCTGGGGATTAGAACAGGGCCCCCTGCAGTCTAAGCACCTGCTCACCAATGAACTACAGCCCAGTCCCCATAAAAGCACTGTGGTCTTTTCTAGCTAACAAGACTGTCTGCATGAAATAATTACAATCAGAATTACTGGCTAACTTGATTCTGGAGCTATGAGTAATCTCCTTGTACAAGTTTTCCTTTTTCTACAAGGTATTTGAAAGAATTCTTTAAAATTAAAAAATTAGGATAAAATTAAGCATTTAGGATATTGGTCATCCATATTAGAAGGGTCCCATTATAGAAAGCAAAGACAATCAAAATTTTTAAATGCTTAAATCTTTATAAGTAGACTAATGGTGAGAATAGAAAGAGGATCATTATTCAGGAAAGGCGCTCTCTCAAACATCTTTTAGGGCAAGGAAAGTGACAAACATTCAAAACAGAAATATGATACAGAAAGCTAAGAATTAAGATGGTATTTACTCTAGAATTATTGTACTTTATCTGCTCTATCACAAATAGCCAAGGAATTTGGATTTGCTAAACAGGTGAAAAGAAAGATTTCCTAGGTCATGTTTACCATGTTGCCTCAGGTAAATGAGATTCAGTTGAGGTGGGAAAATATAATAGATAAATCTCAAATCTGGAGCCAGACATGTCTCCACATCTGAACCTAACGAACATTTAGCCACCATGAATTTGCAATGATGAAAATGAGGAAAGATTCTGCATAAAATTCCTTGTTGTACCTGCAATAATCCCTGCTTCCTATTTATCCTCTCACCAAAATATAGTAAGATAATTAGTGTCCTATGTCCTCTACTGCGAAAGACAAAAATAAAATTATAAAATTATGTTTAATAAGATTATAAAAACACATTTAGAAAATGGTTTGATCAATCAATGTTTTTGTATTTTTGGAGCACTCTCCACGTACAAGTCACCACGTGGTAAAGCAGGAGATTTCTAGAGAAGTTACATAACATGTAGCTGAAGGTAGAGGGTTTGAAGTCAGACTGCTGGGCCGCAGTCCTTACTGTACCACAACTATAAATCATGCCTCAGGGAAGCCACTCATCTTCTCAGACTCGGTTTCCAACCCAAAGTGAAGACAATGATGAAATACCTGACTCCTAGGTTGTTGTAAAGATCAAATGAATTCAAATACATAAGTGCTTAGAAGACTACTTGGCACAAAAGAACCTTCAATAAATTTTCACTCTCATCAGTGTTAGTTTTATTGTCCTCAAAGTTTACAATCTAGTCAGTGAAGTGAGACAGGAGCAGTCAAAATGTAGCCGACGACACAAGGCCATGTGTATATGACAAGTGTCAGAGAAGCCGTTCTGATACTGAGTGTGAGTTCTGAGAAGGGAGAATCAGTTTGAGTTTAAATAATGTTGCCAGGAATCCTTTAGGCAAGAGGCTTCTTATCAGGTCATGGGACTTTTCACATAGTTATATTATTTTGGTCATGGAAATCCTTTCAGAAACTATTTTGGAAAGGACTTCTCACATTTGGGTGTAGTGGGGCACCCAGGTCTTCCCTCTGACGTGGGGATAGAAGGCACATCACAAGTGCATCTAGAGTCTCACAAGATTTGATTGTGAATCTATCTGAGTTATAAGAAATCTGTAAAAGTTTTCCTAGTGCAATTCCCGTAACTGTGCCTCTAGCCTAACCAAAAGTCGGAACCATTAAACATTTCCACGCACTTAGCAAAGAAACGTAGCTTGAAAGAAGAAAAAAGCCTGTATAAATAAAGGTGCTTTTTGTCCCTTTTGCTGAATATAATCATTGTACTACAATGTTTGGCTCCATGGCAAAGTTCACCTCTAACAATTATTTAGCAAAGTGTATTTCCTGGGAAGGGCTCACCTTTATCTTTGTATTCCAAGTACTGAATATGATGGTTGGAATAAGCAGACATTGGCTATTCCCAAATGAATGAATGAACAGATGTGAAGGAAAGGAGAAGGAGGGGAAGGAAAGGCTTCTTCTTCTTAAAACAAAATAGGTGAAAATATCTTCCCAGCCTCTTTAAGTGATCTGTACAGCCAGGCAATTCTTATGCCTCATTGTGTTACCTACATTTTAGCACTTGATAATTCTTTCAACATTAATAACATTTCAAAATATTCATCTTTACTTGCAAATTGTTGGTAACCTGGAAAATACTGGCCATTTAAAAATCACCTAGCAAAATATGTAAGAATTTTTTAGTTTAATTGAAGCTCCTTTGGGTCAACCAAGTACCTGGTAGGCTCAAACAAATACCTGGTTTTGTGCCTCCATAATATTCTACAAAAGTACTTTCAGGTTTATGTAGGCCTTGTTCTGCATTCATGCAATATGTATCTAATAAATACATAGTATGCTTCAGATACTGAATTAAATAATACAACTAGTGAAAATCACAGCCCAGACCCTTCAGTAGCTCCTACCTCTCAGAAGAAGAAGAAGAATGTAGGAACAGGCAGGTTGAGAAATCATGGGGGAAAGTCCAGCTGCTTCAGGAAACATAGCAGAGGCACCTAAGCTATTTCACGGTGCTTGGGAATAGGGTTTGGGAGAAGTGGTACAGGAAAGGAAGTGTGGTGGGTGATAATGAATGAGGCATGTAAAGAGTTACATAAAAGGATGTGCTACAGCAGAGCAAAATAATGCAACTTGCACCCACCCAGAAAAACCCGGAGCTGTCACTAGGTCTGCCATATAGTAGATATTCATTAAACAGTCAACAAAAAATGAACAATTACACTAGTGTTATATTATGGGAACCATCTGACATTTACTACTACCAGGTTCCCCCATCCTGAGCCAAAAGTAAATATGATATTTGGAAACTTGTCACCACAGTTGTAATAGAAAACAAAACATTTATATGCCCTGCCTCTACCCCACAGAGCTCACACAACAAATATATTAGAGCTCACTGCCTTTCCAGAATGTGCTGCCACAACTGTAAAGAAAATCAAACAGCCGTTGTTGAAAATGCCAAATGTTAACTCAACTTCTGTAGCCAACGCTCTGAGCAAGGATTGTCTGCGCTGATATTTTCTGTAGTGCAGGCCACACTTCCTGCTTCCCGGTTTCTGCTTACCGGGACTCATTAGTCATCGCAAACATCGTTGGCTAAATGTGGTTCCCTTGCACATACAAATGCCTTTGCTCCTTGCTTATCATCAGCCGCTGAAGAGAGAGGCAGGAGCTGTGCTCAAAGCTGCAGGGCGCTCTGAGGAGTCACACTGTGGCTGCTCGTCTTCCCTCCAAAGGTTACATTTCATGACAGAGATTAAACATCTTGCCCCTTTAGGGTGGCTTTTGAAAATCATGCATGAATGATAGGCACTCGAGAAAGTAGCTTAGTCATTTCCCTGTGGCCTGTGTCTGGAGCTTCCCAAATTGGTCATTTCTCCAACCAGTACTTCCTAAGTGCCTACTGTGTACCAGCCATTGTGCTGGGTGCAAGGCTCAGCGGCACACAAAACAGACTGTCTCCCTGCTGGCGTGGAATTTCTCTTGGATGAAAAACAGACTGGATCCAGGAAGAAGTCCCACTCTCACCACAGGTTTGTCACAGAGGCTGGGTTCAGGTTGTCTGCAATCTCCGCTCTCTCTCTCTGAATGCTGAATCTCATCCAGAATTTCCATGCAGTTTGGTTCCCAAGGACACTTTGGGTTTTACTGAACTATCCAGGAAGTTCAGGGTATTGCGTGTTCCTACAAATTACCATTTACTGACTACCAATTAAGTACAAGCATTGAACTATGCACTTTCTTTATATTATTTCTATGTATATTATTTGAGAACTTAAAAAAATGAAACTGCTAATGTCTCTTGGCAGAAACACATGAATGAACTTCTCAGGGACACCAAGTTTATGTCAGTACAGAATGTAAGGTAATACCTCCCTCCACATTCCCAAAGCCAACGCACTACCAGACTCACAAAATATGCCACCACCGATGCTTTGTGATTGTGGAGCTGTGTGACAATACGAATGGGAGCAAGTGCATGGTGACAAGTGCCTGATGATGCAGAGGCCACAGGAAGGTGAGGAGAGGTGCTTATCTGTGACAGACCATGTCAGGATGGAGCTCCATGAAGCATATGCCTGCAGATACTCACCTGTATATGTGTAGATAAATACATAGTCACATATTTATATTTTCAAGGCAAAATGTAATTAAAACCCAAGCACTAATTTCAATTCATGGAATTTCAGAGGACAACCACTGGGTGGTAGAATTCCCACTGTTTAGTTGGGAAAAAGAACCCCCCATTCCTTTTCTTAATGTGAAGCATTTTGTGCTTACAA
The DNA here is from genome assembly GCF_000276665.1 of Chinchilla lanigera. Taxonomy (NCBI): domain Eukaryota; kingdom Metazoa; phylum Chordata; class Mammalia; order Rodentia; family Chinchillidae; genus Chinchilla; species Chinchilla lanigera. The sequence continues at coordinate 1,122,643 of NW_004955480.1, read as the reverse complement.
AATCTCTCAGCTAGCTTTAAGACCCCATAGGGATTATGGATTATTTCTTGATTGTCTGTCTGGGACAGCACCACAATCTCCTTTTACTGAATTTCCCCTTGTCTTGTAGATGCACCCCAAGAGGCAATGGATAGAAAGCTCACTTTCTCCTTGTTTCCTGAGGGCTGGCACAGGACCCAGGGCAAACCTGTGACATTTGAATCCTGACCAGAGTCATCTTGCAGGTCAGTTTGCAGGGTCCAGGTGTTTTCCTTACCAAGCCAAATTCAGCAGCCTCTCATCAATTCCATCTCCCACAGATACCCTTCTGCCCTTCTTGAGGAAACTTAAGTTGTTTCTTTTATTATAATTGTCATTGTTGTACTGTTATTTTGATTTTGTTGTGTAAAACCAAAGAACTCCAAACTGTACATCTTAACTACTATAGTTAAATACTGGATGGCTTCCACAGCAAAACAATAGCTCCTGAAAAAGTAAAGGTTTTCTTAATATCTTTTGTGGATGCATTTATGGGAGAAAGTGCCTTCACCCCTCAGGTGCTTAAAGAGTCTGTCCGCATCTTTTTTAAAAGTCACCTATTGCAGGCCCTCTCCGCTCAGGCACTGTGCAAAGCACTTCCAGTGCAGTATCTCACCCTGACCTAGCAACATAAACTCTAGAGGGGGGCAGGAATTTGTACTCCCTCCCACTACTATTTGCCTAGGAGACTTTCACACATGGTAGGAGGTCATTAAAATTTTGGTGAATGAGTGAAATAAATCTACGGAGCAGACAGCATTTTATGAAGGGATAAATGCATCTGTGGTCTCACCTCAAGCAAATGATGGAGGCAGGATTTGGAAGGCGGGCCTTCTGTAACTCCAGAGTCTAATCTCCTAACTATCTTCCTACAACAGCGCTGGGCTGTTGGGGTGCAAAGAAGGGAGAGTTGCAGACCCTAGGGAGCTTGGGCAAGTCCCTCACAGGCCTGGTTTCCTCTCTGTGGAGTAGAGATATGGCCTTGATTGGGTTTCTGAAAGTTTAAGGTCACCCTTTGCACATATGGGAAATGCTGATCCCGATAATATGCTGGAAGTGGGAATCTATTTAATGTTTTAAAAAACAGGTTGAGAATAAAATCTCACCTTAGCCATTTCTAGTGTGTGGACTAGCAAACCTCTTAACTCTGAGACTCAGTTTCACACCAGGAAACATCTGACATTTTTAAGGAAGACAGAATCAGTGAGATTTGAATGGAATTCCTCTGTAAATTGAAACATAAATTAAGGCATATAAAATAATTGCCTAAATATATATTAAGGTATAAATTTAATTTGTAGTTTATAATATAAATGAAATTCAAACATAAATTATGATAATATAGAAACATATATAAATGAAAATATTTATAAATATGATCTAAGGTTACAAACTAAGCTATTATACTAATTTATTAAATTAAGTTATTATACTAACTTTTTATACCAGCACACTGTTCAAATGGATTATCACTGCTGCAGAATTCTCAGGAAATAAATAATACTCAAGCATAATTTCCTTTTTTTTTCCAGTACCGGGAATCGAACTCATGACCTGGCACTTGCCGGGCAGGCGCTGTGCCGCTGACCTAAATCCCCAGCCCTACTCAAGCATAATTTTGTAAATCATTCTTCCTTGGGTTGCCTCTCTTAAGTAGAGAAAGGAGATCTTGCTTGAAATGCCAGTCCCAAGACAGACCAAGACCAGCACCAGCACAGCCAGAAGCTGAGGCCATAGGGAGCCACTGCAGGTGTGATCTTTGGCTTGTCCACTTAGGTTTAGTTTATTTAAATGTTTAAAGTGTAGAGGAACCGTACCTTTAGGATCTCCTAGCAAAGGAAAGAGAAAAGGTAATTGCAATGAAGAAGGGAGACAATCAGGAGGTTATAAAAAGGAATATTAACAAAAATTCAATTATGTATAATAGAACTCTAAAGGGAGAAAGCCTAGTCAATGAGAAAAGTTCAAATAGTAAAGAAAATTCAAGATCGGTGACCTGACTACGACCTTTGGTATTAGACAATTAAAGACGCTATGATAGAACAATGATCACGTGTGTGTGTGTGTGTGTGTGTGTGTGTGTGTGTGTGTGTGTATAGAAATACGGAGAAGTACATCAAAGCATCAGAACTTGCAGTTTTGTACAGTGAAGAAGTCTAGAGATTTAATACACCATATGAAGTCTACAGTCAATACTATTGTGTACTGTAGCTGTTCTCACAATACATTTTAGGTCCTTTGACTACTACAAAGTAACTAGGAAAAGTAATGTTGCAAGATCAAGTTCACTCTTGGCAGTTTAGTGACACTCAGAGATGCTGTCTCAAATTGAATATATAAGAAAGGCTGGATGTGTAGCTCAGTGTGAAAGCCTTGGGTTCAATCTTTAATACTGTGAATGAATGAATAAATGAATGGATGAATGAATGAATGAATGGATGGAAGTCTGATGACATCACGGCCAGCACCATTGAACTCAGGAATGGTGGCATTACAAACAATATCACTACTTTATAATCCTTCAAAAAATAAATGAAAATATGAATATTTCAGGAATTACAAAAGAGAAGAAATAGGTAGGAAGTAATGGAAAAACTTTAAAAAGTCAAGGCAAGAAAATGTAAAGAAAGAGTTGGAAGATGGATAATGGAAAAAATAAAGGCCAGAATACAAATAATGGTTATGGGGAAATTAGGTACCATGGGCTTGTATTCTGCCTGATAAGACTGGATAATATTTGCCTCCTGACCATTCTTACAAAAGCCATGTGCGATGACCAGACTCCCAGGGAAAACAACAATGCCAGGTATTACCAGCTACATTCTTGGGTGTTTATCTTCATCCAATCAGCAGTACAGCTGTTACCATAATACCCCGATCAATAGTGTGTTACCCAAATCAGAACACCATGACCTCTAAGGACAACATATTTCAAAGGAAGGGCAGAGACACAGAAGAGCCCTTTCTCAGTGTGCTGCCGGGGGAGTGGTTGTGAGCACTCTCATGTTTAGGCAGCAATAAAACACTGTTTTGTAAACATAACCAGAAATGCTCACTGGGTACCATTTTATCTTAAATATCAATGTAAAAAAAAAAAAAAGCCTGTATTATTTGAACCAAAGAATGAATGAGTTGAAATGGAATTACTGACCCATCAGATTCAGATTCCACTTTGATTCAGAATATTAAGGACTGAACCCAAGGTTTTCACACTGAGCTACACATCCAGCCAGACCCAGCCCAGTAGCTTTTCAAAAGAGCTTGTTACTTAGGTTATCTTCCTATTCACTTAAAATATTTCCAGCATGATGTAGAGCATCACAAGTTAACAATCCATCCATCCATTTGCTAGCTTGGTCTTATTTGGGGGGAAAGAAAGTGTACATAATTTGGAATCAGAATCCTAGGAAGCGTTAAGAGAACACAGAAACAAAAAGAAGTACAACTCATGGCCTTTGCTTAAAACTTAGCTGAGTAATAACACGCAGTCCTACACTATGTTTTAACCAGACTCCTATGCAAGGTTTGCACAGAAGGAAAAACTAGCTAAGGCATCATTTCAGTATTTAACACAGAAGCAAAGGAAACCAAAACATCAAGAAAAAATTCATAGCTGACTAATACAAACTGACTTTCTCACCAGTAAGCAAAGGGGGCTCATCAGGGGGAAATGTAATTTATAAGAATTGGGGGGAATTATAAGAACTTGGGGGAATGTGTATATTTTAAATTGCATTTTTAAAAGAGTTGTACTACCCATTAAACTCAGTAGACATCCTTGCAGACATATTCTACTGAATAGAACTCAGAAAGTCATACCCAAGAGTCCAATAAAGGATGTTTATTATAAAAATCAAACATTTATTAAATAAATAAAACTTAAAATAAATAAATAAAACAAATAAAATTTATAAATAAATAAATAAAAATAAAAGATAAAACATGTTTATTATAAAAATAAAACTTTTAAAACTACTTTTACAATGCATTATCAATACTTTGTAATTGCTTCCTCTTCAAATAAGCACCAACAAAAATCTCAGTCAGTCAACAACTGCCAAGAGCATTCATAGTGGGGAAGAAAGACTAACAGTTTCTATCCTCACAATTCGAATATATACTTTTCAGAGTGCTTGTCTGCAAAGAAAAACAGCTGCAGCTCTATGAAGTGTAAGACACAAGCTCTCATGTGCCAGCTAGTCTGGGGCAGAATGGATCATGTTGATATCTCCACTAAATCACATTACTTCTATTCGGACAAGATCAGGTGGCCCTACTGGTTGTTTAGGTAGAGGTGGAATTAATTAGGGAACATTTCCTGAATCTGAGAGGTTTCTGTGATTTTAAAATTCAGGAGGATTGAAAACAAGAAGACAGAAATAATTCTAGGCATGTGGAAAATGTAGGAAAGGCTGGAAGTAGGAGGGCATGAGGAGCTCGGTGCTTTGCAATTGTGGTATTAATTAAGAGGCAGCACAGGGAGGGGGTGAGACCTCAGATTGTGGGGTTAGGTGATCTGAGTTCCTCTGCTTACTGTTCTTGATCCTGGGCAAGTTATTTACCTCAGCCTCCCTTTGCAAACTGTAAAATGAGGTAACACCACCAAACCATTATGGGGATTATGAGAAGTAGATGATTTTTTAATTATCAAATTAAACTGTACAGAACTAATGTTTTCACTTCACATAAAACATTGCTTTAACATGTTTATTCCCACTGCCTGGCCCACAAAAATACTCCTCAGAGCTACTATTACTGTGGATAAGAAGAAACTCAGAAAATTACTGACCTCATAGCAAAAGTGAAATGAATAGTGTTAGAATGTGGGACAAAGGGGAACCCGGATACCTCTCATCCAGTAGATCTGCCAAACCAGTGGTTCCTTTATGACGTCCTCCTCTCACACCCTCTGGTGACTATTCCTGAGCTTGGTTCCTATGATATTTTTTCCCAGTGGCAGCCAGCCTACATGTCTGACAATCCACATGTTACCTTCTAGAACCTTCTTCTTTGCTCCTTCCCTGGACTATACATATCCTCCCCTGATTCTCTTATTTTTTTCCACTGATTTCCAGCTCTCCACATCACCCAAGCTTGAAGCCACAGCCATTTTTACTCTTTTTTCCCTCTCACCACAGCCTCAAACCTATCATTTTCTATGATAAAAATCTGTATTGATTCTGTCTTCGCAAAGCCTCCCACATCCATTGCTTCCTTTTACTGTCACCAGAGCTGTCCTAATTCAAGCCCCATTACCTCAGGCTTGGAAACCACAATAGCTTCCTCTGTGGGCTCCTGCCTTCCATCTCTGCCAGAGAGAACCAACTCTTCCTCCATGTTGCTTCCAGACAAGAGTCCACGGTCTCTACCAAGCCATACAATGGCTTCTCCCCGCTTGCAATGATGTAACATTGATATTCTTTATGCAACTCACTTAACACTCCTGAACCTCAGTTTCCTTCCTGTGGAATGAATGTACTAGATTAAATCTCTTCTATGAATTCTATGTCATTCTGAAATCCCATTCACTTTCTAATTTCTCTTCTGTTCAATTAGGTGAGTCTTATTTCTTAACCCTCTCTTGGGCTTTCCTTGCCCTCAAGGCTTTGTTCCTACTGTTGCCACTATTTGATCCCACTGGTATGTTAATACATACCATACATTCTTGCATACAGAAGGTGATAAGTATGTGCTAAGGTAATAGTGAAATAAAAGCCAGTGTCTGAAATAGTCACATATCATCTCTGCCGATGGAAATCTCTTTCCATATAGAAGATCTATTCAGTAGCAACCTCCACCAGGCGGCCTTCCCTGTCTACCCCAGCTTCTATGAGTCTCTGCTCAATCCTAAGTCTCTGAGTGGCCTTCTAACATTTCACCAATGCCCTCATGGGACAACAGTTTCTAATGGACAATGGGAATGGAAGTTGGCTCTTTGATTGTTATGTTCCATATGGTACACAGGGCAGGGCTTTGACTATGCACATTTCTTCTATTGCTAGATTGTGTCACATGAAAAAGTCTGGTCTCCTCATTCACCAGTGCTTCCCCTAAAGAAGATGATCCCTAAAGTCCACATACTTCATTAGTGTGTACAGGGGTTATAGGTACCCAACAGAAGCTGCAAAACAACAGTCAAATCATCACCAAGCCTGGTATGTATGGGATATGACTCCTTCATGTCAGTGGAGGACAACACTGACAGAGGAGGCAGGAGGCTGTGATCTCCTACATACGTACAACTCAGTAAAATGGTAGCAAAAGATCCTGGACATTTGCCAGACAAGAAGGGAAAGTTCCGCCCAGATTCTACATAGAGAACAAAGGACAGAGAGACAGGCATAGTGACCTGATGCTTGGGGTTTAGGAGAAAAACAGCAAAGTGGCTTCTGATCCCTGGAAGCACACAAACAAGAAGTTAGGCAACCTGGTGTGCCCTGCACTGTGGCGTCAGCTTTGTGCTAAAGATTAACAGCCAGACTTAAAGGGGACTAAAGATCAGGCACAGCCTGCAAAGCACCAAACCCTTCCTGGCAGGAGGCACAACTGCAGGGCAACAAGCGGCCCCAGCCCAGCGGTTCCCTCAGGAATAGGTACCTTGTGATTACTGAACAATCAACAGAGCATCTCAATCAAGCACATGCACCCTCCAAGAGGGCTGTGTGGCTGGCCAGTGTTCCTGAGGCTTTCGGACAGAAAATACCAATTTCATCTCCCTGACATCAATCACAAGCGGTGGGAACCAGGAAATTTGAGTTCTGGTTAAATACTAACTTCTAAATTCCTAATCTGTGGGAAGCCAGAAACCATGCATAACCACGGGTAGTTTCCGGCACTTACCAGGGCCCCAATAAAATGTTTTATGAGAAGGCTGGTCATTCAGGTTGAATGAGACTCTGGAAGAGAGAAGACCTAGCCGTGGTGTCTGGGACACAGTAGGATATCCTTAAATGTTAGAAATTTCCTGGGCCATCCTTCCTTCTATGGGTGGAAGTCTCATTTCTGCAGTTTGGGAGTAAATCTGCTCAAGGACTCAGGCCACGTTAGACACGTTTCTACTTCCTGCTGCACCTGGTCTAACACCTTGCGAATAATATGAGCTCAAGAAATAGCTGGAAGTTGATTGTCTCACCAGCAGTGTGTGGCTGAAATCTATCCCACGGTAAACTGGCATTCACAGTCTTCTAAATTGGGGTAGCCTGATGTCTTGGTTACTTTTCTCTCATTGTTGAAACAAAATACCCAATGCCCAAAATTAAGGAAGGAAAGGTTTATTTAGCTCACAGTCTGTGGAGGTTTCCTGAGTATGAGTTTCCTGAGTATGGAGGTCCATACTTGGCTGGCTCCAAGGCAGAGTGGCACATGGCAGAGGACAAATGTTCATGGTGGTGAAACAGCAAAGCAACAAGAGCAAAAGGGTGAAGTGGCAGAGAGGAGCAAGCCTCTTTCCCTCCCTTATATTGTAAGCAGGCTAACCCCACCCAGGGGGGCGTGGAGCACTCACATACTCTCCATGCCCACAGGCTCAGGATGTATACAAAGTAAGGACGCTGGCCCCTCTCAGTCACTCATTTAACCTTCTAAACTTCTCATGCTGACACAGTGAAGAACATCCTAGAGTGCTAAGGGCATGTCCTTTTCACCCCAGGAGGTAGAACTGCTGAGTTACTTAGTTAAGCTTCTAGACTCCTCAAGTTGACACAATGTATCAGCCATACACTTGCTAAACCTGGGAATGATCTTCAACTGTAAGGACAGAAGAAATGTCTTTAATGGATAGAGTAGAAGGTAATCCATTGTTAAGTGCTGAAATCCATACGCATGATTATGTCATTTAATCTCAGCCCACACCTATACCTGTACAGATGCACATGCATGCGCACACCTAAACACAAGGGTTAACACTGAAGAACCAATCCAGTTATTTGTAAACACTAGGTAGAAACAGACAGACAAAACTTGACAGAACAATAGTCTCACAAAGACTTGTTAATATGTAAGAAAGAAAGATAAGGCAGCCTAGTGTTTTAAAACTGCATTTTCTCTGCTTTCTGCTTTTAAATTACACACTGGAAAGTCACAGAGGAAAAAAGCTTTAAGAAAACTTTCATTTGCTATGGTACAGCTCGCCGGCCTTTCTTTGCCTAAAAAAATAAATAAACCCCTGGCAACGTTTCTTTCTTCTCATAGACATTAATAATGATAGCTTGGACGGTAAAGATTTGGTTTTACTGAAGGTAATGGAGTAATGTTTATTTCCATTAGACTAGGCCTATAAAATCCTCTTTTTATAACCATGAGCCTACAATTTCAAAACAGCAAAGCTTGACATTTTGGTCTATGACAGGCAACACTTAATATTAGGATGTTTTAAAAATCTATATGAAAAAAGCTCTTAATACAAGATAGGCTGAACATTTTCCCTGCAAATGGTTTGTTTTAGCTATCTCTCTTCCTCCCGGACGGACAAGGAAAATCAGACAGCTTATTGGCTTAGTTTGTTAGGCCAGGTTAAAGGGACGCAATACAGAAAGACTCTTAGAGGAGCTTACCCTCAGGCTAAAAATAGCAGGCACTAGAGAATTATCTTAAATACGACCAAACTTGCTCTGTACTGTGAATGCAGATAACTGTAATATGTTTCCATTTTTGGTCATTTCAGAGCTTTTTTTTTCCAGTTTGGCTTGTTGTAGCTGACTATTTAACTCATTTCTGATTTTATTTGTCACATTTGCTCTAAGAGATACTGCCTGCGGGGGTTTGACTGAGGAATCCTTCTTATTTAGCTGTGCTCTTTTGTTAAACTCCAATGAGCTGCTAGATTGCTAACATGATGTAGCCAGGACTTGTTGGAAAGGAAAATCATTAAAATATGTGATTAAGGACCTACTAAGTGCAATCTTTTTTCTTGTCATCCTCCAAACAGGTAGAGGGTGAAATTTGCAAGTAACTAATATACCAGCAATGATAATTTTCCTTTTTTCCTGTTCTCCCGCAGGCACTGGTGACTTCATGAACCTTCACCCCCATCTTGGCTGTAGAACTCATCTCTTATCTTACAACTCCTTGTTTAGATCTGTCTTCTTCACTGGACAAGTGGCTCCAAAAGACAGAACCCTGTGTTTTAGGTAGTCTGTACATAGTATCTATTTGTATTAGAATACTGATATTAGTGTCTAGCGTATTATTCTTGGTCTTTAAATAGTTGACACAAGGCTCCACTTAAGCATGAGTGAAATCAATTTCTGTACTAGAGCATCCTGCATAAGAACACATTAAATTTTAACATCTTCTTCATCCTAAAATCCTCAAGTGGGAAGACTATTCCCCTTTAAAACAGTATCCTAAGGCTCTTGCTGAAATGGTAAAGATAACTGTGAATTCCATTTTACTAGAGAAAACAGAAACATAAGGTAAGACAATCTTCTTCTTGCTAGCTTTGTGCTATGGTTCCCATGATCACAGCCCATAAAAGAAAGCAAGGTCAGAAACATTTTAACTTATGGAAATCCCCAGTTAGCCATCCTTCCCCATTCCAGCATCTTTTTTTTTTTTTTTAGTTTTTCTCCGGTACTGGGAACCGAACTCACGACCTTGCGCTTGCCAGGCAGGCGCTTTGCCGCTGAGCTAAATCCCCAGCCCTCCAGCCTCTTTTACTATATACCCTACGCCTGATTCTTCCAAGGAGTCCTGTAACTGCTGTACAATCAGGGTCCAGTACACTTGCACAATCATACAATCACTGGTCCACAAGAGGCAACTTCTTTTCATGGCAACTGTTGATAAGAGAACTACAACGATGACAAAATATTTGCAAAAATGTGAAGTCTGAACCATTGAGTGGGTCCAAACAGACCAGGAAATACAAGCACACTGTTGGGAACAATTTGTTGGAAATCTGTGGTCTTCGTTTTTATGAGTCCCCAGGTAACAGATGGTGCCTCATACAGAGCTGAATCACTCGGATGCTCCGGAATCCCAGAAAGGTACCTATTGTTCAGCTCTTCACTGGGTATGAGAAACTTCCCTCTTCTGTAGGGGAGAGGAGAGAATGCTCTGTGCCCTTAGCAGTGTCTTTATATGCACGCATTGACTTAACACAGCTGGATGGAGCCCAAGCGCCAGTGAAACCACCCATATGTCATCATCTGAACAGCAAGTCTGCTTGGTGAGTTAGAAGGTAAGTTCACAGCCATGCTGGCAGACACACAATGTACTGCTGTCACTATTGGCTCTGTTTCTAAGCTACCTCTTGGAGAACATGTTCTCAGATCTTTGACATGTCTTATTTTTAGCCTTATTGGTCAGAATGGCTGGGAAGGTCACTTTATTCTCTTGCCTTTCCTGAAGTGGGTAGAGCCACTGTAATCCCACCCATTAGTGAGCAACAGAGAGAGTCCCAGTGCCGAGCACTGAGCAGGCCCTGAGGAGGTGAGGAGATGCCGGCTTTCCCCCTTATGGTTGATAACATAGCTTCGGGGACATAGTTAAAAGCTCCTATCTAGACAGCTGTACCTCAATCCAAACCTTTAACAAATACAAAAGATCCTCCTTCCCACATGCGACAACAGTTCACCGTGTGCCAAAGAGGGCCACAGATACCTTCCTAAATTTAGGGACTTCATAGTTAATCCTGTGCCTGGTAAAGGCTCCAACTAAACAGAGACCAAAACAACTCGTCTTTAAAATAGCACATTGTTACAGAGCCGTTTATGGAAATAGTGTCTATGGAAAATTTCCTTTGGATTCTCCCTCCTTAAGACTTCTTTCCAATGGCACTCAAAGGAAGGCTGATTTAATTCGAGATAACCCTGGACTGCACATCTTCTTCCATTCTTGCCTCTGCACTTAATTTGCATTGATGCTCTCCTTTCTGCTGCTTGGCTCCATGGAGAGCACAGACATGGCACGGCGGCCTGCCTTGCACACAGCCTGGAAGCAGCTTTTATGCCACTGGATGAAAGGTCAGGCTGAAAGGCCCGGCGCTGGCACAATTAATCTGGTCACTCAGGGACCATCTACTGGTTCAAGAATAGCTCGCAGGTGAGTGATGGACAGGGTCATGGCTGCATGACTGCATCAGGGGCTATTATGACAGCCATAAAGAGAAAGGGAAAAATTGAACAAGGGGAAGAATGACTCCTAGAAGGGACATGAAGAGAGACACAAATGCCTTTGTACAAAGGATAAGCATGAGAAATTGCCAGGGGAGCTGGACGGCTTACAGTGGTCAGGAAGGACAGCACTCTTTGAAATTGCCAAAGTTTGAATATTAATGAGACATCATGGCCTAACCAAGGCTCAGGGTCCATACAGAGAAGCTCAAGCTGTCCACTTTCAGGTGCAAAGGTGCCGGTGCCAGGCAGAGGAGTTTGATGTAAAATACAAAGCTAGAGGATTCCCTCAATTTCCAGATAGAAATTAGACTTGGGGAACTCCGTCTTGTGCTAACTGAAATACTTCATCCAAACGCAAGTAGCATACTGTAATGATTACTTTGCAAACCCTAGAGTTGGGGATTTATTTACAAGAGTCTCCACATAAAATGGGAAACATAAAAGGAAGGAATTACCCTTGGCAGAGATATTTTAGTTTAGCATGCCCCAGATGGATATAGACAAGGGGTCATATGCTGTTGGGGTGGTAGTTTATTTGAGGGTTGCATAGGATGAAGATGGAAAGCAGAAGAGGAAGTACATAGTGGCAAAATCACCCTAAAGGAATGCACAGAATTACTTCTTGGTAACTTTTCTGAGCTGTACTTGTCTTCCCCAATTTCCTTGTACCAAAAGAGTGTTACAGTTGACAAGAGAAAAACTCTGTAGTGTCTACTGTAGGCAATTTTAACATTCATGCATTTTGAGGGAGGAAGTATTCTAAAGATTATAAAGTGAAACTCATGTTTCATGGAGCATCCCCTTATTTACCATGTACAGCTATGTGGGAAACACAAGATAATATCGAGACCATATGAAAATATTTTAGAACTAAAACCACATGTAGGTGTTTGCACATATGCCTCATTTACCTCTCACATCATCAGGTGTTAACTCATGTAGGCACTTGTGTAGATAACTCAAAGAATTTGATTTGGTTCCGCTCCAAAGTTGTTGTGAAAGAATTTTAATGAAAAGATTTCAAAATCATTTACATGCTTTTCCCATCTTTAAAATTATGAAAATTGATTTTTTATAGCATTGTACACTATTCCAAAATAACTGTATGGACCTATTGAAAAACACAGGGCTACTTTTCCCAAAAACTCTATGGCACCAACATGTCACCTTTGACATGTTGGTTGCATTTTCAGAGGTTTTAGTCTTAGCTTTTGGTCAGTTCTTAAATCTTTCTATATTACTGTCTTGTTAACTTTTTAAATCATTTATTCTTGTATCCTACATGTTCAAAAAGGAGATAAACAGGTTTATTTAAATTGCTAGTTAGAATAGGAAGGAAACGCTAAATGAGAATGACAGGCTTATCTAAGAATAAAATGCATCAAATATGAAGGATTTTTTCTGAATGTAGCATGGCTTCTCAAAAACATCCTTACAAAATGGGTTGTTTCCCAGTTCTGTTTCATTACTTTAATAGTATTAAGTTAATAACGGCCAGAGAAATGAAGACTTCCCATATGAATTGCAAAAGTACTCACTATGTTTAAGTAAAATATGCATCCTACCTATGAAACATATATACATCTCTGTTTCAACCATGGAAGATGTAACTGGAAATAAAAGTGAGCCGGTAACTAAAGGAGAAAAAGTGGGATTTGTGTTTTGTTTTTCTGTACAAAAAGGAGCAGCGAGGTCACACAGTCCTGCTAGAGGGTGTCATCCCTTCTGCTGACTCAGAAAAGAAATACATTTGCCATTGAAAGACAAATTAAGCAGGGCAGGGTGTGTGCTTCATGGATTCACAGATCCAGTTATCTGCCAAGACCAGGCAACATTCAGTTACCTCCAAAGGCATCTAAACACAGAGACTTCTTTGGCTGTGTGTGGATGGAATATCTCTGTCAAATTTTTCAGTCTGAACAAATACTGTAAAGCGGTCCAGAACAGATCTATCCCAGAAGAAATTGACACAACTTCCTTTAGGACAGGGGCAGCTACCTCAGCTACATTGCTGGGATTGCAGGTGATAGGATTAAAGGAGCTAGACAGTGGCATTATGACCTAAATGCAACACTCAAATCTGCCACACACAGAGCGCTGGAATTGGGGACCAGCAGGGAAAAGAAGTCATTTATCCTTGCAGCAACGCAGGATTCCCATTCCCAGGCGTTTGCCAGATTCTTCTCCAGTGGGAATGGGAGATGAGCCTGTCTGTTGGGCAACACTCCCGAACAGAAAAATCCAGATTTGAGTTGTGCAGCCCCAAGGGGAGCAGGGCGTCCCTGCTAAGCATGGGTTGGCAAGACACAAGAGAGTCCTGACATGAGAACATTTCTGGCCAGAATCTGAGTTGGCAAAGACCCATGCCTGGAACACAGAAGCTCCAGCTTCGCATCAGAGCAGATGAGATGACACCCAGGGAAGTTAATATCCTTAGGCCAAGAGCCCATGGAAAAATCAAGGGCATTCCTATAATAGAGGCAGTTTTTCCCTAGGCAAAAACCATTCAAATGTAGAAATACACTTCTCTGAAAGGACTAAGGAAAAGAGATTTAGGTTAGACTATGCTGGGTATTTGAAAGGGGTCCAACTGCACAGGAGCCCCACTAGGAGTGTAACGCTTGATTGCTGTATCAGAGAAAAGGCTGAGCATCCTTCTTCCTGCCATGCTTCTTCTGGGGGACTGAAAAGCCCCTGGATAGCAGTAGCCAGGAAGGCAGTGAGATATGAGATCTAGAAAATGGGTCCAAAAGAGAGAAAAGCCACATGTAACAGTGCGTCTCTTACAGGCCAACAGCATGTTGACCCTTCCAGCTGGACTGAAATATCATTCCCAGAGAGGAAGGTCAATGTACCTAAAATGGGTCAAAATGGTTTCTCACGCATCAAAGCCCCACACAGGTTGCCAGGGGTGCAGCATTCTGGTCACATAAGCCTTGCTCACCAGTTAAAGAACTTTCTGCTCCCAGTCTGATTTCCTCTTGCTTTCTCTCAGCAATTCCAATGAACCAACTCATTTTAATCAATGCAGTATGTGTTGGACACCATAAATCCCAGGTCTACCATTTTCTTCCCAGATATTCTGCGCCACTGCCTTGGATTCACTGGACCCTCTGCCTGGGATTGGGAGAAAAGACCTCTCTAGCTAGGAGAAAGGTGCTCTCATAAGATTCCACTGCAGGGGGAAGATAACAAGTACAAGAAGAGTGGAATTTATTTGTTAGTGATGACCAGGATAACAGGCAGGTGGGGAAAGTCCTTGTATTGCTGCCTCTATCAGAGAGCTTATCTCTCTTGAATTTAAAGGCCTGTCTTCATCACTAGCCATGAGCTTCATGGAGCCAGGGACTGGGTCTCCTGTTAACTATTGTGTCCCCAGAATTGTCAGGTAGCTAAGCATGCTCGTGATTGATAGTAGTTATTGGATGCTAAGTGGATAAATAAACCAGTGAGAGAAGGGATGACTTTTAAAATCCACAAACACCAGGAATTATGCAAATGTGCAGAAAGACAGAAGCCAGGAGCTCAGCCAGGGAACTGCTTTTCCTATGAGAAAATGTGAACACCCATTTTCCACGTGATAGGGGATGAAAAGAACAGTGCTAGTAATCATCATCAGTAGTATCTGCATAGTGCTTGAGAAGAGCTAAAGCTTCACCATGAGGTCTCTATGTTAGCAACTTAACCAGGTAAGTCCAAATGATTGCAGACACAGGTTGCAATGCCTTCCTGTCTCCAGGTCATTTGAAGAAAGATGGGCAGAGGTGAACACATCTAAAAATTTCTCAAAAAGGAAAAAAATTACTTGCATCAGTTTCTCCTCAGGCCTCTAGTGCAGAAATATCAGCCCCCTGTGGAAACTGGTCTCTGAGCTGTTTGCTAGCCTGGTGAGTACATTTTTTTCTTCTTTTCCCATTTCAACAAATGGCAAATCTGGTTCGATAATTTCTTCGCTGCCTCTCTCTAAATTTTATATTTCAGGAAAGTTTGAACAAAGTGTCTGGCTGTCACTATTTCCTCATGCCCTCGTAATGAATGAAGAGTTAACTGGGGTGCAAAGGCAAGGAGAAAGCTTGCCAGATATAGTTAGAGAATTTCATGACAATTAGCACTGATTTGCACTACAAAAATAGAAAAAAAAAATTGTTCTAAAGGAGAATTAAAAGAAAAAAATACCCTACTTACTCTCTCACACAACCCAACAAAAGAATCCAGGACCTGGCTTAAAATGATGCCATTGGATGACAGATAAAAACACACCAAATTAACCAATTAGCATTCACCCAAGAAAATCTGTGCCTGAAAGAGTGCAAAAGAAGGAAGTCATTGACAGGAGTACCAACTTTACAATAGCCCAGACTGTTTATCTACCCACAGCAAGTGCTACCTCCCCACTTTTTTGTGACCCTCTCAACAATTCCGGGGGAAAAAAATGTTAGTTCAACATTATCGCAAGCCGGAATATGACTCTATTTATGTGACAAGTTGACAACATACAATTTCATGCTCGTTGAACTGATCGGTGTTATATATTCACTGTGAATATTATGAAGCCTCACCATTATAAATATGAAACACTATACACTTATTCAAAATAACTCCAGCAGTGGCAATTTATAGCTTGGTTGTTTGTGTTCTTATGAAGTCCAAATGCCACCTTAAGAAGCTGCAGCTCACAGAAACAGATGTGCAGTGCGACTGCGACCAAAATGGATTGACGATGACCTATGTGAAAGCAGGCTATTACATTTTGGTCTGCATGGCAGCTGACACTGGTTTGTATTTAGATATGTGAGTGCTGGGAACACTGTGTCCTTAAAGCTCTGTTTAAACATGGGCCAAGACATTTGTCTACTGGACTAATTATTTTATCACCCTTCTATGGCAAGGATTCTTTTTTTCTTTTAAAGAAAAGGAATGTGGGTGTGTATGCACATGTATACACACACACACACACACACACACACACACACACACATTTCCACTCTGCTTCATAAAGTTCCAGCAAGGACTTTAAACCTTGGTCATGTCAGGTGAATGCTGGCAAGATTTCTAGAATGCCTGCATAACAGGATTGTACTACTTTCTTGGTCAGGTGCCTGGGAACGGGACAAGGCCACAAACCATCAAATCATAAGCTGTCACAGCAACTGTTCCTTGGTCAGGTTTTTTCCTTCCCTTTCCTCCTCCCCTCCCTTTCTTGCTTTTAGCAAGCTTCAACCAATTTGCAAGTGTTCCCTTCCACAAGGACAAATTTGGAATAGTGAAGAACAACACAATTTATCCAAATGTGGAAGGAAATGAAGGAACCAGGCACCTTGCTAAAGCTAGATATCAAGAATTTGCATAAGTAGTTCCCCAACAACAGAGGTGTTATTTGGAACAAAATAAATTGCTTGCATTGTATGCAAGGGCACAAACCCTGACCAACTTTGTGATCGCTCCCTCGCTTGTACGTTTCCCAAGTACACGCAGATATTCCTGCCATGAAGCTCAAGTGAGTCGCTCTCGAGAGGTATACCTAAACAGGTAATGGTTTACTGACATCAAATATTTCAACTTTTTTTTTTTAATACAAGTAAAAAAAAAAAATCCAAAGTATGTGAATATGAATTAAGATCCCTCTGGATTGTTACAGTAATTCTTTTGTTTATAACAAGTCTTTTTATAGTAATTCTGGTTTGTTAGTCTGCTTAATACCAGGTAATAACCCTTGTCTGCAGACCTAACAATGAATCTTGAAGAATTTGAGTGTTTCTTGAAACATTTTAATTATAGTGTTTTGGAACTTTCCTCCCACTTCAACAATGTTTGTGCTGCAAAGTCTGCATCATTTTCTACTTTTTCTGTTGGTTAAAGTGAAGGTGTTGTCCATCTGTCTACCAAATCCAAACCCCAGATAACACTATTGCATACATTCATTTTGCATGGGCCCTGGTGGCCCTTATCTCTTTGCTTTTGTGATCTCTTATGAACACCTAGGAATAGCAATTTGCTGCGTGTTTGTAAAGCCATCTTAGTCTGAAGCTCGCCTTCCCCCCTTTTATCATACAGTGATATTCTGCAGCTAAATCCTGTTCATCACGGCAAAATTTGCTCTCAGCTCCATTTTAGAATAATGTGACCATTCTCTGTGAGTGTGGAACTTATCAAACATGTAACGGTGGACAATTATCATTTCAATGAACTACTTATTAATAGAAGATGTTTTGTGTGCTTTGCTTAGATTTATTGATATGCTGCCCACTGTACAGTGTTGCCTGAAGCTATTAAGTTCACGTTCATCAGTGTCTCCAGCAAGCAGCTCTGCTATTCACACAATTCTGCTTCTTCTACGGGCTTTGCTCAACTTTATTTTACCATTATATCACCTAGAACATTAAGCACAATGCTCCAGTTCTGTGTGTTAAATCACAATTGTTTCCTATTAAGTGTTCCAAGCTACCCATTTTTATTAACAGTTACTTTATTAAATCCTTAATAACACAGATAGAATAGTTAGTTAATTTGTGTGTTGAGCCATGGATGTTAATTTGTAAACATAATAACATACCGCAATCATTTGCATAATAGCATTTTAATCTTTTTAGTAAAAGCTGTAATTCCTTACAAAGTACACTGCAGTGGAAGCTAAGTGAGTATTGGTAATAATACAAAAGGCCTTAAAATTCTGATCCTATTATGGGGTTGGAACATACCCAAACTGCTTCCATAATCTCTGAGATGTTACTGTTCTCTGATTTAGGTGTCTGTGTCAAGAATAAAAATGAAGTATAACTGGTAGCCACAGACGATTTCCTAAATGTAATTTAGTATTCACTAAGCACTAGCACTTTGCAAATAGCTCTGAGGCTTTCCTTCAAAGTTCAGAGCTCCAGTTATGCATCTTGTGTAAGGAACACTGGGGAACTCGCTCCTGACTCAGCTGAGGTGAAGAGGGGGCTCGGGTAAATCATGCTGATTTGGCGAAGGGAAAGGCATCAGCCACCAAGGAAATAGTTCCGGATTTTTCTCCCTCTTCCCATCCCTGTCCTACTAGCCTGATGGTGCCTGCTTAACCGACTATCTCTCAGCAGAAGTTTGGGAGAGAATAAAAAAGTAGAGGGTTACTTAAAGAAGCTGCTTCTGGGGAGAAGCTCTGTAGGGAACTCATTTCTAGAACCTACTAACACCAATCACAAGACTGAGGGGAGAGAGAAAGCAAGAGGGTAATAAGGTAGTTAGGTAGCTGTATAAAAGTCAGGCCAAGTCACTTTCTCTAAGACCTGGTAATTCATTAATCCGTTTGGCTGCAAACCTTGAATGAATAACTTGCAGTAGTAATGGAGATGGACAGGTTCACAGAATGTTAGTGTCTAGAGCTGTGTAAATTCCTCTATCATTTTAGAAAAGAAAAGGTATCTCCTATCATCATCTCAGGGCAAATGGTTTAAGAGATAAGAAGCCACTTGTCTTTGAAAACTTTTGTCCTTGCCGAGAGAGTAACCATGTGTTTCTCACTGCGGGTCTCTCTATTTTTCTCTCACTCTTACCCTAGCTACTTATAAGTCAGCATCTTTGCCAACCTCCAGGAAAACACAGTATCCTGCTTTTGCTTTTACTCTGTACCTCGGAGTACACAAGTCTTAAAAGTAACCTGAGAAGTTAAGAAAGAAAATAAAAATGGTCCTTACACAGTTGTTTCACACTGTGGGCAATTCGTTTTATAAAACCCACAATAAAAGTTTTCATTGCTAAAAGAATAGGCACATAATTATATGGGCAAATTAACCTTGTTAAAAATGTGAAGTCTGAGATAGAGAGCGGAGGAGGAGCAATCTGAATCTCAGTTTAACAACTTGGTCTTTAATGTTAATCTTTTTATCTGCCTTGTGTGTTCATTCTGAAGTCAGCCAACTCTTGGACCCTGCCTCCAGGACACCGCATACAGATAGAGAAACATGCAGATGGCATATTTATATGTTGAGTACATGGCACCCACTGCTGCTGCACAAATAGACTATTTGTCCACTGCATTGTACCATTTGTCTACCCTGAATAAACCTTGATCGCTGTAACCTAAAGTAATATCTTTGCAACAAATTTAAGAGACAATGAGCCATTTTTTCCAGATTCCACTCCAGCATTACCTTCTTGTGAAATTGATCTCTACTTGCTTGACCCCCAAATGCCCAGGGAGAGGAAGTTTTACTTATTTAAATGACCTCCTGTTATAGTTTGTATCTGGATGTCTCCCCAAAGCCTCCTGCAGTAATGGGGTGGGTTCTAGAGTTTTTAATTGATTCATGGTCCAATGCTGGGATTATGGGTATGACACCCACTCCAAACGGAAGCAGGTAGTTTGCATACAATATAAGAGAGGGGAAGAAGTTTACTCTTTCTGCTCCTCCCTTTTTGCTCTTGTTGCTTTTGCTGTTTTCCGCTGGCATGCACTGTTGCCCTCTGTCATGTGGCACTCTGCCTTGAAGTCAGCCGAGTATGGACTGAAACCTCCACAAACTGTGAGCTAAATAAACCTTTCCTTCCTTAATTCTGGGTGTTGGGTGTTTTGTTCCAGCAATAAGAGAAAAGTAACCAAGACACCCCTTCAAAAAGCTTAGGAGGTGGGAAAAAGTCTAAGGCAAGCCCATAAAGTGGCTTACCCATTTCTCGGAATGCTCAAAGCACCTGGCGTGAAATTATTGGTCTCTATACCCTTCCCCACAAAATACTACTTTTTGAAGTAATTTACCTTACTAAACATATTGAGTATCATTTTCCAGAGTGTAGAAAATGAGATCTGAATTAACTCCCACTAAAAGCAGCAGCCAATCACATCTGCTGTAACAATAACCCATCAACAAAAGTTATCACCAAGAAAGTTAGTGCTTTTGAACCAGGGCCCTGCAACCTGCAGCCTGTGACTCGCTCTTTATTGGTAAGGGTTGGTGCCAATAGATGCAGCCCTGTGGGTCAGAACTCCTGAGGCATATTTTTCCAGTGGTCAGCATAATGGCTGGGAGGAAACAGGGTGATAAAACAGATGTTCCCAAGATAAGCCAGATGTTATCAAGTCAAGTAGTCTAAAGCAGTGCTTACCTGAGGTATACAGATGAACACACACATACACGTGAGGGCACGTGCACGCACACACACACACACACACACACACACACACACACACAAATGAACAACGCTAGTTAGTTTCCCTGCAAGATAAACTGACAGTAGAAGTGGAAAATAAAACAGCACCCAGACTGGGTCAGATTGTTGCTTTCTGATTTGTGAGTCTCTAAGACGAACATCTAACTGATTTATACCCAGAATGTGGAATTTTGTGGTAGACTACAAATGCAAAGATAAGTACAACATAAATTTTTAAAATACTCCATAAGTCTCCATGAGCTTCAGCATTCTTCAATGTTCTTACGTTACAGCCAATTATCTCCCCACTTAAATGGCTATTATTTTCTTACTTGAAGTCTATGTTCTCCATAAGTGCCATTACCAAGTGTGGCAAAAATCTGGTTGCAGGCTGTAAATTCTGTAAATTTAATTTAAATGACAAACATGTATTGATTGCCAATCGGAAATCCCCGAAATCTTTAAAAAGTGATTATTGTAAGTTAAGGCAGTCTTTCCACATAACAAAGGAGAATTTATTTTCTGGGTGATGAAGGTGAGTTTGTTTTTATAAGCATTTTGCTTTTGTTTTCTGTCTGTTTCGTTAACATTCCGGAGAGGTTTGCCATTCATAGAAAACTCTGTCTGGACCATAGGCACAGTTTGAAGGAGGAATTCATTACCATGGAAGGCTGCAGAATTTCCTTCAAGGAGACAAGTGAGGAAAAGCAGGCACCTAGTACATTTGTGGATTGGGTTAAATATGTGCTGGCCTTGAGGCAGCAGGGAGATAGAAAGCCCCTGTGTAAAATGACTCACAGGTCTAAGGACTTTTCAGCCCCGAAAAGTGAGCAAACATGTCACCAAGAAAGGTATACATGAAGTTCTAAGTCTCTCTGGAACATGTTGGAGTTGGCATTCCTGGCCTGGATACTGACTCACACTTATCAAGGCTGATGGAATTTTCCTCTAGGGTGTTTGGAGTCTGCTTCCATCCCCTCTGCTACTACCTCCTCCCTGTTGCCCCTGTATCACACCAGGTCTGGAATACAACCAGGCCTACTCTCTGGCTTCCTCTACTTCTTACTGACCTATACTTCTTAAATCTGTCTGTAGCATCACTCCTAGAAACCACCTCCACTGCGTTTCAGTCTTGCTAAACATCTGCAAAGATGTACTAATATCTTCCCTGGAAACTAAATATTCCCAAATGGACTCTGTTGGCGAAACATACCTTCACACCTACCGTAGAACCAAACGTACTTTCCTTACGCCTGTGTTCTCAGGCATATTTGACTGTGTTCTCTATGTATTTGACTTTGAATAAACCAAGCTCCTGGCCTCCATACCCTCTCTGTGAAACTCTCAAGTCTATTCTCTTACCAGAATCGGTGAATTCATTCTTGCTCTTTCTGTTCTTAGCTAGGAATGCACACACATGAACACACACATACATGTGTATAAATGCAATCAGCCTCTTGCAATATTTGTCACTTGCTAGTATGTATGATAACCATATGTGCGCACACACCCATACATGAATATATAGTCTTACATTCTTTTCTAAATATTAATATAAAAACATACATACACATATGTATATGTATACACACAGTCTTGCATTGTTACTTGTGTCACATTTCTTCTCTATATCTGCAAAGCTAGATTTAAATTATTTTAGATCACAGAACTTTTTTGTGCTTATAGGTACTATCTACTGCATTCCAAGCAAATTTCTAAAAAAACTTTAGAAAACAGGACCGACAAATTCCATACTTTCAAACACTCACGGTCTATTCCTAGATTGGTTATAGTCAGACTGTTTAATAGGTATATAATATATGCTCACTCTTGAAAAGTTTAGAACATAACTGAGAGCTAGGAAGAAAGATGTGCAATCATCTATATTCCCAATAGTGATCAAGTGTTCTTGAAAACTTCTGCCATTTATTTCCTGCTTGGCATGTAGCAAGACGCCACATACAGATTAGCAGGGAGCCACGACTCACGGTCCTCCTGCAGAAGTTCCATACATTTCAGATCTGAGAGCTCCAGTAACTGCCAAACAGCAATGCCAGCTATAGCTCTGAGTCCTCTCCCCATTAGCAAAGATGAGTCGCAGAGCATGTTGTCAGTAAGGACACAGGTATTTTCTTACCTCCACTGCCCTAAGGAACCCAAGCAGCTACTTTCAGAAGTACCCGGTGAATGAATGAAACATGCCCATTTCTTTTATATCATAGAAGCATTAAAACAGGTGTTAAATAAAGCAGGGACAAGACGGCCTGCAGTGACCCAGAAAGGCCTGTGTGCTATTTAAATGAACCACATGCCACCCATCTTTACACAGGGCTATGCTGTAAAAGCAGCTCTTTATTCTCTCTCTTCACACAATGCACAAAGGAAGCAGGGGGAAGGAAGTTATGTTGCAATATTCTGAAGCATAAATCTTGCCACCAGCCAGCCCAGGGACAGTATCCTGTTTTCCTTACACATGGGTCAGGTTCACCAGAGGCTGGACCTATAGGTCTTGTGCTGTTTTTCCAAGTGGTTTCTGAATTATATGTGGTCACCTACATTCACACATCCAAACACAGATTGTGCAAGTAGAGGCGGTTTGTGTGCCTAGTTACTCAACCAACATGTGCAATTGCATGTTAGCACTGCTTCAACACACTCATAATTCACACTTTCCCAAATTATGACATTTGACTTCATTCCTTTTGTTATCATTTATTTTATGTTGTGGGTTCCCATGAAGAATTAAACTTAGATTCAAACATATGCGAGAGGCAAGAGGAAGAGATTTCTCTACAGTCCTTCCAGTGCTCTCATATTCTTCTATATTGTTACATCTCCATAAATCTCACTTTCTGCTGTGATTAGAATTCGGAAATCCCATGGCCAGTTTCCTGCAGTGTCCTCAAGGTGCCACTTGAGTCAGGGAAAAGTGTTTAACTGCCCGGTGCCTTATTTCATTCTGAGCAACCAGAGGTAGATAACGCTTATTACAGGGAGGTCAGCAAAGGCAGAGCCGTGACTGTTTAGCTTGCTCAAGTACAAGGCCTCCTCAAATGTGATGAGACAGGGCTTTGAGAATCGGGAGAAGGTGAGCACAGGTGAAAAGTCCACGTGACAGCCTGGCCCTGGGAAATGACTCCTGTGAAATGCTGCTTTGGTAGAAACGACACAAAGCCGTGGCCGTTCAAAGGTTATTTCACTGCATATGGACTCTCTTTGCCAAGGAAGACCCAATTTTAGAATTTCATTTGTGCTCAAAACACACTTTTCTTTCCCATTATAGAAGAGATGTCTGAGTTAAACACTAGAGGGCAAAGAGTAGAAGTGTCATCATCCTATGCAAATGCTCAGGACACTGCTGCTGTTTGGAACAGCATTGCCACATCTGACCTTACCCTTTGCCTAGACAGAGAAGAATAGGCCCCGTGACATCAGAGGGAGCTGTTTGGGGGCCTTATCTAAACAGTTACTCTCGCTCTCTGTCACTAACAGAATACTTAGTATCAGTCCTGAGGCCCCGGGCATCTCAATAATTCTATATGGATTCTCATTCTTTGTATTCAGACTCTCACTGCTTGTTCCAGCAATCTGACCAACTCCTCTTTTGAACTTCATAAAGGGGAATTTTAGTGGCTTTTTAAAAAGCCCAAACAAACAGAGTTTCTCAAACTAAGCACTGTCACTTGAAATCAGATAGTTCCTTATGATGGTGAGCTACACTGTGCATGATAGGATATTTAGCACAATCCCTAGTCTCTACCCATTAAATGCCAGTAGCATTGCTTCACCCCTAGCCATAACGAGCAAACATGCCCCCAGATACCTCATGTCCCCTGGGGGGCAAAATTACCTTTGGTTGAGAATCATTGTTTTAAAATGACCTAATGAGAGATTCAATTAAATGAACCTTGTGTTTCAGAACATTGAAAACAATTCTATCGGTGGTAGAAAGTTATATAGGGAAACAAAACGAGTGTCATTGCATAGATTAAGCATCTATATATAGATAACTGACTAGGGGCTGAGCCAAGGCTCCTGGTGATATAAATGGGAAGTACCCCATGCACATAGCACAGTGCAAAGTGTGGGGACATAAGGTCGTGGAGAAACTTATTCTCTTAAAAACTGGCCCACCAGGGAAGCAAAGGCTCCCACGTTACCCCACCCACCTTTTAGTTACACACACCTTTTAGTTATTCTACAACTTCTGCAATGATCATCTACAAAATACATGACATTCACCTGATATGGAAAAGCAGATGATTAGATGTCTATAGACAGGGATGTTTTTGTAAAGTTCTGTTTATTTAATGCTGCATGACTTAGAATGGGCCTGTGCTTGACAAGTGTACTGAATGAGGAATGTTCAGTTTACCAGTTTCAACCAGCCAAGTCCTCACATGAACTTTCTAAGACCCGGCTGAGAAGCCTGGGAAAGTGGAACTAACCACAAACCTTTGGCGTTTCCTTTACCTGCTTATAGAGCCCCAGCCCAACTCCCCGATGTACACATTCCTTTTAGACTCATTTTATGCTCCAGACATATCATAAAACCTTAGCTTAAAGAGGAAGCACCTACAGCTCCCTTTGGTTCACCAGCTATCTATGCTTCCATGTCAACCAACCCTGAAAGGAAAGATTCTGTTCTATTTGAAAAGACATATATGTACGGAACAGAAAAGCAGACTGATAGACCTTTGTGAAGGATGGCTCTCACCCTAAATCATTACTTCCATATTTTTAGCATGGTGTAGACTTTGGCATCAGATAAATTCGGAATTAAAATGCCAGATCTTTGTCAACATGTGATGTGGGGAAAATCACTCACTCACTCTGAGATTTAGTGTCATCTGCATTTGTAAAGTGGAAGTGATGATAATAATAGTATCTATACAAGAGAGAGATGCTTCTGACATACAGAAAGCAGAAGCACCCCCAAATATTGGTCATTGTTGTTATATTATTATTGTTGTTATCAACATTACTATAGTCATATTTTGCTCATTATCCTACATTTATTTAGTGCTTTCCATGTACTAATTGGTGGAAAAGCTCTATTATTGTTATAATATTGCCTTCCTTAAGAGTCAGGATTTAGATAAAATAATACTGAAAACCAGTAAAGTTTTGCACTGAGGAATAATAAACAATAGGACCTGGCACACAGTAGGAGCTCAGAAAAGGTAAGATGATGACGGTGGTGCTGAGGGCTATGATTTTGAAAATGACTTGATTAGGCAATCTTAACTCAATTCACTTTTTGGAGTACTCACTAAATGTTTGCTGTTATATGAAACGATTATTTCCAAGTAGATGAATGCTGATCTTGTAAGAAAGAGCCTGTTTTCTCTAAGTAACACTTTAATAGGAGTAGATTAACATTCTTTATTATAGGGTTGGCTTATAATAAGAGTCTAGAGTCTGGGAGGTAATTTTCACTACTGAAAGGTAAACGAATTTTGACTAATTTATAAGTATATATTAGATGTGTTGAGTTTAGAAGTTTCCACCATATAAAGAAATTAGAGGTATGAACCAAAAATGTAATAGCAATAATCAAAACTGTTCACTTACTTGGTAAAAGAAATACAGATAGACATCTAACCCTTGATGAAAAAGCAGTGCCTTATAATATTCATTATACTACACAGTGTTTACTGCTAAATCTCTTTTTGTGGGAAATAAGAATCAACAGGTTTAGGCATTTCTTCTTCTATGTCACTAATTCTTTCACAACCTGTTGTATTTCAACACAGTTTAAAGCCCTCTGTTGCCGGCTCAGAGCCCCTTAATTCTCAAAAGCTATCCATGTGTTTTCCAAATATTATTTTTCCATAAAAGAGAAAGTCTCTGTGATGAAAAATCTTTCAGTGACAGTAGAAAGAACCCATTATGTTTCTAGGCCTATTACCATGTTAGTCTGGCCCAAACCAAGATCAATGAGAAATTAATTTTTCCAGAGGAAGTCCTTACCTCGAATATGTTAGAAGGCTCATTGTTGTACTGGTTGGATATGATTTCTGATTGGTCACTGCACCACTTGAGTCCACCCAGAAAGCTATCTGTATCCAAGTCATTCACATCTAGTTCTGAAAGATCAAGTTCGGGAAGATCTGGGCAAAGAGGCTGGTCTTCACCAACCAGAGCAGCACACTGCAGGAGGTAGAAAAGGGGGGGAAAAAAAGATTTCATTAACTGCAGGAATTTATTAAACTGCAATAGCATGTGATAGGAATTAAGCCTGGTTAATTCAGCAACACCACCAATGCTGTCCTATGGGGCTTTAATCACTAGGGAAAACACCTTAAATTCTTTTCAACCTGGTTCCCAAAGGGTACTTTGATTTATTCCATCCACAGTTCCACTGCCAGATACACGATAAGTCCCATTCTCTCAGGAAGCCTTCACTGGTTCTCCCAGTTGGAAATCGTCAGGATTTGTTTGCACCTCTTTGGTAGGTATTACTTTGCAAGCTCTAAATCATCTTATATTTAACTGTTCACAAAGTTTTACTCCATCCTTAGCACAGAATATCTTTGCGAGAAGGATCAGAGCTTTGTTTTACTTTGGGAATGGCATCACACACAATAGGCTCTCAATAAACAACTGCTGAGTGACAAATAAACACAAGAACTATACTAGGAAACTTTCTCCATATATACCCTTTTTAAGCATTATAACCCATATAATTCATTTAGCAACTAATGATGCAAGTGCTTTGACTTGTCTATGGTTCTCTTGAAATATTTAACTTGTTTACTGTCACTTGACTTTTTATGAGTTTCCGGACTTCATCCTTAACAGGTCAAAAGCAAATTCCTTGAGATGAAGAACAAAAATTATTATTTTTCTTATGTGGCCTTTATAGTGTTCACTAGGAGCAACGTGCAAGTTTCATGTGTGTGTGTGTGTGTGTGTGTGTGGTCAGTGTCACCTGGAACCTGGAAAAGAGAAACCACACCACAATTACATTTCCATCGTTATCTAAGGAAACTATTTATATTTCATCTGAATTCAGAATTATTATTTTTGTTTAGAGTTACAAAATGATTTCAGTACAATGAAAGAATTAAAATATCCTTTGGTAGGAGCAGCTTATCCCCAAGACTATTTTAGATGGACATATTTCTTCACCTGACATGAGGTACATATTCTTTTTACTGTCCTACTGTGTTGAGCACATTGGACCCCCTTACCAGTGAGGTGGTCTCCGCCACTTGCACTGGTTCTCTAGCTGTTGATTCCAGTCAGCACGCTGTAAGGAACCCTGCAGGCAGTCCTACTGCAGGCATCTGATGATGTCAGAGCCATAACAATCTCATCCACCTGCAGGCCAAGCTGTCTAAATTGAGGGTCTCACACTCAGATATAGAACCCTCATGCCTCTCCCTTCCAAGGTCAGGAGAGATGGTATTCACATCCAGGCTGCTGTTGGGCATAAAGCCGAAGAGCTCCCTTGACATTTAGATCTTTAATAAAATAAGTTTTACGCAGATTTTTTTCTCAAGCACCCCTGTCATCCCCGGCAGGCTACATTACACAGGTCATATGCTGCAGTGTGATCATAAGCCACACGCTGAGAAGTAGGTACTGGGTAATGGAGTCAGCAGTTGGTGAGAGGAGAGGAGGAGGAGCCTGCAGTCACTGCGGTTCTTTCCTGAGACCACCAGGCCCAAGAAATTCCCTGGCAGAAGGCACAAGCCAATGCAGAGGAAGGAGAATCTTCTCTATTGCAACTCCTTTCTGATCACTGTATTAGTATTTTCTTTTTATTATCTGAGTTAGCTCAAAGTTTCAGATCAGTGTACTTGAACAGGTTTTTAAGTAAGATGAAGAGGAGCTATTGTCTTGGTACAATGTTCAACTTGTCTTGTGGGTGTCACCCTTCCTGGGTTCCATTCTCACCCACACTACTTGTTCCCCAAGCACCACAAATAGTATTAACTTTTATCCAACACCATCAATGCAGAGACAAGGCAAGAATTTTTTCAGCAGTGCAAAAAAAAAAAAAACCAAAAAACCACTAGATTTTCACTGGTGGGGCTGGAGGGCACAGTCCGTTTAAAAAAGATAAACAGAAAAGAAAACAGTATCAAAAAAGAAATGCAAGACAGAAAACATATGCTGTCTATCTCTGGCTTTTGTTCCTGTAGCAATGCGCAGGAACCGCGACTTAGAACCCCGAAGTTCCATACTGATTGACAGATCGGCTGGGAGACAACTTCTCTTTAACTGCCCTCTTCAGGCTCGACCTGTTCAAACCCCTTTCACCCCCTGAAAATATGTATTTGTAAGCAACTTTTGAAAAATGTTAAAAAGACCAGATCAATGTGTTGTATTTTTATCGTCCTAAAAGGTATTCCTGTTTCCCTTTCTTCTCTATCTCCTGTCTCTCTCTCTCTCTCTCTCTCTCTCTCTCTCTCTCTCTCTCTCTCTCTCTCTCTCCTCCTATCTCTCCAGTTTTTGCTTTTACATTATGGTTCAAAAAAGTGTCTGTGCTCTTTCCAGTGTCAACATGCTAATAAAATCAGTGCTCCTGAGTGTGGCATTATTCTGCTAATCTAAAACACATTAGTAGTAGTAAATGTTCCTGTTATTAATTTATATTTGGCCTTTGAACAATGCCAGATTTAACAGTCCAAGCCCTGTAACTGTCCTCATCTGACATGCTGATATTTACAGCTTCCCTATACATCTGTAACAGGTGTGCTTTATTGCAATTACAGAGACACATTCTCCTGCCTCTTTGCAACTATGACAGCAATTCCACAACTGTAGCCTTCATTTTATAATAAGATTTAAGAGGATAAAGCAGTTACTAAACACAAAAGGCTAATTATTGTACGCTATTTCACCCCAACAGACTTTTCTCTTAGTTAAGGAGCAGACAATAAATTAGCTTAACTGCACTGATGATAATGAATCATTATAATTAAGTATAATTCTCCATTAACCTTTTGGAGGTTTTGGTGCCATTGATGGTAAATTTTAAAGAGAGAGAAAGAAGAGTGGACTTGGCCACATTAATTATACTAATGAAAAAAAAAAGAATTTCAACTTCTTAAAAAAATTAGTGAAGACAGAGGGAAGGGAACAGAGAGAGGGGCAGTAAGGACGATAGTCTCTGTGGAGTGTATG
Source organism: Chinchilla lanigera (assembly GCF_000276665.1). Classification (NCBI taxonomy): domain Eukaryota; kingdom Metazoa; phylum Chordata; class Mammalia; order Rodentia; family Chinchillidae; genus Chinchilla; species Chinchilla lanigera. The sequence goes on along the minus strand of NW_004955480.1, from coordinate 1,093,247 downwards.
TCTTGTGAATCGTGTCTATCAATCTTAGTAACCTTATTGTACATCACCTTCATTAAACTGTGAAACACCAGGGATTCTCAGTAGCTCTAGTGATACAGACCTTTATTAACCAATGTGCTGTCCTGTCATCATGTGCAAAAGGGCATAATACGTTTTAGGATGACAGCAAACATTAATGATTCAAAAAATGAAGGCTGCCTGCGCTACCTGCTGCTCGTAATATTTCAGACTGGCAGAGGTGATTCCCCGCGCTGCCGCCACGGAGGCACGGCTGCTGGCAGCTGGCTGCTCACGGTGAAGCAGCAACTGGCCAGTCCCTGCCGACCTCAGACTCAGTCCACGGCTGGACAATTAGCCCAAGTCCTCTCCTCTTTAGGAAAAGAAATTTAAAAGGCCACTGTCCAAAATGGCTCTGGTACTTCTGCGAACACAACTGCAGGAATTCTGATGATTAAAGTAAATTTTCCTGATTTCCATATGATCTGGTTCCTCAATCAGCTAGCAGCATCAGGAATTATACATGATGGAAAAATGAAACTACAGCAGCTGAGACCCACTGTGCGAGCCAGGCAGCCGCCCACAGGACACTCCAGCTACTCAGACAATTAGGACTTTGAAGCCACTCAGAACCCTGACGCTTAATAGCTGCAAGACATATGAATTATCCATATCTAGTCCACCTCACCAAGAAATCACAACAAGATAAGAACAATTACAAGCCGCAAATACCATCTGCTAAGGCGAGGGACGGCAAACGGGGCCAATATTTGCAAACACAGCAAAGAGTTAAGAATCCAGGGCATGCCTGGCTAGATACGAAAAATGCATTCTCGGACGGCCTGGGCCAAATTATTTTCACTTTAGATGTGTATCGCTGCACCGCGTGGACATCTTATTTAATCAAATCACGTGTGGCCCTGGATCCTCCCCCTTACCCTACGTGCCCTCAGCTACCCGGAGGAAACACGCGCAGTCCTTCGCCAGATTCATTGTTAGCAGCTTGGATCCTCTGTGCAATTCAATTCGGCTCCATCTCAGCAGAGTCCGCAGAAAGTTTTGCTCGTTTCCCAAGTTGCCCAAACTTTCTGAGCACATTCCATTGTGCTGAACGCAAACACGCCCCGGTCCTCTGTCCCCCAGCGAGACTCCAGAGATTACGAGGAAACCGCTTACGTTTTTTACCCTTCTGTATGAATTGTAGCCAGCGGAGACTGTGGAATTGATGTATTGCCGTCTATTTTTACACAAGCAGGGAGCAGCTCCACACACAGTCCCTGCATAAACTCTATTCTCTCTCGGGCTTCAGGCAGCTCTCCGTGGTACAGGGAGATTTAACCATTGGCTTTCCTGCCACCGACGCACACGGAAACCTTGCACTGGAAGGCTTTATTTATTTTTTCCTAATTCGCTGGCCAAATCTTTCAACCACGTACATATAAGAGTTTTAAAGGAAGCAGCATCTTTGCTTTGTGTTCTGTGGGAAAAGAAATCTCACATAGCCCAGCAGGATTATTTAGGATTTTGTAAATTCTCTGTCTGATGAACAGAGGGAGGGGGAGAAATCCAACTCGAACCAAAACAGACTATATTTGCACACATCCGTTTTAATATTTTTGCCTTCATTTTCGTATAAATAGAAATGGCATTTTTCCAACCAGGCCACTAAACACCACTGGAAAGACTTCAGTTTCTGATTCATATCAATATCTTAGAGCATAAATATTGCATATGAGTAGACACAGAGCCAAAGGCACATGGAAAGAGTTTCTAACTGCAACAGATACTGATGACAGCAGCTATGCTTTGATTTGCTCAAGGCATCTCAGGGCCGCCTTAAAATAGCAAACTTAGGGAGTTAAGATAAGAGTGACATTCCCTTCCCAAAGCTCCTGCCCCGGCTACTTCCCTGCCTCCTGTGCTAGCCCAAGCCCATCCCCCCTTGCAGGAATAATTGCATCTGTGGGAAGCTTTGGTAGTGGCTGCAATGCCGAGCCCAGCCCCAGCTCACCTCGATGTCACTCCATACAGAGTCCTGGCTGCACATGTCCCACGCCATCCAGCTCTTGAATGACGCCAGTCAAGCTTTTTCAACTCCAATCCACAGTGACACAGAGCGCACACTCATGCAGGCAACCAGCTTACTGAGAGTGAACTAAAGGCACCTGTCTTACTACAGTCCCCAGTCACATGACAAAGCTATTAAAAAGTAGGCTGGGCCGTCACTCACCCAGCCTCCCTTCTCCTGTGCAGCTTGCTGCTCAAACTCGTGACGTCACTCAGAGGCAGCCCTCTGCCTCAGTGAAGTAACGCAAAAAAAAAAAGAAGAAGAAAGAAGAAAGAAAGAAAGAAAGGAAACACTTGGACTTTTGGAGGCTTCAAGCATCATGCTGTGATTAAAGCCAGCTCTGAATGCCTCAGACTCTAAACAGAGCCCCGCTCATATAATAACCAAAATCCCCTGCAATCTTTTTTTAATTTCTTTTTCTCCCAAAACAAGCAAGTGGCAAAGCTCCCTGTTTTGTGACAGAGTCACTAGACTCTTAGCTGAAATGTGTGTTCCCTAAGGACTGGGAGATCTGCAAGTGGACCCTGGCTCAGTTTGGGACTAAGGCAAGAGCTTATCACATGATGCGTTTTTGTGAGACAGTTTCTAATTGGGGGAGAGCTGAGAAGCAGCGAATGAGGCATTTTTTGCTTGTTTAATCAACAAAACAGCCTGGATTTGTTAAGGTATAAACAAAGTCCTCCACCACCCAGAAACTGGCGGTTCCCGAGGCAGGAGAAACTACCAGTTTCAGAATTGTTACTGCAGTTTGCTGTGCTCCATATAAGGACAGCAAGCCACCAAACCCCATCCTTTCGGGTCCCTTCGAGTCATTTCCATTTCTCTCATAGACTCACAGAAAACAAATGTTAGTAAGTACAGTCTCTGCTGTGGTTCCCAGAACAGCTTATGTCCTCTTCCATACGTGCAGCTTTCCCCCCCACAACTGCCTGAGGGTGCCTTTTTTGAATAAACATTGGATTCCAACCCTAGTGCCCTGGGTTGTGCAGTTTGCTTCTGAAATCAAGAATGTCCACGAAGTGAAGGAAAAACACCAACATGCTATTAGCAGACACACTCATTTCTCCAGCTTAGCTTTTTCTTATTTTTCAGCTCGTACCTGGAGACAATGAGGGCTAACGCAGGTGTAAATGTTTTATGATGACACTACATATTGAATACATAACAAACTCAAGGTACCAGATACAGTGGAAAAACACTTCCCGTAATATTACCGTGCACGGACTTAACCCTTCCAAGTTTCATGAGATGTACATATGTTTATATAGTTGTGAATCAACATATTTTCATGAAAGATCAACTTGATTCCTTTAACTGTGTCTGAACATAAAAAACCTAGATAATAAAAGTAATTCATAAAAGACCATTAATTTCCTATTTTACTGAGGTTAATTTTATATTTTTTTAGCCACCTCCTTATTAAGAAAAAAAAGTGGCCATCTTAAATGCTAAGTTGTATAAATAGTAAAGTGAAAGAAACAATACAAAACAAAATAAAACAAAAAACCCACTAAACTGCTTCTCCCTTCAGACCACATATATCAGAAAAGATCCGTCTACTCTGATATCTGCAACAAGTTGCTAGTAAATTTCTAAATAATGCAGTGAAATTGACAGTTTGTCATTACCAGACGTAAGAAGATGGCCAACAGCTTTGACATTTTACGTAAGCTGAATACATTTCACTGGTACATTTTCCCTCTTTCAGATAGCAGAAAATTACTGTAGTTTTAATTCTCTAAATCCAAAAAGAACAGGAAAATACAACCTCAAGAATGCTTTCATACATGCAATTAGTGGCATTAGTCTGCATTCCCCACAAAGAAACACTAATTTTCTTCTCAATTATATTCTGACTTAATGTAAAACTTCAGTAAATTATTAGAAGTCAAGACAAAGGTCATTGGCTCTACCTTCAATGCAGTAAACTGTGAAATAATATTGGTCACTTGACTAGGGAGAATCTATGTTTATAAATTATTATTAAGTGATCCTTGCATTGCAATTGCTACTGATATTTTTGTTTGTCTTCATTCAGCAGCAGGCATCCATTATATTTTTTTAAAAGTCCTATTCACACCTTTTGGAGGCATTCTTTGCCCTGGTCCACACTATATTATTATTTGTGATCTTTTATCCTGCTCAGATTGTCTTGTTGCGGTTTCCTTGTTTGCTTTTTGCCATATAATTCAACTTTTAAATAATAATCAAAGCGGCATATTCACCGAAACCAGAAGTAGCTTCCTATATGCTGCTTTTTTTCCTTCACCATTACAACAGAGCTGCTTAGGAGTAAAAACTATTTAAGAACTTATACACTCCAGCATATTGCATTTTCCCCCTTAAATCTCCACTATCAGTCAAATCAAAATTTAAACGAATCCATAAGACAAATTAGAGTAACTTTCCACCATTTATTCAAAATTACAACTCTGAGAGGAAAATTTTGGAGGTCTTCTAAATTGGTTAGTTAACTCTTCAGACTGAAAATTCTCTTCGGCCCAGTTTTTTTTTTAATTCTCAGGAGAACTTAAACTGTTAGTTGCTCACCAACCTTGGTGTTTTCTGGCTTCCCAGGCAGTTTCTATATTTAATTCTCTCTCTGCCTTGACTGCTTCTCTTCCTCCCTCTCCACAGCTTTCCTTTCACCCCTTCTGCAACCCTGTCTCCAAAATTTTTGAACTTTTGGTTTTAATCAACAAGATCTATTGAAACCTTACTGTGTGCAGAGCAATACATGGCAAGGACTGCCCAGCAGGCATATGACAAGGACACAGGAAGCTTGCAGTTTTAGGGGGATGACAGTTCTTACAAAGGAAGCGGAGAAGAATTTGCTATGAAAAAGTGATACCATTTTACTCAATACCCCGATTCCTCTTCTACATTTTAAAACACATCCTGATTAGGTACAAGGTCCTTTCACTGACCACTACATTTCACACCCAAATCGACCTCATTTCTCTCAACAATAGGAAGAGGTATTTATTAACACCTCTCCAGGGCTCATAATGTTGTATATCTACACAGAGCCTAGATTCCACCCCCATAGAATATCTCCCTTCCGGAGTCCTGTTGTCATTTTCCAAGGTCCCAACATTGGTGAGGCAGGGAAATCTATCCTTTGAGTCAATTACAAGGAAAGGGAGGAGGATTTGGTTCAATAATTCCAGAGAGCAGATCAATTCTACAACAAAAATATTTGATAAGGTGTCTAACATTTGGATTTCCTTCCCCATTTCTACACCAAATTATAGATATTTCCACTCACCATATTTCAGACCACGGCCCATTTCTAAAAAAGTAAATACAATCAAATCCAAACACTCAAACTCAAATGCCATACACAATTAGCAAAAACAACTGTTTTTATGTCAATATGCCTTGCAATTGAGGGCAAAAAGAAATTCAGTACTAGTATAAATATCTTTGTTGACTTGTGCTTATGAGCTTTGTATAATGAACTATATATGAATATATATATAAGGCTAACATTTTCAAAAGTAGAGAAGAAAACATGTACAGCCAAACTCTTACAGATTACCATCAACGTTAGAAATTCATATACCATATTGCAATCAGTGTGGGCCTCAAAACATCCCAAGAAGGTACCTATTTTACAATGGAGAAAAATAAGGCAGCGAAGGGTTTGAACAGCAGCTTCAAACACCGGGCAGACAGATCCCTGAAGGCCCCTCTAGGAAGAACTAAAATTCCATACGTAATAATCATCCCCAAATCAAAAGCACAACAAAGACCCCAGAGACAACTTTGTATCCCAGAGAGTTCCTACATAACTGGAAACCAGTGTCCCTAGGAATGCTGCCTGCCTGGAGCGTTCTTCCAGAGAGGAAAGGGGCTTGTCCAGAATTGCTAATATTTTTAAAGTTAACCACTGCTCATGGATGTTCAATTGCTTGGTTTTAGTTCCTAGAGGGAAACACTTCTCCTGAGACCCCGCATCAGCTTCTGAGCACACGCTCTGGGTCTCTGTCTTCAAACTGAGAGGGGGCAGAGCCCACGAATTAGAAGCAGAGTAAGGTTTAACAAAGACCTCTATTCTATAAATACTCTCAGATTAAATCTTATTTTACACAAACTGCCATGATGGTGGCATTGTGTACAAAGAACCTGTGGGGAAACAAGTTGAGAAAAGTTAGTGAACAACATCAATGCCTCCAAGCTTCCATGTTTTCTTTTTCTTTTTTTTTTAATAAACAAGGTGTGATAGACAACCTCAGCAATGCAGTTTCCATTTCCAATAAAACCTTCTCCAGACCAGCCCCATGGAATTGAGTCAGTCTCTATTTTAACTTAGATCTCAAATGTGCTCTCAGCGTTTTTCATATTATAACAAAAAAGTGAACATGAATCTGAGTTGTAGTCAGTCAGACTAATCTAAACATACTGCATGGAGGGTATTTATTAGAAAAAGAGATAAGAGATAATAAAAGAAAGATTAAAATCTAATTTTGTCTGATGTTCAGCTCCTCTGTAACTGTGAATCTACAGATATTTTCATTTACCTCAATTATTTCAGGTTAATTCACCTATAATGTAGTTATTGATTATTTAATCAAGGAATGTTCAGTAGAGTTATTTACCTTTTTTTTATACCACAACTAAAAATAAGGCATTCATCACTATTTAAAAATTGAAAGTGCTTGGGCACCTCCAAAAGCATTTTATTTTGTAAGATATTTTACCTAACTAGCTGTAGTTAGCAAGGGCTAGAGAGATTGTGTACTGGGGGTATGCAAATTATTACATTGAAAAGAAAATGGATAGTCAAACTATTCCCCTGTCACTTATTTTTGGAGCTTGGATCCTAATTAGCTTAAGTTTACTTGGTTTTTAGGGAAGGAAAAATGTATTTTGCTAATATCTCAAAATGGAAAAATAAATGAGTGAGATTTTTTGTTTGGTTTTATTCTCTTCTTATTTTTATAACACCAGACAGAGACTTGGAAAGCATTTTGAGCATGTTGCTTTTGTTTCTGTTATAGATTTTTTAGTTCTTGACTCTACTAAGTCTAAATATACATCTCTCAAATTTGGGAGATGTAGAAAGTAAATAAATTCTCATTTTAGGAACTAATTAGGTTTAAGGTCTAGCCTAAATTTTGTGGCAACATATAAGCTTACTTGATATTTGCTAACTCAATTAGACACATGGTTTTTGAAAAAACATTCTTAACAAAGAAGACCACTTTTACTCAAGACCTTCACTTTTAACACCTCAATCAAAAGCTAGTGTCAAAATGTTACTGCTGGGATTATAAATGGATATAGTTTTTCTAGCAGGCAAATGAGCACCCCCATAAACCCAAAAATTCTACTTTTAGAAATTCAGCCTAAAGAAATGACAAGGGAATATGTATAACGATTTTTGATGTGAGGCTAGTCAATGTTACATTGTTAAATTGTTGAAAATGTGAATGTAATGTAAATGCCCAGTATGAATAGGCCTAGTTAAATGAATTATAAATTATAAAGCAGTGTATGTACATATGTTCAATGTTATCCTTAAGAACTATTATAAAATACATTCAGTAGCATAATGGGAAAATGTTCAAAGTATATTGAGGTTTAAGATTAAGATGGAAATAACTAATCACAAAAAGTTTATAAATGTATGTATATATACTCAGGAAGAACGAAGGGGAGGAAGAGAACATATAACAAGCTGTTCACAGTAGCAGAAGACTTGTAAGGTCTTTGTAATTTTTTCTTCTGTGGATCTTTATGTAAGTTTCAAATTTTCTGTTGTAAACATATATAACATATATGTAGAAAAGAAGAACTCTCTATTTTTGAGAGATTTAGAGAGATTTCAAACTAGGGCTATGCTTTCTTAACATATAGGGACTGGAGCAAACAGAAACAGCCCCCTGCTACCCCATATCAGTTTGAAATATCCTTTATATATGTAAAATGAAGCCACTTCTATCATATGAAGTCAGGCGGTTATAGTTCTCAGGCTGCAATGCTCATCGGCAACAGAGAGAAGTCACTAGGTGGTCATCTTGGAATCCCTCTGAGCCCATGTGATAGGGAGAGAAAAACTATCAACTGCTATTAACATCTTCAGAGATGGGCTCAAAAGACAGACCCCTCAAATGTCACTACCATCTTCACTTTATTCCCAAACTTAAAATTATATAATATGCAGCTAAACATTGCTTTCAAAAATTAATGAGAGTGGCTACAATCAAAATTTCAGCCACTTATATCAAAGCAACTATTTGTTAGTCATAGTTTTTCTTCTTTGCCAGCTTAGAGTTTTAAAAAGCATATACCAAGAAGCAAGTAATTCTAAGTGTCTTACGTATGATGAAACTGGGAAGCACATTTCCCAGGAAGTCTAGTGGCATGGGGGCTGCAGGGCTGAGCAGTCAAAGAAGACTTGGAGGAAAACCTGCTAAAGAAAGAGGGCTTCCAAGAAGACACTTGGCACTGATTTGAGGAGGAAACACTGTTCACATTACAAACTAGAGACTTCCAGGGGAATTTTGGAATACAGTCTATCAGTAAATGTTGGACTGCCTCCTGGAAAAGCTGTTATGGTCCAGCCCTGTTCTTGACAAATAAGCTCATTTGGGACCAAACATTCCAGGATGGACCTATCCACTTTCTAGTCCTAGAAGCCTAGTAAGAGTCCCAGGAATGGAGGCGTTACTTTTAGCCAGTTCAAGTTAATGTTCTTGCAGTTTCTTGGGCCTCATCTGTATGTCTTTTTTCCTGCACTTGGGTGATCACCATTTGACCATACTTTTTTTGTAAGAAGAAAAGGAACAAGACTGAAAATAAAGGTATGAGCTATAAGATGGAGACATGAAGCAGAGGTCTATCTGCTAAGCGGGGTTTCTCTGCAGCTCTTGATGAAGCCCAACATGGAAAGGAAAAGATGGATACAAAGAACTCAGGTCCTTACTCAGCTGTGTCACTACTCAGCAATCTGTGTGCAATGCACTTAGTAATTCTTAGCCTCAGTTTCCTTTTCCATCAAAGGAGATGGCCAGATTTAATTATAACTCAAAGCCCTGCTTTTTCTAAAAGGTTATGATGTGGTTGGCTTGGCAGACATAGCCAACCGGACTTCTCTGCACAAGGGAAACCCAAAGGTCTCATGGCATAAACACTAGGACACAGAGACAAAGTGCAAGAAAGGAAACTGCTGCTCAACGTTGCTGAAAGAGCATGGCTTTATTACCTCTGCTGCATTATGGATATTTAACTACTAACCACGCTAGAGGAAGATCACAAAAGAAATTGTGAACACGGTACTTTAAACCATATGCTGTATAACGGCTGGAAGGAGTCTGGCCCCCAGAGACCTGTCCTTCTTACAAAGCCCAAGGTATTGCCCAGAGAAGAGCAGCTTTCAGCTTCTTTACCGTTACTTATGCTCAATAGCACAAAGCACATGCACAGCCAAGCCTCTGTGTGCACGGGAAGAGAGAAAAACACACAACATTGATGCAAACAGTAGTTCCTGTTCACTTACATCTGTACATTGGTGTAATATGGTGCACCTACGTGTGATTTAGATTTCCCACAGATAAGCAAGTGTGCCCCAGAGATTCAAAGAAGAAGGTGTATCTAAATTTAACATTTTGTAAATGAGTAAATTCTGTAGCATCTAAAGAAGTAAGAGTTGTAGGTCATGCATTACCTCTTTATATAACAGCACTGCTACATAATAAATAGCATATTATATTTAATGAAAGAAGATCTTATGTCTTTGTAATTTGGCAGGCATTAGCTAAGATATTGCTATAGGATATGGAGGGAGAAAAGAAGGTCATGTGGTTAAAATATTTTATCAGGGTTTTATTAGCAAATGTGTTAAATAAGGTCCATGTCATAGGATGGTTGGTTTGTGTTTTCTGCTCAGCTTTTTTCTGTGCACATACAGTGCTGTTTAGCAGGAAGGAAAAGAGCCATACTCCAGTGCTACCCAATCCCAGCTAGCTAGGGATTGATGATGAATGAATGAATGAATGGCCATAGGCACACTAAATTCATTGTCAGTAAATTTGCAAAAGGAGCAAGGATGACAGTGGAACTCACAAAACTGGACCAGGTAAATGATAAATCACAGCAAGGACAATGCCGTGAAACATCACCAGCTACTCTCAATCATTGCTGTGTCCCCACAAGCAGTACCCACTAGCATGGCATGTTTAACCTCACATTCCCCTGTAGCCAGAGAAAAGAAACAATAAGAAAGCTAACCTAAGAAAGCTGGATGTCTGTGCCTGTGAAATAATCTGTCAAGAAGAGTGACAAGAGCTTCCCTTTTAAACAAGACACACACTGTCTTAGTCTTTGAAGATCCCAGGTTACACTTTGCCCCAAGCGGATGATCAGAATGGATTCCTTGCCTTCCTTTCAAGACAGAAATCCCTGACAGCTCCCGAAGTGCCACGTTCTACCACCCATCTTAGCACATTCATTTCCATGCAGGGCACCTAAAAATAGGTCATGCCAAACCCTTTGCACAGCCGTACAGAGACACTAAGTGGGAACTCCAACTCGGCACTTTCATGTGGGTATTTTCAGCCTGTGTGCCCTTTGTCTTCTTTATCACATTATCTAGTGTCACATATTACGTAAAGCACAGGACAGAAGTAGTGTGTGGGGGTGGGTCACACCTTGCAACCCCTGGGATACTATATTTCAGCTTGATTATTTTGTTTTAGATCTAATCAAACAAAAACACGGCCAATAATTCCTCCTTCCAAAATATTTTAAATAATAATTTTGGGGGACTTTTTTTTTGGTACCAGGAATTGAACTCAGGACCTTGAGTTTGCTAGGCAGGCACTTGTGCCACTGAGCTACATCCCCAGCTCAATAATAATGCTAATAATTAACTAATTAATTAATGATATTAATGTTAACTAAATCTATCCATAATTATGGAGGATCCAATATTTCAAAAGCATGATCATGAATGAACTTCTACTATATACCAAAATGTGGATAAATCCTACAAACATAATGGCATACCAGTGAAGCCAGACCCAGGGACAGAAAGTATGCCACCAGCATCTATGGTTTTATTTCGACAAAGCCTTGAAATAGACACATCTATTCTATAAGTGATATGGCTGCGAGGCAGGAGAGAGCTTACCTTTGATAGTGGGAGACCCAAGTGAGGCACAGTAGTTTGGGGTAGTTAGTTCTGGTCTCTTTGCTGCTCAGTGCTTGTTACATGGGTGTGCTGAGCTGGGAAAAAAGTCATTTATCTGAACTGTTTTGATAGATGCACTTTTTAGTATCCATATTATAGTTCGATAAAAAGTTAGAAATGCTTAGTGAAGAAAGAAAAAGGAATGTTTCTATAGCACAAACTTTTCAAGATTGCTTTCTTTCTGTTAATTAAAAAAAGTCCAAATGTTCCACTTATCTTCTTAAAGAGGCCATTAAACCACGTAGACAAACAGCAGCGGAGCATGAATCAAGGAACCAGTGTGTTTGACCTTGGGCAAAGCCATTTAGGTTTCTAGGCCTATTTTCTACTCAATAGAAATACAGGGTAGAATTAGGTGTTATCTGTGTGTACTTTTTGAGTAAATGATATGATGGAATCTTCCAAATTGAAAATTTTAATATTTTTATCCTGGGTTTAAAATCTATCTTTGAAAGTTATTGCCAGCTTGGTTTGACAATGTAGTCCCTTTTTCTGGGGACATGGGCCATGGTTTAGGATATACAGATCTGCCACTTAGGACGTGTCTTTGAGGTCGCAAGCAAGCTACCTACATTATCTGATCCTCAAATATGTAATCTACAAAATGGCAACTACTTCACGTAGTTGGTGTTAGGGTTCAATGAGATGTATATGAATCCAGTGCTTTGCATAGATTAAGTACATAATGATAGTACCTGTTATTCATGTACAAACACTTAACAGTCAATTTAAAATCAAGCAATATTACAGTAGGTACATGGGTTTGCTCTCTGCATGATTTTCTTGCTCATAAAAGGAATAAAAACAAAAAAAGATCAAGAAGCCACACAAAGCAGACTTTCTCTTTAAGTCTTCTGTTAATCTCACTTTCTACGGGTGACAGAATCACCACAAGTTGTAGGGGTGCCAAGTGCCTGTTGGTTTCTCTACTTATCTGAACAAAGCCAAAAAACAGCCTCATACCAGTCCTGACCTGCCTCTAGCTCTAAAGAGACTAGAAGCAGCAAGTTCAGGGGACGGGTTTGTTTCCAACAGGCTGGCCACAAAGTTATTTGAGCCAAAATTTTTCAAGAATTTCTTTGTGAAGAAGCAGGACACTCATTCAATGCATGGAGACTGACAAGATACCACGAGTTTGCAAGTACGGGAGGAGGGACAAAGGATCAAGTCCTGTAAAGCGGTGACATCAGAAATGCACACAGAAGGGAAGATGGGAAACAAAGCCACAGGAACAAAACAACTCAATAGAAAGTCAATTTTGCCCCCAGTGGCCTATCAGCTGAACTGTCTTAGAATTTACACTTCTCAGAAAGTAGTGATCAATCATGTAATCACTTTTTAAATGGATAAAATGACATGACGGGTACTTTATACCCTGTCTTCCTTATTAAGTGTTTCTGTAATTTCTCCGTGTGATGGAATGCCATGTGAATATAAAAGTTAAAGGTTGCACTGGCTGGTATAGCAACTACTAGCCACGTAGGGCTACTGAGCTCTTGAAATGGGTCCAGTCAAAATTGAGATGCTCTATCAATGTAAACTATGAGTGTGATTTCAAAGTCTTAATATGAAAAACAGGATGCAAAATATCCCCTAAATTTATAGACTACATATTGATAAAATATCTTGGATATACTCTGTTAAAGGAAGTATTACCATTACATTTCTTTTTTTAAAATGTGGCTACTAGAAATTTTAATTTACACACGTGAAGCACATGACATTCCCATTCAACAATGCAAAACCTGTAAAATTTTGCATTTAGCCTTCAAGAGGTATTACAGATGCAAATAAAATTAATGAACATAGGATCAGGGAATTTTGGAATTAAACGGAACAAAAAAGAAGGGCCTCAGGCAGAGGTGTACAGCTTTAGGGGGCGCTACTGGCATCTGGAAGTGGACAGTGATCCTTAAAAACTTGTGGACACTGATCCTTACAGCATCGTGGTGCTTAGTTTGCATGGTCCATGCTATACAATCCATTTTCCTCACAAAATCATTAGGAATCCCTTCTAGAACATCCCTGAGGCAATCCCATAAATCTTTTCAGCACCTTCCAAGACTTTTCAAAACATATACATAATAATGAGATGCAAATATATAAAGTAAGCTCTTGCCAACCTTTCAGTATTGAGAGAGTGGCAATACAGCTGATCCTACTACAAAACTCTAATAGGATTCTGAAGATGGTTGGAGCATCACCAGGTATGTAAAGTTGGAGATACATACAGGGATGAAATCGTCTCAAGAAGACTGTTTTCGTTTTGAAGACTAGAGGCATTTTTCAGAGGATAACATTCACTTTAATTACAAAATGCACCGCCTCCCTCTTCCAAGGGAGAAAAGCCTGTTGTTGCATCTATAATGTAGCCTTAGTTTTGATGCCAAAAATGATTCAGTAAACACAGTTATGTTATGGTGTACTATTTCTTATTCAGTACTCAAATTAATCTCAAGGCAGTGCTGGCATTAATTCAATTTGACGCCTGTACTTAGGATTTCACATAGGTGCCTTCATCCAATTCTTCTTCTTAACTAATAAAATCTTAATTCATGGTAATATATTTATTTCTAGTTCAGTTCATGTTAAGGAGTGCAGTACTTTACAGAAAACTAATTAATATCAATCATATATTATAACACTTTTAATGGTTCAGAGGAAAATCCTACACTAGGGGAAAGATTAGATGAACCAAGGGGTCTTAGCCCATCCTATTTACTCTATTTTTAGGATTTGAGAAAAAGATACCAATCATCATTTCAGATACAAATTTAATTGAAAGTGCACATCATAGTAAGCCTGGGAATTAGGAACCTTGGTACTGATCCCTAGTAAGACATCGATTTGATGTGACCCAAGAATGTAATTTATACCTGAGACTCTGTTTTCTACCTATTTTGTGCAATAACCATGTAATTTGCAAGTCGGTGAAGATATTTAAATTCAGATGCATAGCACTATTAAAATAATGAACAATTCCACTAATAGCGAGCCTTCTGCAGTTGTTAGTAAAAATTCTATTTTTATGTAATGTTTGAGTGATATTGATGGCATCATATTTTCTGTGACTGTACATAGAGTCGGCAGGGCAATTTAAGTGTGAGTTTTTGACTATGACATAAACGATATCCCCTGCTTTGCAGTAGAGCAGCACTAACACCTTCCCAAGGAACTAAAACTAAAAGTCCTAGTTCTCTCCAGGGTGCAAGGGACTGGAACAGTGGGTTACACAGCTCTGAAAAATCTTAAACAAAGAAACAAAATCAAACAGCTGCAATAGATTGCCTGAAAAGCAGATCATAATATCTAAGTTTGCAGATCAGACGTTTCATTCACTCTACAATTTGTTTACACTGATACACTACTGGCTTCACAAAGCAGTACAAGCATAGTTCATACTAATCCTTTTCCTTCTTTAATAATATACACATAAAACCTCCAAATCAGATAAATACATGTTTTTAAAATTCTCATTGCTAGAAATAAAACAGACCTCCAAACACCAACAGCATAATGACTCCTAGGTACAGAGAGGACTCCTCCTGATACTCACTTGCAAAACTGAATCCATAGATGATAACCCCAAGGTGTGTGTCATTCATTTTTCTGCAGTGCAAACACTTGTATCACAAATGAAGGGAACACTCGCAGCAGGGGCTTGCACACGCTACTTTTTAATTCACAAGGGCATGGTGACGTGGGAGGGCACCTCAGAGTGCCTGCTTAATGAACTCCGCGATAGGGCGCAAATCTGAAACCCAATCTTAGCCAGATATGGATGTAAGAGCAAATATGTACAGTATCATGTGCTTTCCAACAGCCCTGTGTCTCGAGGGAGCTCTTTGACATCAGCAGTGAGACAGGTGGTTCCCTTTCCAACTGTGGAAAATAAACCCCAGTGCAGAAGCTCTAGGTAAATATAGCTGTACTGTAATTTTTCCTTGGTGCACTCTCCCTCCCTGTGATTTTTGTCCCGTGATGATACTTTAGCCAAGGAACCTACTCAAGACGTACTTCCATGCCAATAACCGACTAAACCCTTGCAAGCAAGTTCATACTGGCATAAAGGAGACTGACAGAGAGCCCCGTTTTGGTGTCTCGGTTGGTAGAATTGAGGTTTTCTTCTCCTCTCATTTACTCAGACTATGTTGTCAAGCGTCTGCCCAGAGCTCTGCTGGACTATGTCACCATTTGTCCCTGGTTATTAATACAACCCAACAGAAAGATAGGCAAGAGTCAGACCATGTTAAAATCACATGCATAGGGCTGGTCAATACCGATCATATCCAGTTGGAATCTGCAAGTTAAAATCAGCTGAGATGTACTAAGCCCTTTGTGGTCACAACTATTTGCTTTTGAATTTAAGAATTACTAGCAGAAGGGCACCCTGTAACGTGTGTATAAAATTACTTAATTCAGCTTCTATTTCCCTTTCTAAACATAGATACTTTTACACTCTGACAGCCGCTGGCTCTTAAAGCATTCTCCTTTTTGTTGTATCTCCTTAGAAACACAAATCTTGTTCCCTGGCAGCAGCAGCACTAAGTGCTGTACCACATGCCCAAACTCGTTCCTCTCACAGCTTTAATTCACAGTAAGTGGCATGAAAGGAGGTCAGTCCTTCTCAGAAAACACTCCGAGTTCTTTTTGACTTCAGAATCTATTTCAGAAAGCCACGCTCCCCAGTATGTAAGGAGTGGATTTCCACTTCGAAATGTAGGCCGTCATCACTGACAACTTTATGAAAGGGTCTGGAAAAGGGGGACACATAGGAAGATGATCCCAGTTTCAAGCTCTGATCGTAATTCTTTGTGAATTCAGGAAACTCTGTGAGACAAGGAAGTCACAGTAACTGCCACCCACTCTTCTATCCAAGCAACCTTTTCATTTGGAAACTACTTATGGCATGCATACGTGTTATGAGTTTTCTTTCCCAAGGTGTTCATTGAATGCTTAACTCAATAATGCCATCTTAATCCTAAAAGTTTCCATGGTGACCTACAACTGTTTTGAACAAGTGTAAGGAATGGGAAATGAAGCTTTCTTCTTGCTTCCCTATCCTCTGACTTTCAAAGAACCAGGTCTGCTCTGCTTCTGTGAGATCTTTGGGCTAGAGTGACAGTCATAGTAATAAAGAAATGATGCCAGCTTTGGGGGGATATGTACTATGTGCCAAGCACTATACTGAGCAGGTACATGGATTATATGACTTAATCCTCACACGTACGGTAGGAGCAAGAACTGTTATTATACTTATTCTAAGGATAAGCTCCCAGAACTTTAGAGTGGTTAAGCAACTTTTAAAAACAAACAAAAAAAATCTTGGTATGTGGGAGACCAGGGACTCAAAGTCAAGTCCTGGCTGACTCCACATAATGACTGAGCTATGCAGAAATGGCACAAAATGGCATTTTAGTCTGCTCCCAACAGTCATATAGCTTAGGCATCCAGGAATTTCCCCACAAATCAGAAGGGAACCACAGCTTCATGTTCAGAGGAAAGTTAAATCACCACACACATCTAGCTAAAGCCACAGAGAAAATAGGAGAAGGTAGCACATAAACAAGGATGCACCCTGCACAAAGCACTCTGCTCTGATCAAGAGAAACTGTCACTGCAAGTGTCTATGACTTTGAACTGACATGTCATTTAAAAGAAGGTACATTTCTAGGCAGATCAACTTCTGAAGTAAACTTAGGAGTTTTTGATTCAGATCACCGAAGAATGCCCCCAAAAGAAACAAATCATTATTTTGATACTACCCTTCTCTTTCAATGGGAAAAACACTCCTTTTGAAAATGGAAATTCAAAATAAGGGTCAGAGTAGAACACATGGCAAACTGTAATATGAAGATGTTGTCCATGCTACAGATGTGCCCACATGCAAGTCTGCACCATAAAGTATTTACAAATACAACACGTTCATTTAATCTACAACAGATCGCAACAAATAAACTTCAATTCTGCCTCTCAGTTTCAATAATAGGGTTCATTTTCCGTGCCTATTTCATAATTTACATTTGCAAATGTGGTCAGATATGAAGAGGACACATGGTTTCAGACCGTTCAATAAGAATCATTTTGGCCAGTCTTCAAACAGGGGTGCTAAAAGGTGTAGTTTTCTAATCACTGATTTAGGAAATTTAGAAAGAAATCCATTGACTGCACTTATACACATACATATATGTAGGCTTTGGGAACTTGATGGCCCTGGATTTTATAACAATTATAACTAAAGCCCAAATATCTAGGTGACCATCTGGTGAACTGCTGGTCCATTCAGTAGGCCAACGTTCAAAGTAAATGTCCCAGCCCACAGGACAAGAATGGGCTGCCTCCTCTGATACCTTTGTTCTAGGCTAGAACAAAGACAGTCAGGGATAGCCCATGTTCATGGAGGAGGTAGGCTACTGCCAGTATCACAACTACACCTAAAACAAAAACCAAAACAACAATTACAATATAACTTGGTCAGAATGAAAGTTGCGTGTTTTTTGTGATGTAATATCCCATTTTCTTTTCAAAAAAGTATTAATCCAAGCTCACAGTCATCATCCTTTTCAATATACACACATTACTCTGCTAGAAACCAGTGCTTCAAAGTAGAATCAGAACTCTAGTGGATGTAGAACTCACTGGCTATGCTGGCTGTGCTTTCAGCAAGACAGGTGAGTGTGGAGTTTACTCCAGTCCACACTCCCTCAATTGCATGGATTGAGCTAATTAGCTTCTCTGGGCCCTACTGTTTCCATGTAGAAAATGGGAATAATGCTTAGCTCACAGAATTACCATAGAAATCCAACAGGGTTAATGGGAGGATGTAGATATGGAGACGTCCAGGTTACTCCTCTTGCAGTGAGTGCTACTCAAATTCCCATTGATATTTTTGTTCAAGTTTCTCAGCTCCAACTGGAACTCTGTACTCACAGTCTTTCCTCTCCCTTTTTACTCAAGGAATTTTAAAATAAAATGCATGCAGCAAGACTTCTGCATGCATTCTGTACCTTGGGCATGGGATTTATGAAGACAAACATGCATGGGAAACAGAGGCTGCTATGGGTGTCTCATGCATACTGAAGAAAGAAAGAAGGGCAATTTGGCTTAGAGAAGAAAGTATGCCTGCATGGTGCATGCCTAAGTCAGGTCCTTTTCTACACCAATATTATGTATGAAAACACAACATTGAAAACTTTGTCATGGAAATAAGAATACAATTTGAATCCATAGAAAATTTTAGTGGTTTCAATTTGGGCAATGTCTGAGGAAGGATACATTACAAATTAGTACCTAATGGCAATGTCTGTTTTCACATTTCCAGCATCTCTCTAGGTATTTATTAGAAAATATCATTACAGATTTAATATAAAAAATAAAAATTTAAGATTTCAAGGAAAAATCCTAGGTAACTTTTCCCTCTCAGAAACTAAAAGGAATGGGAAATTTAACATATTGTTCCTATGCACTGAAACTTTCTTTAAATGTCTGTATCATAAAACTACTCCATAAATTCCCAGTTAAAAATGAGCAAAATAAATTGATGACATAAAAGGTTAAGACATTATTTTTTTAAATATTATCGATAACCACCACAACTTGAAAGAGGAGTAGGCAACAGGAAAGATAACACCATCCTGCTTGGAAAATTCACCACATGGAATCTGTCTCTTCGATTCATGTCTACAGTTGTTATTTATAGTCTCAGACAGTAACTTTAGATGCATCAGAGGTGCAAAATGGACTTCCTTCTCCCTTAAGTGAACTCTGGTTGGTACAGGTTGAATATCTTTTATCTGAAATGCTTGGGATCATAAGCCTTTCAGATTCCATGATTTTATCAGGTTTTTTTTTTTTTTTTTTTGCAATATTTACGTACACGTAATGAAACAGATAGCACTGGAATCTGAACACCAAACACATTTATGCTTCCTATGCTCCTTACATACATAGCCTGAAGGGGATTTTGGTCAACATTTTGAGCTCATTTGTATTTGGACTGAGACTTCTCAAAAGATCAACTATGAAATTTTCTACTGTGGTGTCAAGTTGAACCTCAAAAACTTGGATTTCAGGTTCTTGGCTTAGCAATGCTCAGCTTATAAATACTAATTATTCTGTCATCCTCACTTGTTAAAAATAGATAGATTGACCCTTAAAAAAGTTACAATTAAACTAAAATCTCTTGTTAAAAGATTGAATAGTGTCAAATGATCTCTCTATTTCCTTACTGCCATGACAGACACACCACAGATCTGTCACATACAACCCACATGTGGGACTATAACGTATCTGCAGATATGTACAACACAACATAAAAGGGGAACATCAATAAAAATTTGTTGTGCTTTAAAAGATGGTCTAGCAATGTGCCAGGTGTTTACTGTATGTAAGATTTTATGGATATCTTCCTGGTAACACTTAAAGTCTTAGCAATCAAAATACATACATGTAAATACAACAATAGTAAACCTGTTGAGGAAGAAAGGGTTGAGATCAGTTAACACTTGCATATACATCTAGTTTAATCTTATGAATATAGCCAGACCCTATAAAGACTTTCGTTGACCTCCTCCCCCATAGATAATATAAAGTAAAACTGAGAAATGTATGCATAAAGATGGCCAACAAAATTTTAATCTGTGTCATAACATTTGTTTCAGTGATCACATTAAAAAAGAAAATAATAGTTTTCCAAAGAAAAGATTTTGATGTCCTGTGCAGTGCCCTGCTATACTGCATTCCCTGATCACTAGTTTAGCATAGTCTTGAGTAATCCTGTGTGAATGCCAACATGCAAATAAGGGAAAACAGATGAGGTTTGCCAGGACTGTGCCCATCCATTCACAGGCCCT
The DNA here is from genome assembly GCF_000276665.1 of Chinchilla lanigera. Lineage (NCBI taxonomy): Eukaryota > Metazoa > Chordata > Mammalia > Rodentia > Chinchillidae > Chinchilla > Chinchilla lanigera. Next base: position 1,073,134 of record NW_004955480.1, on the reverse strand, counting down.
CTAATACAAGTTCTGGGATGCAGATCAAAAGGTTGCCAGAGCCATGCTTGGCTGGAAAAGAGCATAGGACTCCTCTGGCTATTGGTAGGTTGCGGGGAGGGGGCTCAAGGGACCCTAAAAAGTGTGAGAGAGAGAGGGAAGAAGGATAGCAAGGGAGAAATCACATTCCTTTTGACATGAGGCAAAACTAAATTGGGGCACTTCCTAACTCTTCGGATAGTTCAAGATACTTAATATCCCTGGGCCTCTATAAAATAGAAATGACACCGCTGTCCTCAAGGGTGTGTAAGAGTCAGACATTTAGGCTGGCACCTGGTAGACATTTAGTAAATGTTAGTTCTCCTCAATACTAAGGGGGCAGGAAAATAAAAAGTCCTGGTGACAAATGATGAATCATCCGAGGTCCAGTGTTAGCTGCTAAGGGAAATATAAGGAAATAGAAAGGGTAGTGACAGCTGAGATTTGACTCTTAACCAGGTGGTGGATGCACCTGCTAATGTGATCTTACTGTGAAAATGAGTCTTTAACTCACAAAGTGCCATAGTCATTAGAAGACCAGAGAAATAAAATACAGATTAGTTTAACATGAAAATAGATAGTTTTAATCACACTTATGATGTCAATCACAAATCCATTACGATTCTAAGTGTTTTATAGATATTATCATATGAGATAAAAACTATTCTTATTCCTCCTTTTTTTTGGATGGAAATGCATAGAGTTGAATAACTCGCTCAAGGTTACACATCTAATAAGCAAGGAGGTTTGGGATTTGACCCTGGGCAGCCTGGTTGTGGAGCACATGCCTGTTACATGCATTTGGACTCCAGATACTAAACTACTTCCCCCTATCATTTGGCCAAGTTGGAGATCTTTATCACTTAAAATTCTTCGAAGCTACAAAGTTGAGTAAGACCTGGCTTCCAGTTTCATGAGTCAAGCAGTCTAACAGAAAGAGTGGAATCTTTTAGCCTGGAAAAATAGAGGAACCTCTAGGACACAGCAAGAGAAACAGAAAAACACAGAAAAATATTTTTCTCCCTATCTCTTACTAAGCATCATTTTCCTTGCTGGACACATTCTGTAAAAATAATTGGCTTTGTCATCTTTGGCTGATCAGCATAATGGTATTTCCCACTGCTCTTATTTACATGTATAACAAAATACAATCTCTCTCCGCAAAACACTTACGATCTTGTGAGGTCAGGAACATGGACACAAAGAATTTTTATACAAGTTGCCATGTTTTGCGGATATAACTTGACATCTTAAGATGACAGGCATGATATGTAGGGTCTGGACCAAATCACACTGCCAATTCTGATGACTCCCTGATTATCTTCCTACAGGGAGGCATAAAGACTGAAAGTATTTGCTGTTAATTATTGAAAAACAGTGAAAAACAATCATGAATTTAACCAAGACACATACATCAAGCTACAACTAATAAATTTCCAGTTGGACAAAAACTGCAAGTGGCCAATAAAACCTAAAGAAGTTACAAGTGAATGTGAACTGCAGTAGGAAATGCATACTAAAATAAGTAGCTTTAAAAGGCTCATTTTTATTATTGTGGTAAGATCCTTTAACATGAGATATATCCTAAATTTTTATGTATATCATACAGTTATATTAGCTACATGTATAACTCACAGAACATAGCCCCAGAATGTAATCATCTTGGGTGACTAAAACTAAAGGATATCTCTTTTCAAAGAAGTGTGATCCTGAGGGCTGTTTAGGAAACCATGGGTCCCCAAACTTAAGCAATTACAAAGTGAACAGTCAGAATAAATAGTCAAGCTGAACCACAACGAAGTCATCAGGATTAATTTTAAAAGACATCTAATACAAGAAATTAGTTTTTAGGTTGAAAATTTTATTTAAAAAGATTAAGACAGAGAGAAAGAAAGAGGGAGGGAGGGACTGAGAGAGAGAGACAGAGAGACAGAGAGACAGAGAGAGAGAGAATGAATTCCTGGTGAGAGGACTACATTTTCCAAGTCAGGTTCTCAGCTTGCCAGGCTAGGCAGAAAGCATTCTGGGGTACAGAGCCTCTCACCCCAAACTGGCACTGACCTCAGGCCTAAGGAAAGGGCTCTTTGGGCAACAGGATTCTTATCTGTAAAGTATAGTTCACTGTGCCTTATACAGATTCCAGGGGCTTATACAGATTTCACAAGCCTCATAAAAGGCAATACCTGTGAAAGTTAATCTGATGTGACTCTTTGGCTTGGCTATGATGCCCAATTATCTGGTCAAATACTAGTTTAGTTGTTACTGAGAAGGTATTTTGTTACTGAGAAGGAACATGTAATTGATTAATATTCCTAATCAATTGTGGGTGGGCCTCATTCAATCAGTTGAAGGCTTCAGAACAAAATCTGAAGTTCCTAGAGGAGAAAAGTTTGTGAGTTAGAAATCTGAGTTTCCAGGCTGCTGGTCTGCCCTACTTCAGAACCATAATAAAGAGTCCTAATTGAGTTCCAGCCAGATGACCAGTACTAAAAACGGTGTCTTTGCCAGCCCCAATGATTGTGTGAGCTACCCCTTAAGTATCTTAATATCCCTCTCCCTCCCACTCACACCCAAGCATAATAACTGAGTACTGTGGAGTAGGTAGAGGCCCTTTATCAATAGCAGATTTTTTTTAGTGAGTCTTTTTGAGACAGGATCTTGCTATGCAGTTCAGAGTGGCCTTGAGCTCACTGTGTAGCCCAGGCTGGCCTCAAACTCACAGGGATCCTCCTGCCTCAGCCTCCCAAGTGCTAGGATTACAGGTGTGCACCACCATGCCTGGCCTATCAATAGTAGATTAACTGATAAAATGACTATAATCTTAGAATTGTAATTTTTAATATAATTTTTTGAAAAGCAAATTGAGAAGTCTCAGAGGAGAGGAAATGTGAGTGAAATGAGACTTAAAGATGTTTATTTTTTATTTTTTTGTCTTTTTTTATTTTTTTGTCTGTAGCCCAGGCTGGTCTCGAACTCACAAAAATCCTCCTGCCTCAGCCTCCTAAATGCTGGGATTACAGGAGTGTGCCACCACACCCAGCTAAAGAAGCTGTTTAAAACACTAACTCCATGAAGAGAAGGCCATTCTCTCATTCACAATTAAGTTCTTTGGTCATAAAGTGGTATGGTCAACTCAGTAAAAATGTGTTGAATGAACAGGTGAATGACAGACTTCGATAGCTCTGTGGAGGTGAGTGGAAAATTTTTCTCCTACGACTTGGTATCAACTCCCAAATACTCTCAAGCTAATGGCAGAGGACTGCACAGGACAGATGTGCTCATCCATTCATGTCCATGTCCATCACTCACCCAGTGTGCCCTGCGGGCCTGCCAAATTCCCCAGGCTGGACCAGCCTTGGGAAAATGTGGAAGTAGACAAGAGTTTCTCCTTGGGAACACTCACATCTAAAGAGTGGGCTGGTGGACAGGCAAGGGTAATTATATTAATACTATGCGCTGGAGAACAGCCATGCAGGGGATGCTGGGAAAGCTCAGGGAACAGACAGCTGACCTCCCCTAGGAGGGATTCACTCATTTGTTCATTTATTCCTTAAATCAATCTTTATTATGGTCAACTCTGCCAAGGGTTATGATACACCCTGGAAGAACTGAAAGTAGAATAATATTAATAATGGCTACACTTTATTCTAATATACATTTTATTCTAATACATTTTATACTACTAGTATTGTTCTCAGTGTTTTATATTTATTTGCTGATTTCCTTCATATGCTAGGAAATCTGGTGTATATTTTTCATAGTCCTTCCTATGTGGCAATCATACAAGCATAAATTCATGTTTTTAGTTTTGAAACATTTACTGATCACTTGTTATCTAAAAAGCACACACTTCTGCACTGATTTAAGCAACCCATGCTATCTGTCCTTAAATTTGTTGGACAAGACAGATTCACAGACAGCTACAATTTCATACTGGCTGACTTCCCCAGTGTTACACGCTATAAGCATAAGTATGCAGAACCTGTAAAACTTACCCCAAATTAGCATAATTTTGAATACCACCATAGGGACTGAGTGGAGAGTATTTTATTTCATCTTTACAGAAGGCAAATAGCCAAAGGAAAACACTGTTAACATGTATGACAGATATCTTCAAAATTATATTGCAAAACAAGACTTCTTTTTGTGACTAACTGTGCTCATTGCAGGCCAGCGTGGCCTGATTTCTAACTCACCTGCCGGGGATTTCAGTCAGCGTCGCTGTTTCAGATTCCCTTCCTGCCACTGGTAGCAAAGGACTGTGCCTTAAGCTTTCGGTGGTAACAGTGTGAACGCGGCGACAAAAGATGTGAGTGTAAGTATCCTGCAGTATTAACAAATTGCTTGTATTTGTCATCAATTAAAAGGGACTATCTATTGCAGCAATTTCTAAATTGAAGCCTTATAAATAACTGTAGTTTTAATTACCCTCAAAGACTACAATATCCATCAACATTCATGACTCTTGCTACATAACGTGGAGGGCCTAAAAAGTCCCACCACTACTCACGGAGGTTATGGCAACTCAAGAGTAAAGATCCTTGTGTCTCAGGGCTGGTGATATACCTTAG
>NW_004955480.1:989283-1067665 GCF_000276665.1 Chinchilla lanigera | reverse complement strand
AGAGAGAGAGAGAGAGAGATAGACAGAGAGACAGAGAGGGAGGGAGTAGGGGAGGGAGAAGGAGGAGGGGAAGGGATGGGGGGGGAAGAGGGAAAGGAACGGAATGGTAGGAGGAGAGAAAGAAATAGGGAGAGATATTTTATTCCTAATTCTGAATTGCTGGAGAAATTTATCATGAGATTCCTTACAGAAATTACAATAGGCTACAAGAGGCTACGTCAGGGTGAGGAAATACTAACCTAACAATTCACGATCAGCATAAATGAAATGTACATGCAAATGACAGTGGCAAGGGAACAAAATGTGGTGCATAAAGGTCTGACTTCAGCTACCTAACCTACCACGCGCTCCCTGTGCCTCCTACCAGCCCATGGGGCATACCCGAATTACACAGATTCCAACATCAAGTGACCTAGTGGCTTGGCTTTGAATATGGCTCTGCCACTTACAAGGTTATGAGCTTTGTGACTTTTGACAACTTACTTAACTTTGCTGTGCCTCACTTGGGTCATCCATAGAATTTCGATTAAGATAATGCTGACCTCAAAGGATGGCTATGAAAAGAAAATGAGCATCTATCCTTACCCCTACCCCACCCTACCCCATCCTACCCCTGTCTCAGTCTCAGTCTTGGTCTCTATCTCAATCTGTAAACCAGAACGCTGTCTGGTACATAAAAATAATAACTGTTAGCAGTTACTTTGACTCATACCCTTTGTTTCTAAAACATGGATAATAATTATCTATGCGGCAGTTGTAAAGATCAACTGACCTTAAAAATTGATAATGCGCTTAAGTTTAAAATGCATCACTTACATGTATATTTTCATGGAAATGAGAAATATTCACTATGAAGGTTTTAGAAAATGTAAAAATACAGAAAAGTGAAAGAAAAAATCCCTGTATCCCAACATTCAGAATCTCTATTAGCATTTTCTTGTATAAATTTCTACATTTTTCTACATAATCACGTGTACTTGTGTTCTTGTGAAAACAGAATTTTCAAACCAAGTTATATATATGTATACCCTATACTGCTCTGTACCCTGTTTTTAAAAAAACTTACTGTGGCACTATATCAGCACATAAAGCCCTACATGGTTCTATTGTAATAGCTACCTAGTATCCCACCGTATGCAAATACCTTGATTTATTTTGCCAATATTCCATTCATACATAGTGAGGTTGTTTCCAATTTGTGAAAGTGCTTTATGCACTCTAAAGCAATACACTAATGTTACTTATCATCACTATCATTTTAAAATTAAACATCTATCTAGACATTACTATTAATGCTTTGAAAGTTCTTCTTCTATGTCTTTAACCCCACAGAAGTCATACTTCGACCTAGTCATACACACATCACCATTTAAAAAGCATGACATTTAGGGATTCCACTTCTGAACACAACGAACCACATGAACTATGGAATCAGAACGAGGGCACAGTGTTGAGGACTATTCCCCAGAGCCGGTTTCTCAGTACAAAGACTGTGCACTTTTCCCTGACGCAGGCTTCCTCCCCCTCCTTTCCACACACACTGACATCACTCAAGGATTGCTTCCCTTTTCCCCAGAATCTCCGTGTGGCCTCGGACTTTTTGACAATGAACTCCACGTGGCCATTCTGAAGCCATTGGAACAGACAGCAGAGATGAAATATATTTGCTAACCCCATATTGAGGATATAAGGAATAAAAAAAAAATGAGGTGCATAAGTACTTACTAAGTAACTCCCATAGACAGTATACGTGTTGGAACTGGTGGATTTTGGAGCTGTTTTGATTTATGCCAGTGTCCCTCTGTTCTGAGCTCCTTCAGCTTACAAACCATACCTTCCCTTCTCTGCACCACTCCTTTTGCCTATCAGAATGCTACAAAGAGTAGATACTTCAGAAATGTTTTCTTGTGAGTGAGCAGTTAAAAGAAAGACTGAAACCTCCAATCTCATGTATTTTACAATTTCATTGATTCAAAACTGCAATTAAAAGTGCAAATATATTCACTGAAAACCTGCTGCATTACTTGTGAGAGGGATGGAGTCAGACAGGATATCCAAATTCATGACAACAAGTAAATTAGAATTGCTTCTCTTTTCTTAACAATAAATTTTCTCTATTAATTAATGTTGTGACTTAAGAGCAAATGTGCATGGCAGGAAACGGAGGGCCCCGCTGATACCAATTTTACGAAAGAAAGCAGTTTATACATTGAGATATATTGCGATGTGCTGTTCCTTGGCTCTGATCCCAGCGTGAGGTGGATGGATTCAGCTTATAAAATTCTGGCCTTTCACCTCTTCAAGGCTACAATTAACTCCTCTGTGAGTTTCATTCATTCAACAAATATTTACTGTATGACCAACATGAATCAGGTACTGCAGTAAGCGCTACATTTGGAAAGGTCCAACGTGACAAAAATAATTTAAATTCAAATAGACTATGCATAAACATTTCAGACCTTTTCACAATGGATCATCGTGACAAATACTATTTATAACTACCAAGGGTAGGGCTTGCTGTTTTTATCTCCTAATATTAAAATAGGAATACATCACTCTAGCCAGGTAGATCTAATATGGAGGTTAGCACATAAGTTTCCTTGTTCCCTGCATGTTCTAAATATTTTATACTGGCTACACAAAATACTAAAAATAATACTAATAAAAAGATTTGACCACATCTCCATTGTAGGAAAAGTATTGTAAGCAATGAGGGATGGCTGCCATGAATAGAGAGGAAAGTAGTTTGAGTATCAAGTATTTGCCATTCCTTTTTCACATATTTTATCCCAACCCTGCTTCTCTGTCCTTCCTGGTAATGCTACATGACAGTATTCTACTGGTTCCTGTGACTTATTTTAGGGTCCGCCTATTTTATCCATCACAGTCCAACGTGACGAATACTGAGTGATGTGCCTGAGAGTACATGTCAAGCTTTACCCTTCTCTAATTTTTTCATTTGAATATCTTCATTTAAAAATAAATAAATAAACCATGAAGCTCCTTGAGGGCACGTCTCTTCATTCTTCTTAGCCTGTACAGCACTGAGCATGCTGGTAGTGACCTCAGAAACACTCACCAAATAAGTTTTATAGACTGCACTGGGGAAAGGTCTGTCTCAGAGCCCTAACAACCTGTCTTTACATTCGAGGTGTTCATTCACCACTTTGGATAAAATCCTACAAATAAATATGTCAGACCTCAGTTTCTCCATCTCTAAAATAGAGAGGTGGTTATAGAAAATCTCCAAGGTCTTAAATCAAACTACCATTCAATGATTCTCCACATCTTAGAGGCTATTGTGCTTCAGGGAAGACTTTTGCAGTTTGCAATATCTCTTTTCATCTAATAAAATGAGGGATTTTTTTTCCCCTTTAAAAAAGAAGTGAATTGTAAATCCCCTTGAGAGGCAGTTCAGCTTTTACTTACTCTCTATTCTAACTTCCCAATAAATGAATGGTGATTCTCTCCTCTTGCTTCAGCCCTTTAAAAAAAGTCCACCTTCTTACTAATAGAAAATAGGATTTGAGTGATGGCCCTTACACTAATTGGTCAGGAGCCCTAGATAAAATATTGTTATTGACAGAATGTTCTCCCTTTTTCATGCCCTGATAAAGTAGCTTAGGAGAGCACATAGAGAGCAAATGGAGGACAAAGAAAAAGTACCTGAAACCTGGATCAGATCAGAAGAATCTCATCAGCACTGCACGGTCCTTGCTAATAAAAGACTCTGCTAAGAGAATACAAGAGAAGCCAGCATATTCCAGAAGACAATGGGAACAGGGACACGGGCATCGCCAGCAGTGGGTGAGAGGCTAAGAAAAGAGCAGAGATTCAAAAGGTCTGACGTGCTCTGTTTGACCCTAAAGGTCCACAGAGGATCAAATGTAAATGAAATCACTTTAGAGACTATAATTTTTAACTCAGCAAGAAGAGTGATGTGCATAAAGACATCCTATCACAATCTGTCAAAAACAATCTATTGATTTGAAAAGATAAAACATAAAGTGTTCAAAGGCACATCATAAATATAATGGTATGGGTTAAGATCAAGTGCAGAGAAGCTTCCACTCTTGGGACTGTGTTCTGCACTGCAGGTGACGAACTAACTCGGGGAGCGACCGGGCAGTCCTTTTCCAAGAGAGCTGCCCTGCTGCTGCCTTGATCTAAGTCCTTTAAAAAGACAAAAATGGAACCAAAGTTAAGGTCTATCCTAGTGCTCAGGGTGGTAGTTTGTTTTTACTCTGTTTCAAGATTTTGATTGGCCATTCACTCCCATTAAACTATTACCCTTCAGGAAGCAAGACATGGCCAGCAGCTTGCAAATGCATTGAGGGAAACACAGCCCGAGATGGGGCTAGCAACACCTTCATGCCCTTTGGTGATTTGATTCTGGCACAAACAATCCCTGGAGAAATCTGTTAGATTTCCCTGAAGCCCTAAACTTCTCTTTGAAGAACACTGAAATCTTTCACCTTGTCTTTTCCTTTTCCCACCCAACTTTCCTCTTCTCATCTCCCTAATCTCATCTCTTCTCCAGCCTCAGAAAGTGGAAAATGGTGGAAGTTTTGGCTATGGTTCCATCTCCCACAATGCTGCATCCCCAGCCTCTGTCTTCCCTCTGCTGTTGGAATAACTCCGGCTCCTGTTTGGAAGAAGCAAAGAGGTTCCACCCATTCTTCAAACCAGTTCCAGCCACCAGCAGAACCTGTCCTAACCAGAATGCCCTCTCTGCTGATAGACCAGCAACCCCTCAGTAAACAATAAGGAGCCACCAAGGCGAACCCAGAAGATCAGGGAATCCTCTATTAAAAGGACAATGGAGTCCTCCCGCCACCCACCCGCCCCTCCCACCTCCTTTCTCAAAGGGAAAGGAGTGGGCCACATTGCTTTGGGCACCGCTAAGCGAGGACCAATTCCTTTCTCCCACACTCGCCCCTTTCTTCTGAGGAATGAGGCTGACTTTGATTCTTCAGATTACATCCACAATTAAGCTCTTCAAGACTTTGTACCCTGGGAAAATAGTAAACAACCCAACTCTTGTCCTTAGAGAACCAAGAGTGTAAGTGGGGCTGGACAGGGGTGGTGTGTGTGTGTGTGTGTGTGTGTGTGTGTGTGTGTGTGTGTCTGTGTCTGTGTGTAAGAAATTGAACTGAATGAGAAGAGATTCTTCAGCTCCACAGAAAGTCTCCACAAAGAGAAACGCATGTGGATAAAACACCTTGTCATTTAAATCTGTTTCTTCCGGCAGCGGCTCCAGTTCTCAGTCTGAGCCAGGAGTGGGATTGGAGTTGGCTGCCCTTACGCGGAAAATGCGCTATGCAGCCCACACCAGGGTGCCAGGCAGCTCCTCATGTAAAACCCCCAGGCACACTGAACACCATTTTGTTTGACATTTCACTGGCAACAACGGAACTGTCTGAAAATGTTCAGAACTCATCAAGCACAGGCAGGTAGGAGGGGAGGGGTTAACAAGATAAGCGCAGTTTGTGGGGGGAGCCTCCAGAATTTGTTGGAAAAAGCACAGGAGTGGATACTAAAAGCAAGGGCCGTCTACGGGTGCATATTTGGTGATTTAGTTTGTGGGGGAGGAGGAATTATTTGAACTTGGCTTTTAAAAGGAAGTACAGTCCTGCAGAAAAAAATAGTAATTCTATGGTTTTAAGCAAAATATGGCATTCACTTAAGTAGAATCCCTCTACTGGCCCCAGAATTAGTGTCCTGTTCAAAATACTAGGGAGCATAGAAACAGGGGGTAATATAACTCACTTATTCCACAGATGTTTATCGAATACGCAGTGTGTTCATAAGTGTTCCTCCCATGCCAGGAGATGGGCAGAGCAGAGAAAGATGCCCTGGTAATCAGAGATGGATTTTGACCTTATGGAATTTGCAGTCTGATAGGGGACATGGTACACAAACAGCATTGATCTCTCAGGGCAAGGTAGAAATGTTAGGTATGTTAGAATAGGCCTCTTACGGACAAGGTGTTTGGCACTGAAAAAGAAATTGATTCCAGGTGGAGAAAAGTATATTACTTTGCTTCGGCATCCAGCAGAAGATAGGGAGCCCTCGACAGCCCATCACATCAAGGAGAGAACATCTCCGAGACAACTTCACCTCCTCACCAAAATATGCAGGTACACACCCAGGTGTGGTCTGAATTTCTATAACAATTGAAGGATTTTTCCTACTTTCTTCCCCCTACCCCCGTAACAGCGGAGGAATAGATGTGTTCACACAACAGTTAAGCTGCTTTGGTAAAGAATATTTTTTAACTCTCTCAAGTTTTGGGATTAGTTTTATGAATTCAGTTAATTTGCTTTCCTTTTTGTCTTTTATAATGTTGAAAAGTAACAGTTGACTGGGGTCGTCTACGCTGTCTCTGACTCTGGGTTTGAGGTGAAGGTTTCAGCCAGCGTTGTAGCTTTCGGGGTGCTTGTTTGGTTGACTCTTGACAGATACAGTGGAATATTTCAATGAAAACCACCCCACTCATTCTCCACCTATGAATGAGCAGAAGGCACCCTGTGGCTAAGGAGGGCCGAATATCCCACCCCCCTGGGGCCTGCTTGCTGGCCCCTGCCGAACCATTATTGTCCCCGCTCTGGCCTCCACATGCAATTTACTAAAGTTTGTGTTGTTTCGTGGCAGGGTGATTTATCACTGGCACCTCTTTTCCACTTCTACTGGGGGCCACTGCAGTGGGGCAAGGTTCAAGGAAGTTGGCCGAAACCAAAGCAGACATTTTATCAGCTAACTATTGCGTTTTCTAGTTCTTGACTTTTCCCCAGGAGCTTTTGTTTTTCATTTTGTTGGCTGCCTTTAACTCCTCTGGTGCTGTTCAAGCCCAGTTTATTTTTTCTGAAAATAATAGTGCCTGCAGTACACTGGGGTTTTTGTTTTACTTGCTTGACTGCTTTCTGCTTTTTGTTGTTGCTTTGTTTGTTTGTTTTGCAAAAGGGTATCAAAGTTCCTTACCTCTAGTAACTGATTTTCCCCTGGTTTCCTGAATGAGAGGACTATTACCAAAGACACTGGGTAGGCAGTAGACTGAGGTACAGAATTATGCCAAGAGTGTAAATTCATACAAGTCCACAGAGGCAACTGAGAAATGTGGCTGTATACGTGACTCACCGACGGGAAAACAATTTGATTCCACTATCTGTCTGTCCATTCATAACTTTCTCGGTTGCTCAATCACTCCTTTATTTGTTCTCTTACTCATGCATTCACTAAATAAGTGTCTCCTGTGAGACACAGGACTGTGCAAAGCCTGGATGCTAGTGATGAAAGCAAAAAGTAAATAATTCTGGCTGCTCTCCTCAAGGAATTCATGATTCTATAGGGAAAAACACTCAGTTCACAGATGGCTTTGATATCCCTCCAAAAAATATTTTAAAAAATGACTACTAGGAAAGAGGAATCAAAATATATCAAGTACAGGTTCCCCTATGTTGATGATCAGTATGTATATCTGAAATGTACCAATAAACTAAAAAAAGGAAATCATCAAAGAGCTACCAGAATAAGATAGAGGGAAAAGGAATAAGAAGGAAGGAATGTATGTACCCTGATCGATGCATATCTATAAATAGATTACAAAAATGCTCCAGTTGTACTGAAGTAAAATTTTAACTTGACCTTCTGAGATGGCAAAGGGAGACAGCTATCACATTCTCTCCTTTAAGATAAAATATTTCCCAAAAAGTTTATTTTCAGAGTACTTTGCCAGCCTCCTTTCTTTTACCTCTCCTCCCTCCTTCGAGATTTTCTTCATGCTGTCATTCTCTCTGCTCCTGTTGGCTCCCCTTTGTTTACTCTTGACAGACCACATGGTAGAATGCAAGAGGAAGTCATGCACTTTCTTTCCAGGGCTGGCCATCCTCCCATTCTTCACTAAGAGGAGATGCCCTTTGCATCCAGGAAACCTGGGCAATTCCATTGCAATGCTGGCTCAGCCCTGGCCCCTCCTGGGCACAGGTAGAAATGATGCCAGAGCATGTTGGATCACTCACAGTGCTTTTATGAGGAAGATAATCAGTCACAGGAGATTGGCTGGATCTTCACATTCATTTTACAGTACTACAGAACACACTGCACCCTAAGCGGGGCAGTCTTAAACTTCTGATCCTCCCTCTCTGTGCTGACAAATGCTTTGCTCTACCCTTCTTATGAGATGCCCTGAGCCTTTTTCAGAGACTGTCAGGGACATGCAGGAAGAATTGCTCAATTAATGTCTATAGTAGCATCCAAGGCAAAAAGTAAAGGGAAAACCTTTTATTTTAGATCTTTTCTTACAAACACTCCAGGTCAGAAGGCTCTGGGACAGTTTCTCCTTTGCATACCCAAACCTCCATGCAGCACCAGCACCTGGCAGGACCAAGCTGCTCATCTAATGGCTCATTGAATTCCTCCCTTCATTCACCTCACCAAAACTTACAAAAGATGGGGCCGCTGGTTACAGTCCATGGGGATCACAGATTTCATGTAAGACTGTCCTGTTCAGGCCCCCTTGGTATACCCAATGGGAGGGCAGCCTTTTCTCCACTCCTGTCTTTTATAGAAGCATGATGGATTCCTAGTGCATAGGATCAGGACATGTCAATTTGAAGTCAAATATATTGTCTTTGGAAGAGTGCGAAAGCCTTGAACAATGAAAGATATTCCAAGACAAAGCTCCAAGTGTCCTCAGAAGGAATATATAAGCACAACTTTCTCCTAAACCACAGACCTGGAGAACTACGGATGGGCTGGAACCACTTTGTTTTTAATTAATGTTTTAAAAAATCCTCTCAATATGAGTGATCTTTCCCTGACCCTTTGTCAACTGTAGGAAACAATTATATTGGTCACTGAAAGAGCCAATTTTCTTTTTACCAATGAACTGTCATTATCAATCAATCTAGGCTTCCCTGCACTAAATACAAAAATGAATGAGAGAATAAATCTGTAAGAGAGCAAACCGTCTGCACGCCAATCCCCGCAGGCCATGTGTTTATAAGTCAACAGCTTAAAATGAAAACATCTGATGAAGGTAATACACCTGTTAAAGGAGCATAAAATCCCACACCCAATGGTAAAATATAAAGATTATAAGGCCTCTTAAAGGAGCCATCAAAGCAAACTATTAAATGAATACATCTGCTCTGTGCTAGACTCCAGTTTATAAGTGCCACTCAAAATAAAAGAGATTTAGGACAAACATTTCATAAAAGGATGTGAAAGAGCAGCAAAAGAACATATTTGAAGGATGATGAGAGAAAATGGAATGGATTCAGTTAAAAAGAAGAATTGACCTAAACTCAATCCAGGACTCAAATGAAAGGTTTTATGAGTCCAGTTTTCACTGGAGGGGTGAGATGTGAGGAGACACAATAGGATCATTTTTCATGCTCCACTTTATACTTTGGTTTTAGTCTACAGGCAAAAAGGGGAAAAAATCAGTTTAGGGCTAGACAGCTACCTGTAGTAAAACCTGATATTAAAAAAGAAAGAAGTAAGGAAAGAAAAATAACGGCTGGGGGTGGGAAGAGAAATCTTTAATGTGGGCAGTTTGCATAAAGATGCAAACCCATAAAGTTCCCCAGGAAGGATGATGCCGAGACTTTGGCATTCATTTCACATGGTTGTACTTCTGCCTGGCCTTCCTCAAGTTGAATTTCGTCCTGCTTTGTTAGCCTGGTTTCCAGCCTCTTTAGATTCTATTTTTCAGATGCCCATCCCTTAGACATCGGTGTCTGTTGTAATTCTGGTCTCAGCCTACTCTGTTAGCTCTTCCCGTTCTTCCTTGGCCTCTCATGGTCTCTCCAAGTTTTAACTGCCATCGTTCCAGTGGTGCTTCCAGGATCCACCTCTCCAGCCCAGACAACTTCCTTGCAGCCTCAGAGCCAGCTGGCTGCTGACCACCGACAACCTTGCAGGTCCAGGGAAACTAAAAATATACCTTAATGGACCTTAATGTTCATCCAAAACTCCGCTGCCTCACTCTCTGTGCTCTGTATCAGTTGGAAAGGAGTAACACAGTCCACTCAAAACAAACATGTAGTCCTCTCGTTTAACGGTTCCTCATTCTGAAATCACTCCCTTCCTTTCCATTCCTTATAAATATATAAGTTCAAGCCCTGATCCTCACACCCCAGTGATCGCTCCAAAACACAACTCTGGCCACATTCCACCACTTCCTTGACTCAAGTGCTCTTGACTATGGCAGAGGGGCCATCTCCAAGCTGGCCCCAGCCATGCCTCTAGCCTGCCTTTGTGTCTCTTCCTACTTTCAGCTTCCAAAAGAGCGTCCCACTTCCTTTGTCATGCCTTAGCTCACACTGTCCCTAAAATCCTTTTGGGCCCTCTTTCCTTGTCTAGCATTCTTCTTTCTTTAAGAATCAGTCCAGATATCCATTCTTGTAGGATGTTTCACTGACCCCTGGAGACTTTCTGCTCAGAACTCCTCTAGTTTCTGGTGTTCTCCTTTATCACTGTACCCAGCCTAGTGCATTCATGCTTCTGTGAACACTCTAGACAATAAACTCACTGAAAAGAAAAGATTCAACTCCACATATTCCATACATACAACAATAAATAATTATTTAGTACATTTGTTCTCTCAATAAATTAACACCTATCTTCACCTGAATGTTTTAAAGATCTACATTATCATACCAGTAACACAAACACTTCACATGTTTGATGACCACCAAGAAAAGATTCATGGTTCCTTTATAATTTTTCCTTTTTGAAATTAGTGAAGTTTCACATTTTTTGAAACCAATCTTACATGACTTGAGCATGGGTTCACCCAAATTTTTTAATAGTGGAATAATGAATAAGTAATTTTTCCTGAACACCTACCATGTTGAAACTCTGTTCTCAGTGTTTTACATGTCTGAATTAATTTATCCTTGCACTAGCCCCTAGTATTCTGGGAAGAGAATAACCCACCCAATGCCACACAAATCAGAAGGGATAGAATTTTGATCCTGACCAGGGTTTTCAATTGCACTACACTGTCCTCAACTGAGACTAATCTTACAAGACTGACATCAGGATATAACTCAAAAACATTCATGGGGCCAGACATGGTGGTGCACACCTGTAATCTTAGCTCTCTGGGACAGTAAGACAGGAGGAATATGTGCCACACCTGGTAAGTTTAGTGATTTAACAAGACCTTGTCTCAAAATTCAGAAAACAAAAACAGATGGGGTTTTAGCTCAGGGTCAAGGGGCTGGGTTCAATCTCTAATAACACACACACACACACACACACAATCATAGGTATAACAATCAGTATGAAATGGACACGAATTCACTTGAATGTGCCCTAGAGACTCTGCTAAGACAATGGTTAATCCTCTGGTTACTGGACATTGGGGCAGACAAGAAGCTCCAAAAGCAGAGGCACAGTCAAGAGGAATAGGCCCTGAGGAAGCCTGTGCCTCATCTCTTTACCAACTGGCATCTCAATCTTTCAACCAGTATGACCATAACAGTGCATCCCAGTTGAATATCAGTCTTGCTCTGATCAATCAGAATTCAAGAGTCACTCAAAAGCATCTGGTCTGTTTTCAGAGTCTTTTTTTTTTTTTCTTCCTCTAAGGGTCATTGTTCCTGTGTGCAGCTCCCACACGGTAGAATTTCATTAGAAAGAAAATTCCACAATTTGTGGTGGAAGAACGGAGGCAGAAAAATTATTCTAGGTTTCTGGTCTCTTTTTCTACTGTCTTCCCAGGCCCTGGAAAAGCACCTGGCACAAAAGAAGCAATCAACAAAGATTGTTAAATAAAAAATAAGGAGCACACCAAAATGATTAAACATTAGGTCATTCAAGGAGGTACACAGAACACCAATCTGTAAAAGATCCCAAAGCATTGCTGTAAAATGAGATAACATGCTACCTGTATTAGAAAGAAAACTCAGATGAGTAGTTTGAGAAGAAAAGATGAAACTCTCAAGGGTGTGCTCACATAAAAATATGATCTAATAATGAGCCAAGGATGCTGTAGCCTAAGGATATAAATTTAATGATCAAGTTAACCACATGTCATTATAAGGTTGAGCAGAATATGCAAATTTGGGGCCAGAGCTGAATTGCTCGGCACACTGGGGTGAGGCTGGTGCTGCGTCCTGAGTTCCTCCAGTAAGGTGTAAAAGTGGTTCTGGCCCATCCATAGCAGCAGTGTATAAACACCACTCAATGTTGATAATAGATACAGTGTCAGGCTCTTTACTGAAAGGAAGAAGCATAGAACCCATAGTGAAAGGAGAAAGAAAGATTGGCAATGGTTTTACCCTCCACAGGAAAAGGCTGAAGTGGCCCCAAGGTGGAAACCATCCTGGAAATGTCAACATTTCAAGTTTGCACTCAAATTTTGCTGCCTTCTGTTGTAGACCATTTGCCTACAGATAATAACAATAACAGGAATGATAACTCAGATAATACCTGGCACCTTTTATGAAGCACTCATTTGCCCTAGGCTAAGCCTTTATAAGGCTCTTCTCATTAAATCTTTTTAACAATCCTATGAAGGCGGCATTATTATTACTCCATTTTACAGCAGAGTCATAAGAAGAGCCTAAACTCCTCAAAGAACCCCTCAAAGCATGGCTATTGTCCAATGTCTCCTGTAAGTTTGCCCATACCATTGTCTGGCATTCCTGGATATCACACTGAACATGTCTGTACTTTAGCAACCTGGGCATCTGTCAATGATAACATCTGCATTTTCACCCAGACATTCTGTTTCATTTACTTGCATGTCTCCAAATCAGATTTGAAATTCCTTTTCATCCAAACATAAAGACCATTTATATTGCTGCACATGGCTTCAAGCAGACAAAATCCCTCTCTGCCATGTGAGCTACTCTGTGAATCTGATTTTTGGTGTCACGGCCCTTGTGCAGCCTCCTACCATTGTGCCATTCCATGTACACATAGAGCAGCATATAAATAATAAATAACAGCACTTCTTGTGCTTGCTTTGCACCATCCAAGATGCCAATCATCTCTTGGGGAGTAACGCCCTCTCCCCGTTGACATTTAGGTACAACACTGAAGGACTATTTCTCTAGCTAGGACTTCAATGCAGCTCTCTAATATCTTAAAGATCAACCTTAACAACAACAGTGACAAAGGCACCGAATTTTTTCAGTACAAGGTGTAAGAAAAGAAAGGTTTTGAAATATGAACAACCTTCACCATTGATTTTTTTTTTTAAGCCCAAAGAGCATATACCACTCAAGCTATAGGGACACAATTAATTCATGGCTCACAAGGCCTCCAAATAGGAGCCAGTAGAACTCTTTGGAATGCAGAGGACTTTGTGTTTCTTTTCCTGGTCTCCCTGTCCAGACTCTCAAGGGACGAAGTCCCATGAGAAAGTGATCCTGGAAAGAATGGGTTAATATTAGCCACGCAATGCATTCAGTGAAGCCTTAAATAATCATCACATGACCCTTATAATCTGTCCCCTGCTGTCAGCACTGACTTAGTCATAATAATATCAGATAAGAGCTGTTCAAAGTGACACACTAACCAACATGAGAGCCACATGACTCTCTGGCTTGGCTACTGCCCTTCAGCTGAACTTTGGCTTAGAACGAAAGGCTCCCAGAGGCGCCCTGCACATGCCGCCGCGTGGAGTGTCCTGTGGCATTTTCCGTTGCTAGGGCCTCTGTTGCTCCACAGTCCCAGTGAGGGCAGCTGGGGCTCCGTTACAGGGTGTCGCCTGCTAGCCCCACCTCTGGGGCTAGGCAAAGGGAATTGGCCGCGGTGGAGGTCGCTGCCTTTCGTGGCTTGTGCTGGGACTCTCTGTCCCTTCCACAGTTGATTAGTTTTGCAAATGTGTGTGTCACACGTTATGCCAAGTGCCACAGCAGGACAACTCGGACCCCCAAAGGGAGTCTGTGCTAGAAGAGGTAGAAAAGGAATGTGACTCTTGGCTAACAGAGGCAAGAGCAAGGGCAGGAAAAGAGGGAGGGAAAAAAGGGAAAGGAAACGGTCACCTCTGGGTAGAAGGTTATTCCAGACTGCCTCTGTTCTGTTTGTGCTTTTCTGTACTCTCTCTCACACCTTTCTTTTTTAACTTCCAGCATGTTTTAGATTTTTAATTTGAAAAGTAAAGTCACATACTTTTTTGAAAAGGAGAATAAAGGAAGCAAAGAATAGTGGAAAAGGGGAAGAGGGGAAGGTGACCCATTCACTTACTGATTCATTCACAAGGCAGGGAGCAGAAAGGAAACGAGAAGGGAGGTCATCTGACATTGGATTTGAGAACATTTATTGGCTGTGTGCCTCTGGCATACTTACCTAACCTCTCTCTCTAAGCTTTATTGTCCTCAGCAGTAAAATGGAAAAATAATGCCTAATTTACAAGACTGCATGAGAATTAAAAAAAAAAGTGATATATGCTAAGTGGCTAATAAGTGGTAGGTGCTCTATAAATAATAGCGACTGGGAAGCCAAAGAAGGTCTGATGATCTTTGCAGTTACAAATACCTCAGTCCAAAGTCTGGAGCCACCACTTTTTAGCATGTGACCTCAGAAAAGCTATTTTACTGTGCGGAGCCAGTATCCTATGCACAAAATGAGAAAAATAATACACAACTGTTAGGACTGTTAAAAAGAATTACGGAGATAATGGTTTACACTTAGCCCAAAGTCAGACATATTGTAGATATGTAGGAAATAGTCATCGCGGTCCTGTTAGGGTTGGTGGTAATGGTAGTAATACGTGGAAAGAAGGCAAAGGGATTCATTTATTCCATAAATGGAATGAGCAAGCTGCACAAGTAAAAGCAATGATGATACGAAGTTATGGGGAATAGATGGATAATATCCAAAGGTACTAATCAATAAAAACTAAAGGATCTAAATACATGAGATGAGAGAGAACAATAGACCATGTCTCAAGCCAGGGTCATTGTGCCCCGCTCAGTAGAGAATAATCCAGTCCATTCTTGCCTTGCCTACAAGGAGGTAATGTCACTCTTCCCATTTCAAGGACTGAAGCTCAGAGATAGAGAGCAAGTTATCTAGACTCACACAGCTAATAAGCTGCAGAAGGTTTGTGTCCCTGATTTGATCTTTGAGAAAACACAACTGAATGCGAAAAAGCATAACAAAAATGACATGGAAGTGGAGAAATATTAGCAACTAAACAAAAAGGCTATAAATGGCAGCAGACCAAACATTCCAATTTACAATGGAGGTAATGAAAACAAACTGGTTTGGGAATTTGATGAAATAATTTTTAAACACTGAGAACTAAAAATTGCATTGAGTTGAAAGACATTTTATTGGAAATCAATCAAGGAACCTAGAATTCCAATGGGTCAAACTGAAACTATTTTTGCCAGTGTACTTAAGCTCTGAGATTCAGGGCATTGTGGTCCAGGGTTTCCCCAACAAAGGCCATAGAGTCTTAACCAGAAGAGGGGAAAGGCAGCAGCATGCAGGATCTAGGAGTTGAAGTAGCTCTTGTGTAAGCTGCTGGCATTAGACAGATATTTCAAGCAGAAAGATACTCATCCTGGCCAGGTGGGGACTCTTCCCCCTAAGTAGTGACTCTACTGGGATAAAAATGAGGAAATACCAAAAAGAAAACAACACTCAGCAGGAAGGAATTGGACCCACTGCCTGGAGTTTCTTCCCAGTTATTTTGGTGCCAAAATATCTGAAAGCCCTGTGCCATTTTTTTCAAAGTGGGGGTCATTCCCTTTCCAGAATCCAGGCAGAGTGCTACATGAGAAAACAAAAGAAGAAGCTGGCCTCTTTCTCTGGCTACTCCGGAGCCCTGTGGGCTTGCACCTGTCCCTGAAGTCTCCCACCATCACCTGCTTCCCCTCCTGTGTAAAAAGAAAGTCCTGTGTTTGAGGATTAGATAAGATAGATAGGGTAGGTGCATCTAGTACATATTATTACTACTATTTGCATCCATGTCCAGGAGTACGTTTTTGCAGTTTCCTTCTCCTGTCTACACATTGCTTGGTTTGTTGGCCATCACCGGCTCACTGCACACTTTTAAGAGTTTATGGAGTTGAGGGGCTGGGGATTTAGATCAGTGGCAAAGCGCCTGCCCCACAAGTGCAAGGTCGTGAGTTCGATTCCTGGTACCGGAAGAAAAGACAAAAAAAAAAAAAAAAGAAGAAGAGTTTATGGAGTTGAAGCAAGAGAAACTGATGTGAACATGTATGACAGAAGAAAGCAAGGAACACATGAATGAAAAGAAACACAACTTAATATTAAGGAGAATAGCTTACTGGCCTGGCATATTCTTAGATGCTAAATAGTATTTTATTTCAAACCACATTCTGGTTGGCACCTGAAGTTTACTAGAGCTGGCTGTGCTTGTACCATGTGTATAAAATATCTCTGCCCATTTAATAATAGTCATAATGGCTTACTTTGTATAGAAAGTATTAACTTTCTCTAGTTTAGAAAGTATTTTTATATACATCACTTAATTATTCATGTGCCCCAAGGTATCGGTGCTGTCAGCAACTCATCTGCGGGGAAGGGGGTAGGCAGCACAAGCCTTTCTCTAGCTATGTAACTACGAGGCCCACAGGCAGAACTTCCATCAGGGAAGGATGTAATGTGTCCTGTGTGGCCTAACAAAGAGAGTGACTCTCAGTGTCCTTTGCTATGCAGAGCTGTTCATGTGGAACAGGTGATCAATTTGACGTAAGGGCTGTGGAGACTCCAGGAAAGAAAAGTTCAAAGGTCCCATTTGATATCCAAAACTATTGAAATCCCTCCATTAGAATGGGCCAGTCTCCACTAAGAAGGTCCCTAAAAAGGACCCAGAGAAGGATGAGAGCCTCACTGGGGTGACTTGGGGAAGGATGGCTCTGGGAACCCCGTGCCTGCTATCCTGTCTGGGTATAATGCCCATGAGATGCACTGACTTAGTGTTGGGGGGTGAGCAGGAGAATTGGTTACGTAGGACACAAATAAGAGGACATCACTGGGTCTGTATAGAGCTCCGCAGCATAAACGACCCTTTCACAGCAAAAGACCAGCCTCAACTGTGCTCTGTGGGGTCAACATCAAAGGTGACATTGTACAGTAACAACTGAAGTAATGGGGACCACTGACAGCATGGTATCTGTTTCTTTCCCTCAGCCTTGCACTTAAAACAATACACCGAGCCCTTTGGACCAAATCAACCATTAGTTGTCTAGAACAACTAAGACTGTGATCTGTGAGATGGTGGAGAGATTTCATTTGACCTCCTGCTAACAGTGGCACCTGAGACTCTCTGTGGAAAAATTCAGATATGAAGAGACATAACTCAATGCGTAGCCCACGCTGGTGAAGCCAATCCTACTGCTTAGATTTACAACAAACAGTGATTGGGAAATCACTGTGGGTCAGACAGTATGATATAGGCCAAGCAGTTATTATAAACCTCCACTTATAAATGAAGAAACTGTTGCATAGCCAGGTTAAACGGATTGCCTGATCCCCCCAGATCTAGGAAATGGATGAGTAGAATCCCTTTCCAGTGGAGAAGATTCTAGGTCAAGAAACAGCTGCTGCTGCATTTTCTCCTTGGACCAAGGTAGAGTGTGACACCAGACCTGGTGTCTCTGCATGTGAGCTGCATCATTTTACAAAGGTTCCCTGTCTTTTCCACTCCCCTACATGTACTTGGGCAGAGACCAAGCTCCAGGCACTGCTCACATGCTTGTGGTTTGGCTCCCAGCTGGGGATCACATTCTCTTCTCCACAGGCAAAGCCAAGGATCCTTCTTGCAAAATACTACTGGTGTCCTGGTGCTACCTCCTGAAAGAACCGCCTATAATACCCATGTGCCTGGATCACGCACTGGCAACCAGGACATCCAGCAATAAGGGATGACGTCTGCTCTTTCCCCTATTAAATTTTGTAAGAGTCATCATCTTGATCATTGATAAATACAGCACACATTCAGGAAAGTGCCCCGATATTAATTGGTGAGTTAGAAAGACAATATGTAATAAAATCTAATATACTAGTTTGGGTGATTTTGTTTCTGTTTACATATTTGGCAGAAGAATAGCAAATTTGCATGCATTTCTGACTTACAGGTACTTTTCCTACCTATAATATTGTGACAATATTAGTAGATATCAATTTTTGCATCAGGATCCACTATAACATAAGTCTGAGGGATGTTATTTATATAGAATACAATGTGAATATTGCCCCTGCAGAAGATTGCAGTACAGCTTTTCCTGTGGAATACTTTCTTTACTCCTGGCATCAAAATGATTTACATGCAGTATCTCACTTCATTATAATGGCAAACCCTGTGGGAGGCATTAGTGTCTCTGTTTTACAGATGAGAAAACCAATGGACATTGAGAATTTAAATGGTTTGCATATCGTCACACAGGTAGTAAATTGCAAGTTCAGGATTGAAACTCAACTACCTGAGTTCAAAGCTCATGTTCTTACCTATTTCACTATGATAGCTGAGGTTCTAATGAAACACTTAAATATGAACCTACAATACACAACTAAAAAGTAAGTTAGTATCTGAATATGGACCCTACATACAAGTAGTCTTTTAATTCCATCTTTGCAAGAAGACAACAGTGCAAATGGCTTACATACTTTTCTGTTTTTAACCTGGAAAACTATTTTGTGCATCCGTTAAACTTGCTGCATATTAAATATTGACTTTACTGTATATTAATTCATCCCTACATCCAGAAAAAAATATAATCATCTTTGTTCGATTTTGTCAACACAAAACCTTTAGATACAATGGATCACCAAAATCATTCCAAGAATAACAATACTATCATGTTTTAAGCATGTACTATGTACTAGATACTATTTTAAAACATTTTCATATATTAGTATGCCTAATCCCAAAACATGCATATACACATACCTTTGTCAATGGTGGCTATGTTCCAAGACCCCTAGGGGATATCTGAAATTGCAGGATAACTGAGATAGCTTCTAAGTGGTTAGTGGATCTGTAGTACAGACAGCATGAATACGCTAGATGAAGAGATGATTTGTGCCCCATGTGGGATGAAGCAGTGGGTCAGGAGAGTCATTATATTCTCAGAATGCCACAATTTAAACAAATTTTAAAACTTATGAATCTTTTATTGCTAGAATTTAAATTTTTTAATGTTTGTCATTGTCTATGAGAGAAGTCACAGAAAATGAAACCATAGATAAGCAGAAATTACAAATATGTTTATTAGCCCTACTTTACACAAATATGTTTAAGAATTTGCCTAAGATCCTAATGCTATTAAGTTACAGAGCCAGAATATGAGTCAGTCTGGTTCAGACCTGCACTATACTTCTGTAAAAATCTTTACAGTGATCAATCATATACGGAAGCAGCAGGCAAGGAGGCAATAAGAAAATAGAAAAGAGCAAGGAGGCTAACTGTGTAAAAGCAAGTAAGAAGTGGGTTCCCAGGACAGAGCACATGCAGTGGATAAAGCGAGGTCCAGCCTAGACAGGGGCCTGAAATGAAGAGAGGCTTCCCTGTGAAGTCACTAAGAGGACCAGAGACCAGGATGCGTACAATGAAGGCTGACACACCACAGATTTAGGTGTCCTCAGAATGTTGTGACTTTTCTAACCACTCTTCTTTTACCTGGAGCAGAGAGGAAAAGAGGACAGGAGATAATATAATGTGAAAATATCCCAGTGTCTCTATGTAGCTTCCCCTGATTTATCTTACCTTTGCTGTCTTTGTGGTGGTTTTCCAAAACTCCATCTTTCACTCATTTTGTCTTTTTCCCACCAATATAAGGAGCTGATTGGTCTTCAGCATACCTTTGAGCAATGTGTGCAGATGCAAATAAAGGGCCTCTAATCCCATTCTGTCCCAGGAAATTGGCACAGGAAGTTTTACCACTTCTGCCCAAAGTAAACCTCGGCAATAGGCCAGAGGTAGAACTGGGGACCATACCTAAGAGTCCCTCTTCCCTGCCCACAAATTTCCTCTTTGTTTTACTGGAAGAAAATATTATCCCATAGATAAGTTTTGACTCCTCTCAACAGTTTTTCCTAACTAAAATTTCTGCCCATTCTTAACATATCTGCTTCCTTCAGAAAGGTAGAAAAGTACTGTTGACTTGTCAATCATTAAACATAAACTCATAAGCTTTTGGGGAGATTATTCAGCTGCTATGCACCCTGAAAGTCTGAAAGGGTTAAAAGCTCTTTACCAGGGACAGAAGCAATCGCTCTGCCTCTCCCTCTCATGGAAGAAGAGCAGAGCTGTTGTTCGGTGATAGTTTCTGCCTCATCATCACAGTCCACTCAATTATACGACTTCTCGTTATTTAGGATCAGTCCCTTTTCACCATATCCCAAAGGAAAGTGCCTTGAAAAACATCCCATTCATCTCAGTAGGACTTTGCAAGTCAGAATAATAAGCATAAGCAAAATTGAGCTTGGAGGTAAGTCCAAAAGAAACTATCTAATGTTGTTATATCACATGGGAGGCATGGAATGGCCAAAATGGATCCTATGAGGTCTAGAATCAAGGCTCCAGAGACACTAAAAAAAATAAGTGCAGTGCGGAAAGTAGAAGAAGTACATACAGACAGGAAAACCATGAAAAAAATCAGGTTTCTGCTAAGTATAGCTTCTTGTTCTTTCTTTGGATTTAATTTTAGCACCCTTGAGCGAGAACATTTACAGAATCTGAGGAACCATGAAAAACCCCTCCTGGAAAGTAAAGGTACCAAGGGATACTTCTGCATTTAAAAGGAAAATTTCATCTCCTGGTCCAACAACTCCCTAGGTCACCCATTTATTCATTCTTTCATTAAATGATTGCATACTTCATGTATGATGTATGTTATGTTAGTAGTCACTGGAGGCTTCAGTGACAAATAAGACCTTCCTCCAAGGAGCTTGCAGTAGAGGTGGAAAAACAGATTCTAAAAGACCTACAGTGCTAAAGGCAAGGAGAGTGTGACCATGTGTAATTACAACAAGGAAGGTGTGATGTACTAGATAAATAGGAGTTTGAGAGGCCAAAAGAAGTAAAAGAAGACTGTTTCAGGGAGTTACAGTACCATAGCCCCTTTGATGAGGTAGGGATTGCACAGAACAAAAGATGAAGTTTTGAGCTAGAAAGTTAGACAAAAAGGTCAGAGAAGTGGAGAAAGACAGTAATGGGGATGTAAACCTTCCTTCCATCCCTGTAAGGCATTACTTCCATACCAGGGTAGAAAGAGCTGCCAGGAGACAGTGTGTCTGCTGCTCAGCAAATATTGGCCTTTAGTGGCTATAAGGCATCCTGTGGCTGCCAGTCGGGTGCCCCCTTGGTACTGGGGGAAAGCCTCCACAGCTGCGCTTGCTCAGATGCTCAGCAAGGCTATTTTGGGCTGGATGGGGTCCATGGTGATGATTGCCTGGCCTGGGCAGCTTACCCAGTGCTGCTTTTTAGCATTCTGTTTTCCTTGTCATTTAGCTCTCTACCGTACAATTACTCAAATAATGAAAAAAAAAAAAAAAAAAAAGGAAGAAGAACATGACTACATCTTATTTTTAGTTCTCAAATCAATGGCGGCAACCTCCTCTGCATTTCAACAGAAACTTTGCATATCAAAATCTTCCAAAATAAAGCATAGTAAATATATTAAAATCCATGATGACATTTTTCTGTGCTGTTTCTAAATGTTTGTTTGTTTTGAAATACCAAAATGGCTCAGTCCAAATTAAAGACTAATTCATTGACAGATGGGCAAAAATAAAGTATAAATGAAATGAGCATCTTCAGAAATGTGCATCTTATCTTCTTGTCCTCTAGGTCAAAGAACATGTAGAAAATAACAGCAGCTATATTTTGTATCTATGTATTCTCTTTTTAAAGGATCAAAGCGCTGTTCAGAGACCATCATGGACAGGATTCTGTGGGGATCAGGGATCTCAGAAGTTTCTTTATCCTTTCTTCTATGTTTGAGGATTCTCTGCGAAATGAATTTCTATTGAATTTGAAAAACTGAGGACAGGGAAGGGATTAGGGATAACTCACTAACAAATGCCACAAACTAAGAGTTAGAGAGATTCCAGTTCTGTACTAAAAATGGCAACCAGTGATGGTAGGAGCTTTATAAGCATTATTACAATTTCACTCTCATGACAACTCTAAAAGAAGGTGGGATCTAAAAACAATACTGAGACTCAGAGCAACATAACTAATAAGGGAAGGACAGAATAAGAACCTTCAAAGACTAGTTTTATTGGTTTGTTTTTAAGAAAGTATCCTGATATTGTCTGTAACAAGGGGGGAAAGTCACTCTCATTAATTTAAGCCGTCGCCTCTCTTCTGTCTTCACTTAGAAGTGTTCTGACCTGCATATAATAAATGTATGAATTTGAAAATATACTTCACATCTTTTTACTTTCATAGACTCTTTCGTACTACTGCTGGAGGAGTGCTTGCTGTCTTCATCTAAGTTTATAAAATGCAAACAGTGATTTGATGGAACCTATAAAATTATGTGGGTCTTTCTTCATTCAATCATTAGTTAATCAAACACATAATAAGCATTTTCTTTTACCCTGCATCCATCTGTTTTCAAATGTCATTCTTTTTTTTTTTCTTGTCATTGTTGCCATGAGGAACTCAAGAGATACAGACTGAGTAGTTGTACCCATGTAACAAACCCCATTTTAGAGCAAGGAACTATGTGTGGTACCACACAGCACAGGGAAAAAAATGCCCCAGTTCTACCATTAGCTTCTTAAAAATTCCAAAAGGAGGTGATAGCTCATTTATATCTTAAAAGATGAGTTGGAATATTTTAGGTAACCTCAATAGGAAATTTTCCAAAGGAGGAGGAGGGGTTGAGTGCAGTCTAGATTTCCATTTGAGAACATTCAGGAGTTCTAGCTACTGTGTTAAAAAGAAACACACACAAAAGAAGCATCTCGCCAGGCGTGGTGGTGCACACCTGTAACCCCAGCACTCTGGAGGCTGAGGCAGGAGGATCACTGTGAGTTTGATACCAGCCTGGGCTCCAAAGTGAGTTCAAGATAAGCCTGAACTGCATAGTAAGACCCTGTCTCATAAAGACAAAAAATAAAAGCAGCATCTCACCTTCCCTGACATTCATTATGTGTTCATAATAATATTAAATTAATAGTTACTGTCTGGTCCATAATTATAGCATCATGAAACCAAATGACATCAATAAAGAAAAGATGAAAAATTCAGTTAATCCACGGAATGTATGTAAATAGTCCATGAAACTGTCTTATTCTCTTGGCTTCCTGAAAAAATAGACGTGAGCCTTATAAAGAGTCAGCCTGCACACACAGTCCTAATTTTCCTGGGTCTTTTTGGTTGCTTGCCATCTAAAATCCTTAGCCTAGGATCATTCCCTTCCAAATTCTACAACAGAGTTCAGCTCGGTCCAAAACAGATGAACTTTAAAGCCCCCGATGCAAAGAACTACCCGCAAAGCATAGGCTAAAATGTAACTCCTAGAAACCTCATCATATTGAAGTTTGTTAAGCAGAGACATGGCACAAACAGAATTCTAAACTACTGAAAATAAACTTCTTAATGTCTGATGTCTAAAATGAATTAACCCACTCTCACTGTTTGTAAGAGGCAAAGTAAAATTCCAATGAAGTCTAGATTAGGGCATGATATGGACAAGCTCAATCAGACACGCCACTGACATAAACAAAGAATTTCAAGATCACTTTCTAAAATGGAAATAACGACCCACCTTTAACCTCGTCCCTGAAGGGACTTACAAGCTCCACAGGTAGGATATATATTCCATTTCACATATGCTCATATTAGAAAGGAGAATGGTTCTGCTGATGGATTTCCATGTCAGAGGGCACCTAGTGTTGCTTTTTGGAGCAAGAATTTTGATGAGAGAGTGCTCTAGCTTTATGGGGTCATGCACGGTCCTAGGGCACAGTGTCACCGCTAAGTGAGCTGCATATTCATCGATCCTTTCACATGTTATTTCCCTGGATATGTAGTGGGCATTGTCACTAAAAAAAAAAAAAAAAAAAAAAAACCCTCGCTGCATGAACTCAAGCCAAAGCACTGACCACCACTACAATTACATTACAACAAATGGCTATATCTCTCCTCTTCCTACCTACCTGTACTACTGAGACAAATTTTAATTGGATTTGGAGACTAAAACCTGACCATTTTAAAAGATGGGTCAGAGCTCTTTGTCCTCCCTCCTTTAAGTTGGAAAGTCTTTAGCTCTTAAAAATCAAGAACCGCAGACACCATATAATATGAGCAGATAGACTCCTTCTGTCATGCACAATAGTACATTTCTGAAGGATGAAGGGTACGAGCCACAATCTCATGGATTTCTTTACCTTAATGGGGTAATTTCTTGCTTCTCCTCCTGCAATACTAATCTAAATATGCTTTCAACAGTCCTGTCAACCGCCATTCCTTCAGTCAGGGAAGTGAAAAGAACCAATGAGAAAGTCATTGAATTCTCTGAAGAACAGCTGAACATGTTTCCCTGGGAAAGGGCTCACTATCAACATTTACATTTTCATTATATCTAAATGATTCCCAAGATTTTTAATCAATTCTTCTTGGTGGGATTCAACAGAATGTGGGGATATTGCTGTTAACGCCCTCCAACAACGTTTTTTCCGTTTTGCTCTATTTTAACCTAGTTAGATGTAGCATATTTCTATCATCCCAATAAGAAAAGGGTTGGGGACAAATCCCAATCTTTTCCAACACCCAAATTACTGTTATTAATTTAAAATTCACTTCTACACTTATTGAATCTGCAGGGCTCTGTTTTCACCATATTCCATTTAGCATTCATACACTTCGTATTAGTAAATTGGTCCCTTTGGGAATCTAAACTCAAGCGCACGTAACACTACATCTTGGAATTCATAATTCTTTCATAATCACCTCCCATTTGGCATCTGTGAACTCACAAAGGCAGGCTTCCTCAGTGAAGATCTGTTCAGAGCCCAATATTTACATAAACAATTTCTGTTTGGAGGGTAGGTTCCTTCATGCACCAATAACCTCTCCATCTATGTAGGTCTCTAAATTTCATGTTAAATAAATTTTAGCACTACAAAAATACTTCAAGCAATCTTTGCCATTTTTTCAGCATGAAAAGTCATGTAGATAGTCTAAGGAGGTTCTTTGTGAATTTTTAATGGAATAAATGTAAGTACAATTTGAATTTTAGTGTAGTAGTTGAGTTGCAGGAATAATTTGAGCGTTCTTATGTTGCTTTCACCCCTACACGGAAATATCTTGGGAGTAGGAACTATTCATCTACCTAGCATAGCCCAGCAAATAACCACTGAATTAACTTTCATTGAAAATGAGTTTGTTTCATTTTAAAATAAGGAATACAATTTTGATTTCCCAGTCAAAATGGATGCTTCTGTTTTTCTCTTAATTGCATGCCTACTTTATGCCTAAATTCTCCACTTATCCAATCATCAGTGATTGAAAAAAATAATATGCAACACTGCTATGGTTTGGTGAAAGTGGCACTCATGAGTGTAAACAGGTATTAGAACTTTCTGGAGACTAATATATGAATACAAATTTAAAGATGCTTGGAAAATTGCTTATTCCTTGACTAAGATTTAGGTAGCTGAGTTTATTCTAAAAGAAACTGGAGAGTTCATGATATCTGTAGAGGATGTTCACGCAGCGCTACTCCTAATGTTGGATAAAAAGGGAAATCACATTGCCTATCAATAGGGAGTTGGTTGAGATCAGTTGAGAAACATCTCCACAGAGTAAAAATGCAGTCTAATTTTTCCCTTAAGGACATGGAGTGTTACTCCCCAACTCTTAACTGTGGGCTACACTTAGTAACTTTGAAGAGCACATTAGGAAATAGGAGGCATGAAGTAATATCACAGCATAAAAACGAGACACAGATGACCTCAACCAGATGGTCAAGGTTAACGTCACTCTAACCCCTATTAAAAGCACATACACTTAGGAGCTGGGGATGTAGCTCAGCGGCAAAGCACCTGCCTGGCAAGCGCAAGGTCGTGAGTTCGGTTCCTGGTACCGTAGAAAAACAAAAATAAAAACAAACAAACAAAAAAAGCACATACACTTGACATGATACATTGACCATACCACTTCACCTCTTCGCTTTGGTCTCCCCAAAACCCACAACCCCAATCTAACCAGGTGAAACATTAGACAAATCCAACCTGAGGAATATTGTATAAAATATGGCTGGTATTCCCCCAAACTGTCATCCAAAAACAAAAGAACAAGGAAAGTCTGAAGAGCTGTCACACTCCAGAAATGCCTAGGAAACAAGAAAACCAAACACAGTATAGTACTCAGGGTATAATCCTGGGCCAGAAAAAGTGTATTAGGAAATAGCTAAGGAGATAGGATCAGAGGTATGGAGTTTAGTGAGTGGTCAGTGTGTCGATATTGGTTCATTAGTTGTGACAAACATGCCATAAGAATGGCAAATGATAAATGAGGAAAAACTGGGTAACAGCTTTAGGAATTCTCTGCACTCTCTTAACTTTTGTGTAAGTCTTAAAATGACTCTGAAATAAAATTTTCTTTGAAAGCAATGATGCTAAATAAATACGTGGATCAGCTCAAGATGAGGTTAGGTGCTGCTATTTGCCCCACAGTCCTCTGAACTTTCATCACGAGCACAGATTATATGTATCCACTTTGTAAATTGTCTTCCTCCTACTTCAGGAGGGCAGAGGCTAATACTACACTATGCAAATTCTCCTAACACTAAGCAAGACACATATCAGCTAATTAATAAATATCTGTTAAGTAAATGACTGCATTATCATATTGTCAAATGAAACAAAAATCAGATCACAGAACACTATGCATTCTATGATCTGTCACATATTTCCTATACGACCCCGGACAAGTCAGTTCACAGTTTGGAGTCTCTCTTTCCTCATCTTTAAAATTAGAGTGATTATCACACTTACCCCATGGCCGTTAATATGCATAACACCCATAAAATAGTGCCAGACCCCGCACTGTAATTTCTTCCAGCTCCTATTCCCCTTCTTCCTTCTGCACTCTTTCTTAATGCTTTCTTCTCTATCACTCAGATAGAAATATAAGAAAAACTATATTGAACTTGTGTACCTAACATCACCAAAACCTACCAATTTTAGGATTTCAATAATTTTAAATTTGCTTTTACTTATCTCTATTCATAATTTTAGGTGTTCAAAAAGTATTATAATAATTGAAAACATTAGTAAACAGGAAAATCAATAAACATGGATACAAATACACCAGTGCTATCCCCTGTAACATAGGGTACATAGGTATTGTTCTCCTCTTCAGAGAACTTACCATCCAGCTAAACAGACAAAGAACAAAACAACTGCTGAAAAATTGAAGAACGGCTTAACAAAGCAGCTCGAGAGAAGGCTGAAAAGTGTCTCCAGGGAGCTGAGTAGGACAATGACCAGAAGAAGCCACCTGAGAAAAGCAATGAGAGAAAGGAAAGGGTGAGGCCTGGAGCCGACAGCTGGGCCTAGAGAAAGAGGAAGTGTGGCAGGACGGTGGCCCTGGTGGGAGGGACGGTATGAAAAAGCACGGTCAGGAGAGCTCAGTACACCCGCGTGCAATGTGCACGGCCCCTTCCTCTTGCATCTTTACATCAACCTAGGCCAGTGGTGGCGAACCTGTGGCACAGTGGGCTGCCTGTATCTTTGAAAGCTCTAAAATGTTCACCATCACTGATCTAGGCCTTTTAATTGTCCCCAAATCCCCAAATAGACTTTGTAAAAACTCCTGATTAAGCAATAACAAACCCTCCCAAGCCTTCCCAATCTGCTTATATTGCACAGAGAGAGGAACAAAAGACTAAAAGAAGCCTAACCTTATCTCTGAGTCTGTCTTTCCAACGTCAGTGACATGCATCTCGTGGTGGCCAGCCTCACGTGACCTGCAGATATGAGTCACAAGCGGCTGGAAATTCAGAACTGGCACAATCCAGAACAGCTGGAGGTAGACACAGAGTGACAGGCTGGACCCTCCCAACTTCCTCCACATCACAGCTTTGCCTGGATATCTTTAGGATGCCCCGCTCCCAGGAAGACTGGGTGGAGCACAGGGAAGGAACCTCACTTCCACCACTCAACAGCACATCATGGGTATCCATTCCCTCCCCTTCATCCCAGAACACCCATCCTGTCTGCCACTGGAATGTGTGGACTTTTAAAACTAGATTTTGTGCAACAATCATGTGGGCAAATGCTGACTTGCAGTCTGGAGGAGATCTTTTCCTCAGGCCCGTTAGATTAAACCAGGCTTTTTGCATGGAGAGGGAGGGAGGGAGGGGTGGGGGTGGGGGGAAGAGAGAGAGGAAAGAGGGCTTGGAACAGAGGCACAAAAGAGAAATTCACTTTTCATCTGCATCAAGCAGAGCCCCTCACGAGCCAAGGCTGGCCTGCATCTAACAATTGCCAAAATACAGAGTGGCGTCAGCGTGAAGAATGGCCTTGCCACCGCTACAAATCCAGGACAGAGGATTTCCCAGTGTCCAGCTCCAGCTCGAAGTAGAGAAACATTCTTTCCTACTCTGGGGTGCCAGGAACTTGACAGTAGAATAATATTAGTGGGAAAAACAGCAAAGGCACAGTGCAGCCAAGACACATAGGAATCAAAGGAGGACACGAGCCAATCTTGCTCCCATAGTATAGGGGACTCATCCATGTTTCTTTGTAAAAAAATCTCTCTGGCTTTCCACCCAGAGTGCTGTTGGCCTTCAAGCTGCAAGTCGGAGTGTTGTTTTCAGGTGCTTACATTTCGTTTTCTCTTGGTGGGTAAAAAAATACTTTATATGCATATATAAATATACATGTGTGTGTATTCATGTGTATATAGATATATGTATATATATGTAAAATATGTATGCATATATATGCAACTATGTATTTCATGTATATATATATACACACAGAGACATATATATTTATAGCTGCACATCGCTTAAATATAGGGACATGGTCTAAGAAAAGCATTGATAGGCAATTTCATCACTGTATATAAACCTATAGAGTATAGTCCACTATATAATTAAGCTATAGTATGTGTATATAGATGCATGTGTTTATACATATATATATATATATATATACACAGTGTATATATAGATGTACATATACATCTGTAACACACAAATGTATATGGTATAGCTTATTTCTCCTAGAGCCATTATGAACAAAACTACATAAGATTAAATCAAGCACAAAATTATGCAATCAAGAGAATCGGTAAACACGAGATGGATGAGGTTACCGCTAGCATAATACAGCATACTGTTTCCCAGTAAAATTGTTTTATACATAGAAAGAATACACTCTAAAATAATGATTGAGATATAGTACACTGAATACATAAATCAGTAATATAGCTGTTTATTATCATTAGCAACATATGCACTATACATGACTGTGTTACAGCTCTACCTGAGTGGCAGCCCAGGGTTTATCCACACAAATGAGTGCTTAGGCACTGGACTACGATGTTGAGACAGCTGTGATGTCAGTAGGTCATAACACTTTCTCACTTGCTTTATAGTTTTATGAAACCACAGTTGCATATATTGTTTATTGTTGAGCAAGTTATGTCTAGGAGTTACATAGCTATATGTATAAGTAAAGGAATAAAGAAATCTATGTATGTATATGTTTATTTATGGATATATTATTTCTGCTACTAAGTGCTATGAACACAGTCTTTTCAAATACCCTCATGACATCCCTAGTGTAAATATCTCCTTACAATAATCAAGCTGAACTCATAGAACCGAATTGTGCACTATCTACCTCTGGCAAGTTGGTACAAATCTCGGTTTCTAATCAGCCCCTGGATACTGAAGCATGTCCCATATTTGATGGGACAATTCTCTGTTTTACAACATCTACCCCTTCCCACCCCAGCCCCAGGACCCATGGTGCCAGGTACCTGGGAGCAATCAGCTTATTATAAGAACGTGGTGTAACAAAAGGTCAGGTTCAGTACGATTAGTAATGAAGATGGCACCAATGATCTCCTAGTTCACAGTGACATGAAGGACAGCAGCTCACAGACACTGTGTGCCTGTCCTGTACCAAGCACTGTATAAGCATTTGACAGGGACAATGTCATCTACCTTTATAATCATCCTTTCTGGTGGATGTAATTCTCATCACTTCTATAAGTAGCAAATGGAACCTTAAAAACTTAACCCATTTGCCCAAAATGATGCGGTTTCTATGGAATAATGCTAGGGTTTGCACCTGAGCAATATCAGGCTGCAACCCCAAAGGCTGCATCCCCATGCACTGCTCAGATCATAACCAAAGCCTATTCAGTATGTATTTGTACCCCACTCTCCCAAGCTTGCTGGCAACACTTAAGTGCAGACAGGAAACCAGCAACCACGAGGTCAAGACATGGCCCACTCGACTTCACAGAGCCCAGTTCCTCCCAAGTCCAACGAGAACGCTGACGGCGTCAGGTTCCTGATCTGTCCATTGCACACCAGTCAAGCGGCAGCCTGTTAGAGCCGCTTCCAAGAGCTCAGCTACATAATTGCCAGTGTGGCAGGCAGAGATGGGCACAGGGGAAATTATATGTGTTTTTCCCTCCCTGCTGCGCTGGGCTCCATATATGCTTCCATTCCATCTCAGAAGCCCAGCAGGAACTGAGGAATCAGGAGGGACAGAAGGACCTGGCTGTCCCTGGATTATGACAGTCCCTCTTAAAAGAGCCTGCTTGTTTTCCTACTCAGCTTAAGTTTCCACTTGGGAAAAGCTGCTCCTGCATTCTCGTGCTTCCTGGATTGTTATCAGCCAAACATGAAGCCACATTCTCTTTTGTCTGCAAACCACCGCTGTGAAATGACTGTTCCCTGTTGACTCTTGCATTTGCTCACCTATCCAACTGTTCCTGAGCAGGTTCTCTGTCCCAGTCTCCAGGAAGTGGGGATAAATGGTTGATAAGACAACTGGTATTACTTTCTACCAACTCAACATTTGTAGGGAATACAAATATGTTGTTCTTTCCTTTAACCTTTTTGTCTGTGGTGGTATCATTTACATAGGGGAGGAGAAGGAAAGGGAAGGAGACAAGAGGACAAAACATTGACTAGGAAACAGGTCCCATGTGACACGTCTCGTAATAGGTGGCTCGCACACTTTTAGAGCTTTCTACAGTTCTGAGAGGCAAGTTCTGTAACTGTGTTTCACACCTGGCATAGGTACAGAGAGGATTACTAACGCATTTTTCCAAGGCAATGAAAGCTTCAGAATATCTCTGTAGCAAGCAGTTGGAGGCTAAAATCTGGTTGGAATAAAGAACGCAAGACCCCTGTTTTGAAGTTGCATTTGCAGAGCACATTCTTCCTGATGGACACTGTACCTCTCAGTGCGCCCAGAATAGTCCAGCTGCATCCCTGCAGCCCTGGAGTCAGTACAATCCATTCCTCTTTTCCCATAAATTAAATGGTCACCCTATTTTACACCAGTTTCATTCTTGTTTGAGAACATTGGCAGATATTGTTGAATCAAAAGTCTCTGTGTGACGTTCAGCCATAATTATCAACTTCATTGATGGAGAAATGCCAAGGATTTAGTTAAAAACACTTCTGAGTATGTCTGTTAGGGTGTTTCCGGAAATGATTGACATGTAGAACAGAAAGCTGGTAGGAAAGACCTACCCTGAAGGTGATGGTGCCATCCAGTAGTTTGGGGCCTTGGATGGACAAGGGGCAGGAAGGGAGCCCCCAGGCACCTGCTCCCTCCCCTCTGCTTCCTGGCTGCCAGGAGCTGAGCAGCTTTCCCCAGCAGCCAAGTGAGCAGGCACTGAAAACTCTGGAACTGTGGGCCAAAACCAATCTTTTCTTCTTTAAGCTGCTATTCCCAGGTATTTTGTCATAGGAACGAAAAGCTAATCACCTGTTTCCCAAGCCAGCCTGTGGGAGGGGTCAGGGCCAAAAGGCGGATGGCCAACATGAGTGAGATTCTTCCTCAAATTATCAGACTCCAAACTCAGCACTCTGCTTGCCATGAGACACATACCTGGGTGTGTACTTGGCACCTAACTCCCCAACTCTATAGAGCTCTGTTCCCCTCCGCCAGTTTTTTCCTTCATTTTTCAAGTCATAAGGCAAACAGATAGCTCAATGACACAGCACTGGCTGGGCGAGCATCACTCATGGGTTAGTTCCCCGCTATTAGGAAATTAGAATGGAGGTCAATAAAGAGGCCATTCAGAAACTCAAGCCCAAAATGCGTGCATAGGCCAAGTCAAGTTTCACTTTCCTGAAAAATAGTTCAATTTAAAAATTTTCAAACCTACTTGGAATAATGTGCACAGCAGAAACAAAGAAAATATCATGATGCTTGCAACCACAGGCTCTATCTGAGCTGGGCTGCTCCATTATGGAAGTCCCAGCGCACCAGGCAAAGCACTGAATTATATACAGGTAGTGTCTGGGTATAGGCTGCCAGCCGGCTTTCAGCAACATCCCCCATATGGCTAGGAACTCTTGTGCCAGTTAATTAGCACTGGCATTAATTGAGAGAAGGAACATTGACCAGGACATCGAGGTTATCCTTAGACTATTTAAATATGTCATGTGATCACTCCTTCCATCTGTTATCTCCACACTTCACACTTAATCCAGTAAATAAACTCCCTACCATTTTAAACAAATGGAGTCCATTTTGCCAGGCCTCTTCAGACTCTGCTGAATGGTTTCTATACAGTGAAATGTCGCAAGGTTCAATAACACAGTCCGATGCAGACTTCAACATCAGAGCCAACCTCCCCTCCCTGCCCATGAAACTCCTGAGAAGTGTCTACAAGGGGGGCTGGGATCTAAAAACACCCACATGCCATCACTCACTCAAATGCATATTTTTCACTTTGCAGCTACCCTACAAATCTGCCTTGTTTTCTTTCCTTGCTCTCAATTCTGCTGAAAGCACAGTGAAAATAAGGCCTATTATTCAAATGAATTTCACCATGCACTAAAAATGTGGCTGAGTTGAGATGGAAACCCATTTTAAAAGTGCTCTCCTCTAAAATGGATGATGCTTGGTAAGGTATAAAGCACTTGGGTACTTAGAAAGGCAGATAGGAAATAGTCCAATCCCAAAACACTTCATTGGCAAATTGACTCATCATAGATATAGGCCCAGAGTAGATTTCACATCCACTTCCAAGAAAGGTATATATTCCATACATCTTTAAGAAAACAAATATAAATCTTCCTCGAGAAACTTATCTTCAACAGTCTATTTTCTTGCCCTAAGAAAAGTTATACAGTCACTAGCTCATCAATCTCTAGCATTTCTTTACCCACCTCTTCTATCAACCTCCTCACAATATTTCCAAAGCCAACCCTCAGTAAATTGATGAAAATATACATCAGGTGCCCCATGCACAAGTTGGCCTTTTAAAAAAACCAACACTTCATCAAAGCTATATAAGGTGGCAAGAATTGGTCCATGCAAGCAAAAGCAGTACTTGACCATAGTTGCAAATTCTGAGTGCTGAAAGTCTTCTTGGAATGATGGATAGAAAGCACTGAATCTCCCCCAGGGAGGTCAGGGTTCACATTCTACTTCCTCTAGAATGGTGACATTGGGAAAATTGCTTCTTCTCTCTTGACCAAAACTTGAAGATTAAGATCCCTATCCCACCAACAGTGGGTGTGATCATCCACTATGCTACCAGACATTGTCATTACCATCTTCTTTGCTGTGGACTTGACACTATAGCGATGATCATGGTTAGTTAGTTCTCTTCTGTGTGACTTGATATAAAAGAGATTACCTAATATGCCCTCTAAGTCTTAACAAAAAGTACAACTTACTCTTGCAGGTAGCTTAGTGTGATGAAACAGACACTTACTGGTCTAATTTTACCCCAAGCACAGGGAAAATCCAAAAGTCATCTCAAGAGCCAATTAATCAGAGAGAGATAATTAAATTTTACACATCGGACTAAGTTTTAACTAGGACACTAGGGCTACCTTGAGGATTACACAGTGCTTTCTTTCTGCTTTGGGGAAAATGAAATTTTTTGCAATTATACAGTTGTTCACTTCAACAAATACTTATTGATGATTTGCTATGAGCCAGAGCTGCACATTTTGGATACTGAAAAGAATTAGACTCCTTCCCTGACCTGAAAAGCCCTCTAGTATGGTAGGTAGAGTCAAACCGACAACATATGGCATAGAAAGGATGGGGTATACAGAGAATTGGAGGATGCTGTCGTATAACAGGCATCAGGACTGGGTGAGGATAACTAAGGCTTGGATGAGCAACTAGAATCAGGGAGGCTGTGCAGGGTGGAGGGTAGAGCACAGTTAGAACTTCATTACTGCTTGTGGGGAGCTACACATTGTTCACTTACACTACTAGAGAGTAGACATAGAAAGAATGTCTGGGACATGCGACTAGGCAGTATGAGAAGGAGGTCACCAATGAGTGGGAGACATGATATGTACAGTCAAGGGAAGCTTTACCACCCAGGCATCACACACTTTTTCTTAAAATGAGTATCAAACCCTATAAGCAAATGCATTTCTGTTTGCAAAATCCAGGTTTACACTAAGAAAAGAAAGCATGGATTACCCTACTGGAAAACAAAGGGCTCCACACATTGACAGTGACAGTAGTCTCAGGGAAGTGGAAAAGCCAACGCTTGATTAAAATGCACATAAAACCTACTTTAGACTGTAGAAAAGAACCCATAGATTTACAGCTACATGACGGGACATGCCTGGAATCCCAGCTGCCTGGGAGGCTGAAACAGGAGGATCACAATTTCTAGTCTAGCCTGGGCAATTTAAGAAGAATGAGTTCTGTTCACTCTGCCCCTGCAGAAAAGCCACTAGCTTCATCTCCCAGTCAACACTTTGGGAGCCTAACATTCACATCCATTCACCAGTGGTGTGTAAATATTTGCACAGTTATTAAGGAAAGCTTAGGTGGAAAGGTAGTTACTCATCTGGAAAGTGTCTGTTTATGGAATGATTCTGTTTACAGGTACAGCCGTCTTCTTGCATTTCCCTGTCACAGTTTACTCTGTGGTGCAGCCTGGCCTATGACTCTATATGTTCTGTTAATTGTCCTGATTCAAGCTGCTTTATGAACCCAACTGTGGTGCACAACTTTAAACACTATATTGCACTGTATTCTTCATATAATCTACCATTAAAATATACCTGATTCACAGGCTCACAGAAGCATCAAAAATGACATCCACTTCTTTATTTTGTACTATAGATATAGTTATAGATAGATAAATATGGACAGGCATAGATATACATCTATAAATATATAAATAGATACCTATATATAGACTGAGTTTTTCTCACATAAGAGAAGCTATGTCATATTATGTTTATGTGGCTGAGTTACTTCACTTCACATTGTGGTCTCTAGGTGCAACTCCTTTCCTGCAAATGACTCAAGGAAACAAAAGACAGAGAAGAAAATGGCATTTTAATGTATGTAAAGTGTACCTTGACTTACTATAACTGTCTTATATGTGTTACATGTTCTTTGGCCTATTATTCTAATTTTCATTCTATGTATATGACAGTTCGCTTTACAAGATCCAAAAATACATTAATCTGATGCTGAAAAGTTTAAAGGGGGTGGAGTCTATTACCAATGTAATAACTCTGCACTACCAACCTGTACCAAAGTTAAAAAAAAACAAAAACAAATCCCTAGCCTGAAATTGTACATCCAAATGTAGGGTTCTGAAGGAGAAAGCGAACTGTGTCCGCTGTGTTACTAATTATTCTTCTCCATCCATCCTTCCCCTGCCTCTCTCCATGCCATCCTCTCTCCCAGGCCAGATCCCCTCGTCTTTGGCTTCCTGTCAGACGCAACCAAGGAGACGCCACATCAGGGAATCAAATGGCAGGTAAGAGAGGGCCGAGGAATTTCTTTCCCACCTCCTCTTGCTTCTAGGCTATGATGCCAGAGGCATCTCTGTATCCCCAAATATTCGTCTTCGCCCGAGTAGTTCCCCCATCATAGCTCCAGTCTTCCAGGGCTCAAGGAACCTTAAATCTCCTCCCTGTTCTCTGGCTGTAAGAGAGCTAAAGGCCTGGGAATATCTGGTTTTAGAAGGCCTCAAACTTATATAATTAAATCTGCAAGTTTGATATAACATATACGACCATGGTAACAATATTTCTGGCCACTCTTACAGCCTCAGAGGTGTCTGTATAATGTGAGAAATCCTGCAGCTTAACCATCATCTGACTCATTTCTAAAGACTGCCAATGCCTTTGGGTGTTGGTTAATCTCTTAGTGTCACAACATGCTTATTTATTTGTTTCACATGATACTACCTCTCAAAGTAGTCCCCTC
This sequence comes from Chinchilla lanigera, assembly GCF_000276665.1. Classification (NCBI taxonomy): domain Eukaryota; kingdom Metazoa; phylum Chordata; class Mammalia; order Rodentia; family Chinchillidae; genus Chinchilla; species Chinchilla lanigera. Next base: position 1,031,302 of record NW_004955480.1, on the reverse strand, counting down.
AGTACAGTCTCTTCATTTAAACAATCTGCATTGATGCTGTACTCTGCAGAAATTCTTTCCCAGAAGCCGGTTATAACCTTTATATGAAGATGTGGTTGACAACCTTCCTTTCTTCCCCAGTTGCTTACCTGCCTGCACAGCACTGAAGCTTTGCTATCACTCACTGAGGTCCAACATTTGAATCTTAGCTTTCTTTCCTAGAGCAGGAAGTAAAACACAAAGCTATGCAAAAGTAAAAGGAACTATTTTATTCTTTTATTAATGTCTTCAGGCACGTCAACAAGCTAAATGTATTGGGTATATGTTTCATTAAATGCATAAAAGAAGTATGATAGTATCTTTTCAGACATGTTTGGTCAGCTATGATTTTGACTCACTGCAATGATATCAATGCAGATATCTAGCATTTCTAAATCACTTCCTGTTACTCCTTTGGATAAACTTCTTAGTATCTACCTATACCAAAGTGTGATTATGTTACACAAGCAGAGAGAACTTGATTATGAAATAATATTGATTGGGTTTTAACTATCCAGAAAACAGAGTCTCCAAATATTTATATTTCAATGATCACCCTCCTTGTTTTTACTGTGATATCCTGGGGTACATTAAAAATTAGAAAATCATTAGTGAAGCATCTAGGACCTTATTGCCCTGAGTATTGAGAGCTCACTTAAATGGAGGCTGCAAAGCTACATTGCCTGGCCTGTTGATTCTTTCCATTTTCAAAACCATGTCCTGACTAATGCTCACTAATGATGTTCCTAAGAACAAAGGAAATGGTAACTTTTAGAATTGATTCAAGCCCTGAAATATCATGTTTCTTCCAAAGCTACATATTCTAAGAGATACGGACCATAAAAAATACACAGCTATATTGTCACATATGCAAATATACAGTGATATTCCTGACAATTCCTATGATAAAAGCACTTCAAATTAGAACAGCACATTCACTGTTACTAAAAGTTGTGATAAGACCACACTTCCAACAGAAAATCGTCAGTTAAATTTTCTCTGATATATTTTTTTCCCTATATCATCACCTAGTCACATAAGTTCAAATAGCTTTATTTTTTTGAACTATATTTAGAATCATAACTAGGAGTTTAAATTGCTTGTGGATACTGGCTATCTTTCTTAATCAAGTTAAAATTTATGGCTGCAAAATTTTAACATGTTAGTATTTCTGGGTTGAGAGGAAAAGTGTAGGAGTATGACAAGTTTCTTAGCCCAGTCACCAAACTAAATGTGCTTCAAACGAGGTGTGATGGTGCATTCTCATAATCCCAGTACTCGGGAGGCTGAGGCAGAAGGATCACCTGGAGTTCAAGGCTAGCCTGGGCTACCTAGTGAGTTCAAGATTAGCCTGAACTACATGATGAGATCCCATCTCCAAAGTAATAAATAAATAAATAAATAAGAATTTTCAACTCTAGTATAATAATGTTAGCTAGGATAATATAGTTTTCATATATTTAACATTTACTATTATGCTGGCCTCTCTCATACATGAATAACCAAATTAATTTTTGGTTTATGTAACAGTCATTTTAAGAACCTCGGACAATTCTGTACTGTTTATAATTTATATGTAATATATTCCCTTTTATTTTAAAGGAAGATTTAGAGACCTATTTCACAGTGTCCCAGTTTAAAATCTTCTAGACAGAGCTCACATTTAAAAGTTTAATTTGAAAGTGAACATTTCAATGAAGGCTTTAAATATTCTCAGTAACTATATAATATAACTTTAGTATAATTCTAATAGATGACTTTCTAAAAGATACGTTTGATTTATATTTGATTTGAAAGAACAATTAACATGAGAATAAGAATATAAATAGAAAAATGTGTATAGTTGTTTCTGCAAAGTTGTTGTAAAGTATTTTTTAATAACCATAACTTGAGAGAAATCTGAGTCTCGCTATTCCTTAACTCTGAAAGGCTGCACTAAGAGAAGATACGTGCAATCATTGACAATCTAAGGAAATTACCTGATATTTAACACTACAGCTCTAATATTATATTCACAACTAGGAAATAGCAGCACATAAATCCTCAGTTTTACTGTTGTCCATTGTTTTCAGTAAGCATCCCTGGATATCAGTGTTTGCTAGAAGAGATATCACAGTGTAGCTAATAAGAAAAAGCAGAGGTAAAAAGGCAGTAACATTCAATTTTTCTGGAAACTGTATCTTTCTTTTGAGGAAGAGTTATACTTCAATTGAAGAGATAACCAAAATGTTTATCTACATTCAATTTAAGTTCAAATCAAGGTCCCAAGTATTAAATACCGGCTTGTTTATTTGCAGCATACTGTCAAAATGAAAAAATATCCATGGCAGTGATTTCTTTATTGCTGCTTTCAAAATGTGTTCAAAATACTCAGTGCTTGTGTTACTATTAATAAATGTTAATTCTTTACCTTAGAAAACCTCTGGAAATACACAGATCATCTGCCCAGAATATAAAACAGCATTGATTTATGCCTTGAAAGTAGAGTTACAATGAATAACAAACAAATTCATTATGATGGCATAAAAATATCAAAATAAATTACTCCCTAGTATCTACACCACATTGTAGGTTATTAGCTATTAATATCATTATTCATGACAGACCTAACTACTGATGTAAAGGAGCAATTTTCTTTATTACTCCTCATTTCTCTAAAATTGGTTAGTTAGACAAGGGCAAGAATCAAGGTAAATTAGACAGAATGTTTAGAAAAAACAATCATGCTGGATACCCATGAAAAGGGATGTTCACTAGTGGAAAATACAGAATTACAGAAAAAGATTTGGGTTATAAATCTATTGACAAGAATAGCAGCTAATACGGATGAAGCATTTGTTATGAGCTAAGCTTTGGGATAAGTACAATAGATGCCTTCTTTCTATGTATTCTCATGTTCTCATGAGGTTGAAATAATCTTCGTTTTCCAAGGAAGAAGAATTAAGGGACAGAGAATTAAAGTTGATCGTTATTTTGTAAATCATCCCGTTAAGTACATTAAATAAATAGGTATTTAATAGTAAGTATTTATTTGCATCTTGGTAAATAATGGTGCTGGAACTAGAATATAGGTCTTCCTGACTCCTACATTCAGAAGTCAAAAACTTTTCTGTAAAAAAACAAATATTTCTGGCCTTGTAAAAAAGAAACATTTTCTGCTTTCAGGGACATACCTCCTCACCTCTGCCATTGAAGAATGCAAGCAATGATAGGTAGTGTGTCAACACAGGGGCGCTGGCTGTGTTCCAATAAAATTTTATTCATAGACATTGGAATTTGAATTTTGTATAATTTTTATGTATCATGAAATATTTTTCTTCCTCTGGTGATTTTCAACTATTTCAAACTGTGAAAATCATTGCTAGTTGTACAGAACAAACTAGCGGGCTGAATTTGGTCAGAGAGAGTAGTTCGCCAATAGCTGTTATACACCCATGATTTTCTAACTCTAACGTGCACGCACATCACCTGAAGATCTTGCTCAAATGCAGACCTTGATTCTAGAGGTCTGGGGTTGGATTTGGAAATTTTGAATTTCACCGTGTTCAGGTGATGTTAATGGCGCTGGTCCGTGGACCACACTCTAAGTAGCAAACATCTGCACTAAAACAGATCCTACTCAATTTACCACGAGCTTATGTACTCACACACCCGTCATAAGTCAAAAGTACTGCAGGTAAAAATGCATCTAATGTTCCTAAGCTACAGAACATCAGAACGAAGCATTACAGGACGCTGTTGTTTACCCTCATGATGGAGCTGCTGCCTGGGGATTGTGTGCTGCTGTCGGTGCTAAGCATTAAAAGAGAGGAGCATAGAGCAGCCTATCACAGAGCTTTCAAAACATGGCACTGCAGTTTCAATGGACTGCATATTGCTTTCACACAATTGCAAAGATAAAAGTAACGGTAAATTAAACCATCTTAAAGTGAGGAGCACAATTAATGATATCCTACATAATACTAAGGGTGCTGATCTTTTACATGAAGGGTTTTTATGATGTTTCTCAATCTTAACTGTACAGTTGTATGAGCTGGGAATCTTAGAACTCCTTCCCGAGCCTTACTGCTCTACCTCTAAAATCCATCTCCAGAAATTGTACCTCTCCATCCCCAACGTTATTGCCAAACCACATCCTGTAGCAAGTCTTTAATCCTCTTCTTTTATTAGTCACTCCTCTTCGAAGTCTACTTAGTAATATGAGAGTTCTTTCTCTGTAAAATAAAGCCAAACATTTCCCTCTCCAGTTGACACCCATTTCAGTGCTGGTTCAATATATACAGCATCAAATTTAAAAGCAAGCTCTTCCCAGTCTCACCAAACCATTTCTCCAGGGTCGCTTCCTACCATTTGATAACAGTACTCAATAATAATACACAGCTTCAAATTTTATTAAGCTCTTACTATGGAAAAGGGGATCATTGTATTTTAGTTACTCTTACTTTAAGCTACTGTATTAAGTAGGTACAATGATTCCCATTTCTCAGCAGAGGTAGCTAAAACATAAAGAGCTCACATTGCCCAAAGTTGTAATACTCCTAAGTGACAGAGCCAGGGTTTGAACCCAAGCTCTCTGGCTCCAAAGGCCACCATCCAAGCACTGCAATATATGCTTTCATTCCATTGCTTCATATGCTTGTCACACTGGATGAGAAGATGGGTCAAGTCATCCCCGTTCCCAAGGTTTCCCGGTTGCTAATCCTTGGCCCACTCTCCCCCTTGACTGTCATCATCATTGGTTTCCTTTTCCTTCTCTCTCTGAGTTCTATACACTTTCTCTTTCTCCTTAAGGTATAAAGATTCCCAAAATCAGTTGTTCTGTCTGTTTTCCATATAAATATTGATACCCCTCCCAAAGGCGGTGTCTTTTTTATTGTTTTCTAATATCAACAATACTTAGTACTAGGATTGGTATGTAGTTATTGTCCCATAAATATTTGACTGATGAACAAGAAGAATAAGTGATATATTAATAGATAGCTAAGCAATTTCACAAACTATCCTTAGCCTAATTTCCATATCTGTATGAAGAGGGGGTTGAACTACATAAATCTAAATTGTGCTCATCTGAACCTATAATTTATTTATTCATTTATTCATGGTAGTATTTACTGAATGTCTTCAGTGTGTCAGGAACACACTGGATCTTGAGCATAAAATGCCAAACAAAACAAGGCTCTTACTCTTGTCCAATTTATGGTCTATTGATTAGAGAGAGAAAAAAATGTTTAGTAGTGACAAATACTGTACAGGGGAAAGCAGTCAACCAGAGCAGTACTCTCGTGTAGATATCCATGTACACATAAAGACCTATAGCTATTTATAAGTGATATTTATAGATTTATTTATCAATTCTTATGTGTTTAGTTAAAAAGCAGCATTAAAGAATATGAACTGCCAATATGGTAGGAACATGGAATGTTGACCAAGAGAAAAGAAAAATTGAGTTTAAATGGATTATACTGATTATACAGCCTACTTGGGGCTTAAAACTTCACATACTTAGTTATTAGCAGTCCACTCTTAGGTATGCACTTAACAAGGGCATTTCAAATGGGTAGAGAGATAAGCAGTGTTTCCTATCGTTTAAGAAATAGTTATCTTAGGGAAATAAAAAGCTACACTTATTCAATTATGTATAAATGCACAAGAAACGAACTCCATTCAATTCAAGTTTGAATCAAGTTCTAAGGACTGGTTTATTTTAATAATAATCATTTTATTTACTTTTCATTTTACTTACTGGTAATTTTACTGGATATAAAATTAAGTTTGTATGTAAATATAAGCATACCTATAGGGGGAAAAATGTAAAACACTTTTAAGATGTTCAGAAAATCTTAAAAAGACAAAGTAATAAATAGGCATATTGAGATTAATGGCTAATAACTTGGCTCAGATCTATCAGAAAAGCCATAACAAACATAGATTTGAGCCCAGGACTAAACAGTTTCGAAGTTCACAACTCAAAATTTTCTTTACATTATTTAAAATTCTGTTTTACTTTAAGTAAGTGTATCCCAATGAACTACAATCTACTCTAAGAATGCATTTAACTTTAATGGTACCAGTTTTTCAAAGGCAATTTTCAGATAAATGGTCTTATGTGGATATCAATACACACCTATCTTTGCGAACATGTCATTGCACTTTACCAAAAAATAGTCAATGGAACATATAGTATTTATACTTGTAATGTTGATTGAAAATTATTGCTAGAAAGAGTTTAAACTTTCATATAAAACAGAACTGTCTTTGCCCCAGACACAGACACAGTTAAGACAGATTGACATGACCTTCCTACTTACCAAGGTTAGAGTATGTTACCAGTTATCCACCCAAGTAAAATATTAGTCATCCTAATTCCTTAAAGAATCTGCTTATTATTGTCATTTAGCCCCTAAAGTTTTATTCATATTGACAGAAGGAGCAGAATTTGGAACGTATCCTAGAACTTCAGTATACAAATAAATGACTTGAGCTACTACCCTCGCTTTATTTACTGAAAATAGAATAAAGTCTCCACCACTTGGAAAAAGTGAATTTTAGGCTCAGTTCTGTTCCCAGCACCAACAGGCTCCCCGTGTAGGAGAGAAGTCTCCCCTTACTGGCTCATCAGAGGATGAATACAAATGTGACCGCTCTGATGAAGGGGAAGCACTACCCACCATATGGTCCTCCTCAATGGATCCACATGAGGAGGAGCTCTTTGCTGACAGAGAGCTGAGCAGGGAACAAAGTGAACACCTGGTCCAATAAAAATCCATCAGGATGTATGAACTGGCTGCCCAGTCTCCAAATTATTTTCAGACATCAAATTCAAAATGAAATGTGCCCCTCTTGCATATTTCAGTAATTATTACGGTGTTAGGATGTGTATGACATACTCCTAAATGGAAAAACCTCCTCTATTGGCTGGCATAAGTTTGAAGTCCCCAGAAGGTGATAATAAGACGCAAGTAGAGCACAAGAGATGAGAAGTTGAAAGTTTTCCCTGTCTACTTGTCTCGTCAGAGGCCAAAACAGCACAACGAGGCTTTGGGGATGTTCGTTCAGCCTTCCTTCTTCTTGGTCATTTGGAAGGATGCCAACCTGAACATAATAAGTCTTGCTGTCCTTACAAGCTCTCAAGAAGCTGTGGATCACACTCTCCTAGCAAGCTGCAAGAAAGACAGCATGGAAGATGTGATTGAACAATACGGTTTAAATTTTAAAAATGCATTGTAGTAAAAGACACATGGCCATTAAGCCCCCTCAAAATACTCCTCCTCGATTCAAACACACTTATTGGATGAGACATTCTTGCAAATATCCACAGCAGCTCTGGAAGTTCTCTTTCATGTCTTTAGTTGCCCTGTCCTGGCTGCCTCAATGTCCTGAATCAATTCAAAATGTTTACCTTTCATTGTCACTTTGTTCCGCAGAAGAGCCAGAAATAGCATGGTGCCAGGTCTGGTGAATGAGGTGGATAAGAATGCACTGTAAAGTTTTTATGAGCCTGCCTTTCCACTCTCGGATGGCACTTGGTAGCAGGACTTACCATACAGTATTTTTGATCATGTCTCATAAAGACTCAAATAAGGACTTCTAGAGCTGATTCAGAAAGTGGCAAGAACTGTATGATAAATGTATTCAAAGAGGGGGGAGTGTTTTGATGGGGATTAATAGATCTTTCAATGGATCTTTTACTGTAATTTGTTTTAATTTAAGTATCCACTATATTTTAATCATTCCTTGTATGTAGACAGCTAGTCTTCCTCCTCCTTAACCACCTTGATCAGCCTTTCTTTACACTTCTGTATCTACAGCAGAACTTCAGTACCAGCTGAGAAGATGATGGCAAGAGATTTCAAATAGCCGGGTGCACAGGTAGAGGTTGCTCATCAGTAGGTTCACCAGCCCATGGCAAGCTCATAAGGCCCTTGCAATGAGTGCCCCAAAGCAGAGGGGAAGCCTTGAGTCTGTAAAAAAGCAATTCAGCCTATAAACATGGTCAGCCTAGGCAAGTGCTCAAAATGGCAATTTCAAGGCCAGGCTAATGAGCTAATAAATTATAGTCACTTCACACGCAACATGGTATGATTTTTCCTGCTGAGTTGAATCAGGTGATAATCCAGACTAACCTTTAAAAACTGATTTGAAATCTCCCAATAAGTTGGCCAGAAAGATTCAGCCTTTATTTTAGATACAGAGGCCTACATTTGCATCCTTTTGTGTGAGAAATATCTCTAGAACAGTAGTAATTTTGTCCCCCCAGAGGATACTTGGCAATATTGGAGGATATTTTTGTTGTGGCGATTGGTACAGGAGAGAGGGAGGTTACTACTCATATCTAGTAGGTAGATGACAAGGGTGATGTTAAATATTACACATTACACAAGGAAGTCTCTTCAGCATAGAATTATCTGCCCAGCAATGTCAATAGTGCCAAGGTATTATAGAGAAACTCTTCTCTAGATAGTAGGTAAATCACTGCTAATTTGGCCAAGAAAAATGAGCTAGCAAGGTTTGGCTCCTAATTTGAGAGGCAGGAATGGGCCAAACCCAAAAGTCAGCTTGGATTCCACTGGGACACTCTGCTCAAGTAGCTCCCCCATGGAGTCTGGTTGGAAATAGTACACTGATCTGGGGCAAGTGACCAAAAAGAAAAAGTAAACTTATCACTATGTCTGGCAGAGAGCCCCATCATCTTGAATTGTGAGATGTGTCCTGCAGATGGGGGAAGATTTAACGAGCATGCTCAATTAGCTCCATTCCCTGTGCGTAAAGTGAAAACTATCACATTGGTATATTGCCTGAGGCCTCAGGCTCCTTTTAATGTGCCCAAATTCATAACAAAATTAAGCATCACTAAAGTAAGTCATTCCAGTTTCTCTGAGAACCTGATGGACCAGTTGGACTTATAGGTACATGGCTAAACAATGGTTGTTCATTCACCCCTCTGATTAGTAAATACTGTCAGCTCTATCAGGGACATAATCTGTGGAGACTTGTATTAATTATGTTTGTATGTTTCAATTTAGCTAGATCTAAATGTTGTTGGAAAAACAAAAGTGTAACTAAAAGGACATATATGTGCATGTATGTGAGTTTTCCAGATAGGACTTTTAAAAACTACCACACACTCTGAGAGCTAATAATAATGCCTGGAAAGGAACAGTTACACCAGTTTACTATTTCCATCTCATCACAATAAAAGCTTTCTCCATAAAAGTTCTGCCCTCATAGCAGAAGTTCTGATGACAGAACAGCAATTTAGATTCAATTTTCCTCTGATCAAAATTTCATCAAACTTGAAAAGAAGGAGGTCAGAAACTTTTAAGTCGAGGACCAAGATGTGGCAGTCCTACTTGTTGAGGATTTCAAGGATTCACCTAAAACATGAGGTATGATTTATCCTTCTTCTTCCCTAGAAGCACACCACACTGGGAAGTCCTCAGCATACCCAAATGTACCTTCAGAACCTATTGGGGATACTGAACAACTATAACTTACCCTATATTAACAGTTAGGGCACTGGTGAACAACGTCAGCATAAATCCAACTCCCAGAGCAGTGTATGCTAATCAGCCTGAATGACAACACCTTTCTCCAGCTCTGTGTCACCCGTGATTGCCTGATAACCACATGGCACAGGAACTGGTTTTTGCCCCCTATGGTAATTGGGACAGGTCTGAAATGGCCACATTCTTTTCCTCCCACAGCCCGCGTTCATGTGAGTCAGCGATGAGATGCTTGTCCCAGTGAACGCTTCTGAAATCATCCTCTCCCTATAGGGTGACAGCAGCCCATATGGCGAAAGGAGCCCTAAAGGTGTCCAAGTGCACACTTTCACTAATAAGCTGTTTTGAAGGCTTTGGACAAAGAAATGGGTTCGCAGATCACGACCAATAAAGATAATGAGCATTTGCACTGTTAGGTGCCATTTCCAACTAAATCAAACTCTGTGGCCAGTGAGAAAAGGGCTGCGGAAGAAAATCAAAAGGCAAATCTGCTGAGAAGGCCAAATGGGCTGATCTTCCACAGCCCCTCCTCTTATATTTTTAATAACACCAAGAAGAAAGCAGATATAGCAAGGGGTGATTTTTTTTTCCCTCCTGTATAAACTACAGTAGGATTGAAAAGTCTGAATATCCACTCAACAATAATTATCAAATTCTGTTGTATGTTGTGAGAGGTAGTAAAGAAATTTTGAAAGAGACTAAACCTAAATGTATTACCTAAAAATAGCATGTTAGGAGCACAGGATTATCCTGACCACACCCTTATTTTACAGATGAGAAGGCTGCATCCCAGGGAGGGTGGATGAGTAGCTCAAGGTCAAACAGTTCTCCAATAAAAGTATCAGATCACAAAACTTTTCACTCCCCATGTTACCTCTCCTTGCTGCTCCACTAAGGTATTGCTGGAATCTGCTGTCTGAGTTCAAGGCTACCCAAGACAATTTGACAGGTAGAAGCAGTAACGCTTCATTTCCAAATCCAAACTGGGGATTGGAACTTTGGGCTTATGCTTCCTGGCCAAGAAGATATTTGTCTGAGTCTGAGCAATCCCCAAAGTCAATACCAGATTCCTGTTTGCTAAGGGCTTAGTGCACAAACTGGGTCTTCTGGGAGCCTGCATGTATAGATTGTACCTTTGACTGAAGCCCAAGTGGAGAAGGTGATGAAGGCAACTGTCATTAGCCTGTGCCTTTTACCTCGTCCACTTCAATTGTCTTCTGCTCTTACCTGAGCTCACAGGCAGCTGCACAGCCTGTAGCACTAAAAAGGGAGGCCCCTTAAGCTCCAGGGACTTGAGCTCTTAGCTGCAAATTTCCTTTCATTCAAAAGAACACTCTCCACCTTTTTTTTTCTTTCACAGCACAACACTTAGCATGCCCACGAGGGTGGAAAGTGTTTCTCACCAGGTATAAGCTGTAGGGTATATTTGAAAATTGAGATTTTTGAATTGCAATTGGCATCTCTCAGTGCCTTTTAGATGGGGACCATGTAACTGCAAAGTGACATTTTGTGATCCTGACAGGGTGGAGACCCCATGAAGAACTATGCTCAACCAATTCCTGAAACACAGGCTCAAGAGAGGAAGACCTCGCATGAGACCTAGAAGAACTTCTATGATTTTTTTTGTCAAAGGAAAATGACAAGGGACATTCATATTTCAGATTATTCTGCTGCTGTAGCTCTCTTACTGCTATTACGATGAGCAATATCATTCTTTCCCCACCACAGGAAACTTTTGTGAGCAAAATACCATTGAAAATCTTTACTTTCAAATGCATTCACTCCTGGCAAGAAAGAAACCTGGATGAACTTTCAGTGTGCCCAGCTGCGTAAATGAGCGACCTTTCATTGATCTAATTTACTTGTCTCTTTTTATCCACATATGATTTGTGTTATGCAGCTACTGAAGCCATCTTTGTCTTCCAGCACCTGGAAGTCCTTTCTGGTCATTAGTTAAGACTCACAGTCTGTTGGAAACAGGAGGCATCTTCCCTCTGTAGAGGTGGAGAAGCCCTGGAAGGAACTGCAGCTCCACATGGGGGCAGAGTCTCAACTGGAGACCTGGAGGGAAGTCAATACATTTCCCAGCACCCTCTGGGTGGCTTAACTATCCATAAATGTGTAGCCATAATACTCAGGCCCTGCTAACCACATAATTGCTTCTTGAACCCTTTTCCTGGCAACCGTGCACTTGCTCCTGGAGCTTTTGGAAAAGTGACCGAGGAGATAGAAAATGGAGGTAGGACAGCAGAGTGAAGAGGGGGGAAGTGTCAGTAATGGAGGGAGGATGGAAAGTTATGGTGTTTTAATCTTCATAATCAAGCATTCTTGAGAACATGGCAAGGCATCCATGTGGAGCAGATGATAGAGTGAGGCAAAACTGTAGGCCAAAGGCCTGGGTGGGAGTCTTTCCAAGGTAAATCCAGAAAACAGAGCAGGAGAGGGCATATGTTTTGCCCGCAGTCTGTTATGGGTAAGAAGTCAGCTTTATTACTCTATGGATGTATGGACAATTTATTTCCCTTCTTGAAGGGTCAGTTTTCCCATCTGTAAAATAGGATGAACAGAAATCCTCATAGTACAATGAAGATTCCATGGGACTCATTGCAGCATTTTAAGCTCTAAATGCCCACTTATAACTAGAAACACTTAAATGGCGCTCACCCATTCTAGGCACTGTTTTCTTACCTATTAAAATCTTCAAACAATTCCAAAATGGAAGTATTACCTGTTGCTTCTATTTTATAAATGAGGAAACTAAGATATGGGAAGAATTAGTACATTAAATTATAGAGTTAGTTCTCACCCATACTCCATCTCCTGCGACTGTGCTCCTTCTCATTCCTTTAATTATAGTAACTGAGATTCATTATAAGGGCCACAGGTTGGAAATGGTGATGGACTTCACATGTGTTAAGGACTTGGGGACTGGTGAATGTAAGAATGGAGAGAAAAGGGATGACTTTATGACTCCTGTGTGGGGGTCTTTGGTATTTCTGTGTGTGGTGAATCAGAGGATGAAACAAGCTTGGGAGCAGCTAAGCAAGTCTGCTGGAAATGGTTAGTGGACAGGTACACAGAAGGGCCTGAGACTCAAAAGGGAAAGTAGGACTGGTGATTGGATTGGAAGTCATCAGAAAATACATAGGGTCTGAGTCAGATGAGTGGATGAGATTACACAGAGCAGTGTGCAGAGTGGGAATGGAAGAAAGCTGAAGAGGGGCTCTCTGGGGTTAAGGCAGGGAGATGGCATCAATATTTAAGGGCTGAACTAAGAAGACACCTTAAAGGAAAGCAAAGAGGAGCAGTTGGAGAAAGAGAGTGCTTAGTGGAATCCAAGAAAATCGGGTCTCAACAGTGATTCCCTAGTTTGAAATAGAGCTTGTAGAGCTGGAAGACATAGTAGTTGCCAGAGGCTGGGGATGAGGGTAGAGGGGAGCGGGAGACATGCAGAAGTTCATTAAGGAGAAAAAAATTACAGGCAGCTAGGAGGAACCAGTTCTAGTCAGATGTATCATAGTTTGATCATTGACTCTAGTTCATGATGACTTACTATAATCCCAAGTAGGTAGAAAAGAGAATGTTGAATGTTCTTTGTCATAAACAAATGATAAATACTTGGGGTGATGGCTATACCATTCACCCTATTTGACCATTACTCTTATCTACGTATCATAATACCCCATGCACCCCACAGCTATGAATAATTATTACATGTCAATGAAAAATAAAATTTAAAAAACTGTATTTTATAATCAAGAGAAACATGCCATCTTTTTCTACTTTGCTCTGTAGGATTCCACTTGCCCATAAAACACCAAGAATTTAAAAAACAAGGTGTAGATGGATTGGGTCTACTGGCTCATTTCCTGGGAAAATAATGAGTTCAAATCATGAGTTGAGGGGAATCAATTTGACCATTCTTCTCTCCACCTCTTTCTCTGAGACTATCTTCTCCAAGAAGCTGGTGCACACAGTGCAGCTAGGATTAAGGAGGTGCTCCCTATGGACCCCGAACTCCACCCGTATCTGTCCTGCATCAATTTAAAGTCTGAGTCATGGAACGGTTGTTTGCATGTCAGTTTAATCACTCACTAGATCAAAACTTGCCTGATAGCAGGGGCCATGTCTTATCATTTCTATATCCCTAGTGCTTGGTGCCGTGTCTGTATAGTGCATGCTGAGTAGACGCTGTGTAGACTATAAATGAACTTAAATTCTTAGGAAAAGCAAAACGAGTACATTCGAGTCAGCTGCCACCTTTATTCTGGTTTTAGCCCTGGTTTACTCTGCCTCTTGGGAAAGAGAGAAAGTACAGAGTTTCCACATCTGTAAAATGATTAAAATAGCAAAACCAGTGGGAATTAAATGAGATTGTACACAGGAGGTGCTTAAAATGTGGCAAACACACGATACTTGTTACTGTTAAATGCCAGCTCCTCAGCTTGAGGGACAGCCAAGCCCCTCTGCAGAGGGTTTTAGAAGTCCCCTGCCTTCTCTGGCCTTTCCACAGGCCACTCACAGACCCAGGGGTCCCAATCCCCAGCCCATTCCTGTAACTCCTGTCCTACAGGATTTACAGCCTGACTGTGACAACTAATTTTGGAACTGTAATGCCTCCTGTCATCTTCCATAAATTTGACATAAATAAATCACAAAATCCCCTTTTTATATCGCTTTTTATCTTGCTACGCTTCTTGTTTCTTTTGGAAACAGTTTTTATGGCAAATGCAGAGTGTAAATCCACCCGACAATAAAGCATGCCAAACAAGCGTGTAGAACAGGCACCTGAGAGGAAATTACCCACCATTTGCAGAGCTCGACACAATTATCAGCAGGATGTTCTGGAGTGGGCCTATTAAACGCACCGCACTGGATTCCTTACACACCATTTGCATAGCCCAAATGTAAACAATACTGTTAAACAAAGGAAAATGGGCACACACTGGTCCGTGTCTTCTGATGGCTTCCTCTTGCAGCAACATGGAGTCTAAAGCTTGTGCACCTTGGAAAGATCGCCTGGCCTAAGGCAGTGATGTCCAACAGAACTTTCTATCATGCAGGAAATGGTCTGTATCTCTGCTGTCTAATATGGTAGCTGCTAGTCCTCTGTGGTATTAGACACCTGACAAGCGTATGGTGAGACAAAAACAGATTTTTAATTATAAGTTCAGCCAGTTTAAACACAAATAGCCCCATAGGGCTAGTGGCCACCATAATAAGGACGGCGTAGCAAAGGTTGCCTCAAACACCTTCCATTTCAGATACCACGTCCCACACATCTGCAGTAGCATCGCCAGAAATCACCTTAAGTATCCACTGAGCTCTTTCTCACTTGTCCTGTCTGCTTTCCTCCTGATGGTAGCTACTTCTATCTCTATCACTTAGGTGAGGCATTTGAAGCTCAGGAGGCTTAAATTCAGTAACAAGTCTAGGGCTTCTAAACTCACCTGTGATGGAATTGAGATTCAAACTCAAGTCTATCTGTCAAAGCTTGGCTGTTCCCAGAGTAGTTTTTGGATCAGGCATTTTGCCTTGATGTTATTATATCTGAACTGTGGAGCAACTAGTGCATGAATTTGTTAGCAATGTGAGTGTCATATTCGGAGGAAAGAGCCTCTATCTGTGAACGGAGAGGGCCTATCTCTCAGCGTGCCTAACTGCGCAGGGGCTGTGGCTATGAGGCCGTGCATTTCCCAGTGTGATTCTTTCTATGTGAGTACAGAAGAAATGCCTTCCCCTGCCTACTTCCCAGGCTTGTTGAGAGCAAATGCAAGAGTTATCTGAGGATGAGCTAAAGACTAAAAGCACTGTGCAGATGAAAGGCCTTATAATTAAAGGAAATTCTGATGAACCCTACTGCACCCTATTTATTTCCTGCCTAAGTTGCCACAAAATCCATGTGAAATATCATTACCCACATCGATACTTACAGAATGCCCCTAAAAGCCTACACTCTGTGCAACAAAATTAAAGGAATGCATCCTGCGGCCTTTTTGTAATACCAAATTAAAGCAATGACAATCCACAGAAGAAAATCCACCCCACCGCGCAGCAATTATTAACATGTTAATTTCTATGTCCCAGCTTTTGAAAATGATTCTGGGAACTACTTATTGAATTTTTAATTTGCAGATTATCGACCAAATTGGCTGCAATGGCTCTGAGCAATGAGGCCCACATGTTAGCTGGGCAGGTAAAGCAAATGGGTGCGGAATGCAGCCATGCACTCTCTGACAAGACCGGTCTGTCTACCCAGGAGCAAGCTCCTCACCGCCTCCTGATGGACTCAGGTCCAAGAGAAAGCATCAGCTCTTTCCCGCTTGTGTGTATAGTGAAGGGAGGGGTAAAAGAAATCTACCCTACAAAGGCTTCTAAAAATTATTCCACAATCTGAATCTCCAAAGTCATTGCCAGGTTTATCTTTGATTATATAAACCTTCTCTCCCTCATTTCTTCCTTCTTCTGTTCCCTCTATCCTTCCTTCTTCCAGTATACTATAGTGAAAAAGGAGACCCTGCCTCTGACCTCCTGGAACTTGTATTCATTCCAACTGAAGGCACTAGAGACAGAAACAGTATGTGATACAGAAGTACGGCAAGGACTCTGCTGAGAAAGCACGCAGGGACACAGCCCGGGCATAGGGGAGAAAACACCAAAGAAGGCATCCTAGAAAAAGCAAATGAAATAAGGAACTGGAGAGAGGTAGAGGGATGAAGGGAGAGGATGCCTCAGGCCTGTTTGCTGGCACTTTTTCCATGTGGAGGCAGTAGATCCTTCATGATCAACATCGCCTAGACCCTGACATCTGCGAGGACAGCATTTGTATCCCTTAGGCACCACTCGTTAGTCATGTGCGCTTGAGCAGTTTCAGCTTTCTCAGCCTCAGTCACCACCCCTGTGAAATGGGGATCATGAGAGTATTTTTTTCAAGAATTAGAGGACATATTGAGAATATATCCGTCACAGTGACCTATGAAAGGTCACTAAATGCAGAGAGATAACCATGTTGTTATCAGCAGCAGCATCTTCATTCTCATAAAATTATTCTCTGTTCCCTCATCCACTGTCTCTTCCTTCAGATCGCAGTGCTGCTCCCACAGGCTCCAGCAGGCGAAGCCTGCCCAGTGCAATCAGGCGTGCCTCCTGCACCTCGGGAGTCTTAGGTGCCCTTTTACTTCCCACTCATTCTCCACCCACACCATAGCAACAGCCACATGCTTCTTCTAAGTACGTCCTTTTGCAATTGGATAATAATAACATTCTTACTAATAAATGTTTTATTAAAATGATACCTATTAAGCCTAAACATTTGTCCAGAGCCATGAAGCTTGCAAAGGGCTTTTTTTTGCGGGGGGGTTCTCATAAAAATCCACAAAGTAACCATCTGGTCCAGTGCAAGGGGTACGGAGACTCTCACTTCACTGGGAGGAACTCTGTGCTTCTGAGAAGGACGTGAGCTAAAGGACTTGTCTGAAACCACACAGCTGCTCTATGGTTGATGAGGCTGGGACCAAGTCTAGCAGCCACAGTACCAAGGTCAGAGTCCTCATCAGTGTCTGGTTGGAAAGGCAGATGTGGTGGCACCAGGCCTGTAAGCCTAGCACTATGGGAACCTGAGGTAGGAGGACTGCAAGTCTGAGCCCCGCCTGGGCAACTAAGCAAATAGTGAAACCCTGTATCAAAATGAAAAATAAAAAAGGGATGCAGATATAACCTAGTGTAAAGACCCTGAATTCAATCTCCAGTACTACCAAAAAAAAAATAAAATAATAAAATAAAACTTTAATTAGGCTTTTGAATAAATGGCTACCATTTATTGAGAACTGTGTATGCTTCTCTAAAAATGTTATGGGATCAAAGTACATAAAGCTCACAAGAATCCCATGAGCCAGAGTTTACCACCATGTGCTTTATGATGATCAAGGAAACTGAGTCACGACACTGAATGGCGTTTCCAGGGTCATTAACTTAGTAAGTGCTGCAGCTACAACTTATACTTAGGCTGAGCCTGCAAAGCCCATTCATAACCACCATGCAAACCACTTCTTTTGGAAATGCAACTATTTTTATACTTTTTGGGGATCTTTTGAGTGCCAGGAAGAATGCACAGAACATGAACGTATCTACTGAATATTTATTTACTGATATTTATTGTAGTTCATTCTAGGAAGTATTGACTATTTAGAGAGGTAGAAAATTTTGATTACCCATTTTCTTCCAAAATTTCCACGATGATCTCAGCTGTCCATGAGTCAACTCTCTCTAAGGTTTTTACATTTGGTTGCAGCGCTAGATCTCTGGACTTTTTGAGAATTTGCTTCTTCTTACTATTAGGTTGCCCACTGACCGCACCACAGTGGCCTTCCTCAAAGGCAGCTTTGAGTGTAAGCAACACCCTTGAAGCTACAGGCAACACCAATAGGACCAGTTCTAAATGTCTTACTGTGTCCCTTCAGCTTTTCTGCTAGGTGAGTGAGGACTTCCCACTTTTCTCTTTTTCTTTGTCCCATCAACATGAGGAAACAATTCTCAACATTCTAAAAGCACACACAGGGCTGAGAGATGGAGAGAAAAGATATGGACAGATGCTGGTTACCATAAGCATCTTGTGGGATTTCTTTCTTCTGATGATTACATTCATTGTGGGGAGTTGGTACAGGTATGTGACACATCTTAATTCTTTTTATGATCCCCTCCTCCTCCCCTCCCACCCCTCACTCCATCGCTGGATCCCCTTCTCATTTGCAAAGTTCTGTCTCCCTTTGTCCTTTTGTCATGACTACCCTACACCTCAGTTCCAATAGCAATGTGGACTCACAAACATTTACACAGAGCGAGGCAAGGTAGCAAATACTTGTAATTCCAGCACTCCGGGATGCTGAGGCAGGAAGATTGCAAGTTGGAGCCCAGTGTGGGAAAATTAGTGACTTCACAAGACCCGGTCTCAAAATAAAAATAAAAAGCATTGGGGATATAGCTCAGTACAAGTACAATGACCCTGAGTTCAATCTCCAGTAACACACATGCGTGTACACCCACACACACACATACACCCTACACATTTAAACAGTTTTTCACTAGAAGTGGTTTACCTCTGGGCCTAAGGATTCCTGCCCTGGTCTGCAGAAGGCTAAGGAAAACATTTTAACGCAACAGATCCCAACTCACCAGAGAAGCAACAGTTTGATAAGATGGGAAACCAGCAGACACGAGCAGCCCTCTCCCCGCAGCTGTGAATGGGCTGAGGACTCTGGGGCAACCTCCTTGCATCTTCAGTGGGAGCCAAGATCGAATGAGTTAATGGCAGTCTCTGAAATCAGATGAACCTCACAGCTCTCAGCACAGCCCCGCTATTTTGCAGTGTAGCAGAAAACAAGCTGTTAGCCACATGTCTCAGTGTAGCCCCTCCAACGTTTCAAATCATGATTTATGTGCCTGGCTGCCTTTGTCTGGTGAGTGTGCTGTCATGTGCGGTTACAGAGGAGGTGGGTAGCCACCTCCTGGAGGCTTGGCACAGTTGAGCTAGAATCAGATCCTGGAAACGCAGTAGATCTAACTCGTGGAGTCATCTGCTCTATCCTTTGCCTTCATCAGTTTATTCTTGTGAGTGTTTGTGGGTCCTTACAAAATGAGTTACCTGCAGCTCAGAGAAATCAGGCCACTATCTGATACCATTTCTTCCTCTTTTGACGGGGAGAATACCAGAAAGCTGTCCATGCTGCGCAGTGGCAGTGAGAATAATTTTGATCAAAGGTCAAAAGGTCTTTACGACTCAGATTTTTGTTTTCCTTGGCAATTTTTCTGAAATGAGAAAAACAGTACGTATTCTATTTCCTTCTGGTGATACTTGCTTAGCACAGCACAGCCGCATTAGTTGTTAAAATATCAAAACACATCCACCGCTGACCACTTGGGTGCTCCCGTGCCCACCCCATAATCTGCACTACTAAAAGAGTAGTGCCTCACACAGCACTGCAAGGGGTTGGGCGCTCTGCTCCCCGGGCCGGACCAGGTCCATTCTGATTTTGCATTGTGTGAAGGTTACCTGTTTACCTCTGGGACTTTAGCCCTACCTCAAATGCAAGAATCTAAAAGAAACTTGTAAAAGAAGCCCCATGTAATTTAAGGTAATACATAATAATGATTCATGTAATCTGTATGGTGGGGAGAGTGTGTATTGACTTATTTTCCAGTTACTCATTTATGAAAGGTTAATCTGGTTCTATAGGGAACTTCCCAAAGTAAAAACTGTCCCCCAAAAAGCAGAGATAATACTTAAATCTGTTTTTTAGTAATCTAACTTCATTTATTGAGTTTTCTCTCATTTATACTTTTAGCAGAAAACTGCTTTTTAACCAAAAATCGAAGTTCTGGACCACCATGCAAACTTTGAAACACCATGCTATGGCTGTCAAGTTGCTTAGCTCCAGTGATGCTGGTAAAGCAAGATGAGGAGGAGGGAACTCATCCTTGCCAGATGACACAGGAATGAAGACACAGACATTTAAAGAAATAGAGTGAAATTTGATATGTAAAACATTAGAGGTGGTGCTTAGGAATAATGAAACTGTAAGAAGTTAAACACAATCAGGTTTAAAGAGATAATGATAAAAATGAAAATCTGAAATCTCTCGCCAGTAGAATAAACCTAGGCTAGGAAGATGAATTCCATATTTCTTGCAAATAAACAGCAGCTTCTAAAAATAGAAAGCACAGATGTGTAAGGCAGAAAGTTTCAGGGGACCGTAGGTAGAGATGGCCAGAGTATGACTTTTTGTTACTCTCTGGGATTACAGATGAGAGATTGCAACCCCTCAGGTAACTGACATTTTATTAAACTGACAGACCACAGTTTAACACATCCTTGATGAAATATGCATCTACTCACTTTTCAAACATAATCTGCATGAAAATATCTTCTGGAGCACTGTACCAGTATTTCTTTGCTGTGTTCCAGCGAATCAAAGACTTCTGAGATATGGATGGCAAAATCAAACCACTATTTCATTCTATGTCTCTCTTCTAGGTAGTCACAACACATGAATATATTAAAGGTTCTGAAAATTCCTGGAATAAAATTATGTGTTTCCCTTTCTTTAGTCAATATTTCCCAAATTCAATCTGAGCACAGAAACTATTTCATGTCACAATGTGGTAAATGTTACATCATAAAAATGTAAGTTATTATCATTATTTTATTGGAAGGTTTGTAAAAGATAGATTTCTATGCACATCTTCGGCTGTGCTGCTCTGAGGGTCCTCAGAGGGGACCTTCACAGATTTTGACTTGTGACTTCCTCTCTGTACCATGGGTGCTGGTTTGGGAATGGTTCAGCTACTGGTTAAGCAAAAAAGATTAATTGTAATATTAGTAAGTTCAGGGTGAGACAAGCCTTCCATTGTAGTCTCCTTGGGTTCAGAATGGGGACTTACAAACTTTCCTATTGCTTCACCTAACTTCTACCCTGCATTTTTAAGACTGGCAAATATTTGCAGGAAGCGCAATCCTGTGGATGAAGAAGGAAAAGGAAAAAAAAAAAAAACCAGAGTAAGTGCCTTCTTTTAAAGAGAGCAGCTGTAGCAAAAATGTCACAAATTAGCTACAATATTAGGTTCTCAATTCTTTCCTGATTTCCTCAGGTGCCTGCACTTGGCTGTCCAAAAGCTTTCAAACTTTATTTTGCTTTCTTTGATTGTGCTGGTAGAAAGATGGAATTCTAAAGGAAATGCATCATGAAATTTATATTTGGGCAGTCTTATCAGCATTGGACATGCATAATCTTTCCTTGCAAAGTTTTGCTCTGAAATTGCACACAAATTTGTTCCTTAAAAAAAGTGAGGAAACCCTCTATGTTTCTATGGTGTTTGATGTCTATTTATATGTTTCTTAAAGATAAAGCATTTATTCTATGCATGATTTGAATTTTATACATCTCTTCTCTTTGCCTTAACGGAAGTGGATTCTTATTGCATAGCCAAATTCCACACTCAATTTATTCTGCAGAGTAACTCCCTTCCTCCAGATGGAACTATAAACCAGTAGAAAGTTTTTAAGTGTTCCTAATTGAATATATGGGATCTACTTTTGAAATGAAGTCAAAAGCTTAGGAGAAAACACAGAACATCAGTGGTAGAGGACACTAACATCCATAAAACAAAATCAATTTGTGGATACCAAGATGGGCTGATGACCTCTGAGACACTGTATCAGCAAGTGCAGAACAGACTAACATGTATCAGGATGTGGAGGGGAAAGAGTGACTCGTACGTAAAAGAGATTTTTTCCGGCTCCTTTGAAAGCTATTGGAGATCAAAGAGAAAGAGTTCTAATGGCCTAGCAAGATGAAAAGGGAGAAGAATAACTATAAAGCCCTACAAAACAGGCCCGAGTATTGGGTAGATTGAGAGTTCACTGCAGAGTGTCCAATACTTATTGAGTATCTAATAGTGATAACATGGGAAAAAGAGGTTCTCTGTTTAAGGATGTGTGTGTGTGTGTGTGTATGTGTAGATGCATGCATGCGTGTGCACATGCACATGTGTGCATGTGTTTCCATAAAGCATGTCTGACAATGGTATATGGAAATGAAATGGACATCGTTGTACTATCGAAAATAACACTAATAACAGTAAATTTTCATAATAACACCCATAACAATGGCTACGGGCTTGCTATAATGCAAAATTGTGCTAAACCTTGCTTTGTCCTTTTTGATTTAAACTCATAGTGTCCTTTGAGGCCAAAGCACTACCTCTCATGTTCACAGTCCTGGATAAAGATATTAAACCTTTATTGAATTAATGAAACACTGCATTGATATGGTATCTGCTATATTCCTTCTTGTACACAAAAGAAAGTTGAGTTTCAGACAGCCTTACAGAGGTCAGAATACTGCACAGTTTGTAGCTGTACAGGCTGGCTCGCATCCAAGACTGTGTCTATATTTTACTTCAGCAGTGAGGTCTCAAATGTGACAGTGGTGAGACCTTGGGATTGAGAGTCATATGTGTGAATCCTGGACAAGCCAGCAAAGAGGAAAGAGCATATTTGTATTGCAAAGAGCCACCTAGTTAGAGTTTTGGTTCCATTCTTAACTATGTGATTAAACTCTGCCAGCCTTATTTTTTCAATCTGTAAAATGGAGAAATTGTAATCTGTATTACTGAATTATGAAGATTTGAAACTATGTAGGCAAAGAAGGATTTAAATTTTGATAACTGGTAAATATTTTTATTGCCTGTGAAAACAATAACAATCCCAGGTACTTCAAATATGTTGGATGGCATATCATGGTACTTACCATGTAAAAATAAGGATCGTTTGGGACCTTGGTTTGCCCATTAATTTAATGACTAATTGGACTATGGTAGTTCTGAGATCTTTTCCCAATCTAAGGGGTACTGAGCACATCTATGAGTCAGCAGTTAATTGTCAAGTGCTAAAAACAGGTTTCCTGATTTTAGAAAATAGGTTTCCAGGTTTCAGATTCAAGTTCAGTGATTTATAAGCTCTTCAATCTTGAGGACATTATTTAACTTTTTAAGGATTCTCATTTCTAATATCTAATATACAAAGAACCCAATGACTTGTTTCCACATCTGTGATGCATGCGTCGTACTGGATACAGTCACAAGGATCAAATAAGCTGATATTCTTGGGGATGGGAATTTAACTCAGCGGCAAAAAGAGCCTGCCTGGCAAGCACAAGGTCGTGAGTTCAGTTCCCGGTACCGGAGAAAAACCAAAAAAAAAAAAAACAAAAAAAGAAGCTGATATTCTTAGAGCAACGGCTGCCCAATAAATATTAGCAATGATAACGAAGGTAGTGGTGACAGGAATGATCATGGTCCTTTATCAGCCAGCTCATGCCATTTGAAATTCTCACAGAACAATCAGCCAGGTTTGGTCTAATGAGACAGAAAAATGCAAGGGGGGGGGGTGTGCAAATGAACACACCCGAGGGCAGTTTGGAGGGGAGGCTGCAAAGAAGCATCGTAGAACCTTCACTTAGTCATTAAATGAAGCAGCTTCCTAAAACCTAGCTGTTCTGACACAAACACCTCGATAGGCCTTTAGGCTTGGGACTCTGAAGAGGATAGTTGACCACTGGAGAGAAATGTCCTGAAAAGAGAAGAGGGATATTAAAGGAAGGGTGAGGATGCAAGAGGGACTATTAACATCATCATCTCTCTCTTGGATGAGAGGTGCATAACTTTCACTCTCCAAAAATCGTCCAGGGTATCTTTGCACATAATGGTCTAAATGGATCATTTATCAGGACAGCCTTTAGAGATCCTCTTTCAGACTGAATCGTGCTCTGCCACCACCACTTTTATGTGGTAAAGCCCTAATCTAATTCAGTGTGACTATATTTGGAGGTAAAGCATTTAAGGGAATAATTAAGGTTAAATGAGGTCATAAGAATGGAACTGTAACCCAGTAGGGCTTATGTCTCTCTAGGAAGAGGAGGTGATGTAGGAAATGCAGACACACACGAAGACAAGACTATGTGGGGACACAGAGAAAGGTGAGAGGAAGCCTGTAAGCCAATGAGAGAAGACTCAGGAGAAACCTACCCTGCCGAAGACCTTGATCTTGAACTTTCAGCCTCTAGAACTACAAGAAAATAAATGTCTGCTGTTTAGGCCACCAGGTCTGTGATATCTTCTTCTGGGAGCTCTAGCAGGTGGATATAGTAACTGTGACAACTTGCAGAGTTGCTCTGATTAAATGTTGAAAAAAAAGAAAGGAAAGGAGGAGAACAGTGGTTCTCAGTATCTGCTCTGAATCAGTAGTCACTGGAGATGAAGGACATTTCCACAACCTTCCCCTGCGAGTGGAGAGCCGGCCTGTCGGCAGTGCTCACCCCTCAGACTAGCACGCGTAGCTCCGAGCTTCCTCTGCACAGGCATTGAAACCATGTGGATTTGCTACCCACTAGCTCTCCTCGCCATCGCATTCACTGAAATTGAGCCCAATGGGAAACAAAAGAATTCTAAATAAAATCACCTCAACGTTAAAGAAAACTATAGTACAAGTTTAGCTATCTATAAAATTTCTCATTATTAAAAAGCGAGCAAAAGAAAGTACTAAGTAAAATGTCAAAGAAACTGGCCACCTTATATAGGATTACAATAAAAAATTTAAGAAATGGCTACAGAAAAAATTATGAATATAAAAAAACACTGTTTGCTTTTATACACCGTCTATGGTCATCGCTCCCTAGCCTTCCTGTTTTGAAGGCTGGCATGGTACCTGTTTGTCAATAATTTAAAGATACAAAGTAAATGTATTATAAACCACTTGATAGATTTGCATATATTAGTTTGCCTTGTGTTTTCACTTATTGTGGATGCCATACTATTATTTAAAAACTGCTAATTCATTGTATAGCAGGACAGACATTTACATCAAAATGACAACTGTTTCAGCTGGCGCTTATAGAAGGACTCCTTTCAGATAAGAGCGGCTCCAGTTAGCATCGCACTGTGGGACTCTAAGTATCCAATTTGCATCCAGGCTTGCTTACTTACTGCTAAATAAAGGAATCAGTGTCACATTGAACCCACTCCAGCATGTCAGGGGAGGACTATTTGAAAGGACATAATGTATTCAATAGTAAAATTCTTGCCTGTTGAGGTCACCTAACCATCCTTCTTTATTCTGTTTGATTTTACTGACTAGAGACTACTTTAATTCATTTTATAGTAGAACAGTTAGATTATGCTCCATTTATTATAAACATTTGGTTTGTATAGAAGATTTGCTATGTTTTATTAATCCATAACAGAGTCTTTCTAAAAATGTGATGAACGAGGTAGCATAAAATGTCATTCTTTAGGTACTTTAGGTGGCTTGGCAATTAATGTACCCAGCCTGGGCAACTTCTTTGAATCAAAGGCTGTTTTCTCATGTGGGCCCATCTTTCCCACATCATCTATAGAATTACAAAACATACGATAAATCCATGCATTTGACAGGTTTATTTCCAGCAGGTTATAACCCTGGTTGATAAACTCAAATCAGCAGCAAAACTATACCCGATTAATGAAAATCCATCAGAAAGTGCACCGCACCATTTCAGTTCCAGGGAAGTATAGCTCAGATACATTCTGAAACATCCAGAACAAGTAGGGCAGTCTTTTTAGAAGTTTATCTTATTTAAAGTGACTGGGGAAAAAGAAAAAAACAAACTACCGGCAGGATTGTATGTTCATCACATCATGTCCAGGAAGCTGCGGCAGGAAAAAATCAAATGAAATGTGTTCTTCGCAGATGAACAAAAGCTTCTTCAATTATAAAAGAGTAAACTGATAATAGACTCCCGGAGACAAAGAAGTACTACAAACACATGGCTCACTGCGTACTGTATATACAGCAGGGAAACAACTTCCACCCTACTGCACATAGAAAGACAAGGCAAGAGAGAAAAAAGACACAAAATGGAAGAAGGAACAGAAGCTGCACATTTCCTACGCTTACTCACATTGCATTTAAAGGGTAATTTCCCATCTAAAAATGGTTTAACCCAATAATGTAGCCAAAACCCTGGCTTGTACATAATTACGGAGGAACACTAGCACCATCTCTCTCTTACTTTAAGAAGATAAAATTGTCATATTCAGATGCTGACCTTTCACTATGCAAGATGAAGCCATTAATAAGAATTTATTTTAACACCAACAACCCCAAAATGCTTTGAAATATCAATTTTAAAGGATACTTTCTCCTGTATCCTTTATTATAAATGTTACACAGACAAAGCAGAAACCAAAAATCAATTTTTAATATATTTCTTCCTACCACAGGGCATGAGAAACATTAATGGTTTCTGCATGTACATGGCTACAATTATTAGCTTTGCCTTCCCAATGCAGGGCTCCTAAAGTAGGCCTGGCTTAAGATTTGGGGGATGGGGTGCTATTCTCAAAGTTTTTCTGGATGTCATTTAATAAGCAATAATCCAGGATCTTGACAGTCATGCCATTACTTGCTTCCCCCACCCAGCATCTCGATATTTACACCATCACTTACACAGAGACAGCAGAACAACTTAAAACTTAATGATCCCAATTCACAGCCCTGCAGGGGGGATGAGAAGCTGCTGTAAACCTATTGAGGGATGTTGCCATGGGTCTTTGCTGTACAACGAGGAAAAAGAACTACTCAAAAAAGAACCACTCAGATGGTTTTCGTCTCACCTTTATTCAGACAGCCTCAGCCTGGGCTTCCGTACCTCTGCAGCCAAGTATGCAGTGTCTTTTAGGCTATTTCTAAGGACAGGTGGAGTGGACATCTCTTCTTTTACCTAATCACAGAACTAGACCTCCTGGAAAAACACATTTCTCTCTGGGGGTGTCTTAATCGGCCTGCTAATCAGAGTATATGGACTGTCTCTTTCCTAGTCAGGCATAAGCAGATGAATCAGCCCATTGAGAAGACTGTTTTCCAGTTCTTAGTTCCTAGACCCTCAGGAGAGCTCTGACCTTACTTTGCTGAAGGCTGCTTCTTCAGGTTTTCCTCTGATTCGATAGTTACCCCCTAGCTGGTCTTTTCTCTTTTGATTAATTTAGCGAGCATCAATTCTTGTGGCTTGAATTCAAACCACTGGCAAGCAGGAAGGGGGAGATAAGTGGCTTGGTCTTCACTCTCCTCTAAACTCATATTCAGAGATGTCATTTATCTGCTCACATATCGTCAGCCATTCCCCTTCCCTATGGTTTTAAAATCATTATCCTCTGCAAGGCATTCAAGGCCCTTGACATTTGCTTCTCCTCTGTCTATCTAAACTTAGCTTCTGCATCTCACTGCAAGGAACTCACTGTTGGAGTGAAATAATTTTCCTTGCTTATTGCTGTGTTCCATGCATCTCTATGGTCCCTTGGTCAGTCTGCTTAACAATCTCCCAATGCTCATCAGCTGTAGTTCTTAGTTGGTAAAAAGAGTATCCATTTGTGCCAGTTTAAGCAGAAAAAATGAATGATCAAAGGATGGAAAGTACTTTCCAGAAACTCCAGGAAAAGTAATACACGAGGCTAAAGGCTAAGGCACCAGAAATAATGCCCAAATATCAGCCCGAGACTGTTCAGTGGGGATTCAAGGCATTTGGAGCAACCACACACTTCCCATCACACAGGACTGAGGTTGAATTACCAGGCTTCCACTGAGTCCGGTACCCCTGCTGCCTCCCATAGCAGCTTCTAAGTGGAGCTATACAGCAGATTGCATGGCTGCACCCTAGAACCAAAGGAGCCTAGGAAACATGTTTCTGTACTGAGCCTTCAGGGAGGCACAAATGCATATGATGCCGAGTGATCAAGAACTTGGCAAATGGCCACTGCACTATCCCTTATGATCCTAAGTCCTCCACAAGCCCTTCTTTGGGTTTTCTATTATATAATGTTCTCCTTTGCTTTTAAACTCCTTTGAACTCTGTCCTACATCTCAAAAGTTCAACTTGATTAAGCACATTTAAACTACATGATAATTTGCACAGTACTTCTATGCATACCTCATTTGATCTTCCCTTTATCCACAACTAGATGCGGATGCCCCTTTGGTCCCCTTTTATAGATGAAGAAAGGAAGTTTTAGTGAAAGCAAGTGACCTATCCAGCCTCTTTGTTAAAACACGCTATACACATGTGAGTGAATATACCATGAGAACAGAAGTCAGGAACCTGTGTCCTTGGGTTTCCATTTTCTCAAGCTATTGGTCACCTATCTAGAAGAACATAAAAATAACTTTGTATTCATGGTCTTTGCTGTTCACCTTACTGTTCACTCAGGACCAACGTATGGGAATCATCTAGCCCACAGAATGGCAGTAGATAAATAGGGGTAATTAATATTATTGTTACTAACTTCAACAACAGCAAGTTACAACCCAAGAGCCACATTTAGCCCACCATTTATTTTTATAAATAAAGTTTTATTAGAACACAGTTATGCGCATGTGATTATACATTACACATGGCTGATTTTGTACTACAGCAGAAATGGGTATAGTGTTTGTAACATAAACTCTATGGCCTGACAATACTTTGCAGAATAGAAGCAGTTTGCCAAATTTCAGTCGATGAAACTGAGCAAATCTTTTTCTAAGTTGCACATGCTCTGTTTCTGTTGCTGAAGTATAGAATTATTATAGCTACTTCGTGTTACCACAAGAAGAGGAGAGGGAAAGAAAGTAGGTAAGGCATGTAGCACAGTGCCAACCAAGCAGTGGTAAACTCTACTGCTTTTTCATCCTGTTTCATTTCCCTTGATGTATGGTCACCATTGGTCCTACAAGGACACAACTAAACACATACAAGACACCATGAGAGCATAGCACATCTCTCATTTTGATGTGCACACCTGTCGAACACAGGTGCGATGGCTTTAAATCTAGGCACAATACCCTAGGGGAGTTATGTCTTAGGCTAGTTGTGCGGAGGGTTCCTATGTGTATCCTTGATAATTATTTGAAGTGCAAGAAGGATAAAAAGGGCCCACTTCCATAGCAGGGAGAAGTTCTTTACACAAACATGGCCAAAATAAGCCTGGTTTTTAATGGGAAGATGTGAAATGTAAGCCAAGAATTTCATGAAATGTATGATATAGAAAAAATGGACAATGCCTATGACATCGAAGTATTTATTCAGTGATGACAAGAAAGGTAAGAAATAAGAGGAAGGGTAGGAAGAGAGAGAATAAATAAGAGGAGGGAGACAGAAACCCATTAATGTCTTACTAGAGCTTTTACAATAAAGAGCAGAGCTACTGCTGGCCTCTTCATCTCTCTGAGGCTCACACACCAGTCCCCTTATATTGCCCTTCTTAAGGTTTCTTGAAGTTGTATCCCTCCTTTCTTTATCACACTTTCTGCATCTGATTCCAAATGGCTAAAAGTATACTCTTGCCTTTTTTATTGTACATTCCTTTAATAAAAATGTTTTAGCACACACTCACATACATAAATATCCAGTCACAATTAATATGCATGTATGTGTGTTCTTCTCTAATAATGTCAAAACAGGGAACATTAAAAGCTAGATAAAAAGTTATTATAAAGGTGAACTTTAATATTTTCTGTCACTCCTGGACATGCACACCTGAATTACTCTCCTCGAAGAGGATTCCTCGATTGATGAGTTCGTAGCCAAATGTGCTGCTGGAAGGGGAGGCTTGGTAAGAGCTAGGTTGCCAGGGGCACAGCCTGAAAGGGTGTATTCTTGAGCCCTCTCCTGCCTTCTCTCTGCTTCCTGGCTGCTATGGGATGAGCACATGTCCTCAGCCAGGCCTTTCTACTATGCCCTTTCTGAGTTGGAGTCAGCTGACTATGGACTGAACCCTCTAAAATCTGTCAGCCAAAATAAACCTCTCCAACTTTAACTTGTGAATTTCAGGTATTTTTCTCAGTGGGAAAGTAACCAATGCCCAACACCGTGAGAACCCTGCCCTTCTCTGCTATTATGCCTCTTCCACTTCTCCTTCATGACACTTGGCACAGTTCAAACTATGTGTTCATTTGTTCAATTCATTTAATGTCTCTCCTCTTTCTACCAGTCCAATTCTATTACTAGTTCTAACATCTACTTAAGCATCTGTTTGAACCTTGAGAGGATAACTACCGAATCTGCTTTACTTATTAAGGTATCTCATGATTTGTACTTTGGCACCATGATTTGCACTTGGGCATACTGTAGATCATACTAAAATTGATTAAACACATACATAAACTATTCTATTAAAATAGTTTAAAAAAGTCATTGTATTCAGCATTTTCTTGTCTTTTGGACAAAGTATCTATAGCAGCAAATTAGAGGTGGTGAGAATTATTATGGCTCACAGATTCAGAGGGTTCAGTCCATGATATGCTGGTTCAAGAGCAGAAATAGTCTTACAGAAGCACATGGAGGAAAGTTGCTCTACCCATAGTAGCTGGCAGGCAGAGAAAGAGAGGAGGAAGTTGGAGCCAATGATAAGAATATACCCTTCCAGGTCAAACCTTCAGTACTTTACCTCTTCAAATCTTCAAATAGTGCAGCTATGAACTCACCAATGGAGTGTAGCACACCCATGATCCAGTCACCTTCCAAAACCATCACCTCTGAAAATGAGAGAGACTTTGTGGGGATATTTTGGATCTAAACCATAGCAACTTAAGAGGATTAATATAGAAAATAAGAAATTTTTATCAAGAAGGGAGCTGATAAAATAAAGCCAGATGAATAATCACATCTCTTTTTCCATAGTCATTTTGATTTCTTAGAAAGCCTTTTCTCTGTCACTGCAACAGATTCTCAACAACTTTTGAAGCAGATGAATGTAAGGATATTTATACCCATTTTGCATAAGACAGAACTGAAATTTGTGGAATAATTTTCCTACAGTCACACAGCCAATATGTAGCAGACCAAAAACTAAAACTCAAGTGCCTCTCCTCCCCAGTCCACAATAACCATTGTGAAGCACGGTGTGATGAGCAGGCTCCGCCACTGGGAAATTCCTGATATCTTCAGGAAGGTATGAATTAGAGCTGTCAGAAGAACCCAACAGATGAAATGCCTTGTAACACTGACAAACATTTCAGAGTGGCCAGAGGACCAAAGTGGAAATAATTAAAGCCCCGGGAATTAAAAAATAAGGAAGATTACAGGGTCGTGGAGAGGTATGGAGGACTTACTAACAGCCTTCAAGTCCCTCAGTGTTTATCACATGGTAAGTGGGAAACAAGCTGCTCTTTAGTTCCAAAGACGATTAGAAATATGAAAAATAGTTTTTAACTCTGCAAAGGTGCACCCTCCCTTCACAAGTGACATAGATATTGGTGAGCAAAAAAGGTTGTTGGATGACAGAATCACTTCCGGTATCTCACCCTCTAATGACAAGGAATGAGAAAAAGAATCCCCCAGTGAAGTCTTTCTGATAAAGAGTCAGTGGAAGAGCCTAGTTTGGTTGATCCCAGCTGAGAAGCACTGTCCTGTGCTCAGAGGTGGCTGCTACATTCAAGGCAGGAAAGCCCAGAGAGATTAAATGCATCTTTGCAATTCTTGCTGCCAAACCACATCTGAACAGAAGGCACTGATCTTAGCCTGAATAAAAAAAAAATATTTCGGCTAAAAAGAGATAAATGAGCATCTAGTAAGTGTGGTGATTTTGACTAATTACTTGTCTAAGTGGGAGGTTTTCAACTCTGAGACTGGAGTAGAGAAATCCTATAAAATCAGATACAAATCATAATTCATAAGGGATTCCTTAGAGGATAGAGGAAATTATGATGTCTCTATTTTAATCTTCAAATTAATGAAATGTATACCCTGCCCTTCCTTGTCTCTTACTTCCCAGACACGGTGCATCATGTACTCTTGCCATGATGTTCTGCCTCAGCACAAGCCCAAAAGCAGTGGGACCAACAGAACATGGACTGAAACTTTCAAGACAATCAGTGAACTTAAAACTTTCCTCCCTGTAAGTTGATTATTTCAGGAATTTTGCTACAATAACAGAAATTGCTAACTAACACAAATGAAATATTCATCTACATCTATGTAATGGCTCATATTGAAGGTATTTCACATGAGGATTAATCATCCCAAAGGCATGTTATGAATAGCACTGCAACAAATTTTTAATAAATAAATGATGATACAAACTGGTAAACTACCTGGAAAGGTGCTGATGAAGAAATCAGTCTTGTTTCACCAGTCCCTATTCTGAGACCTGACCCAAAGAAAACCTCAGTGTCAAGGGGTGTGAACTTGAACTATAACTTTCATCTCTTAATCTCAGTTTCCTTAAACTGAGAAGACTTGATTTGGCATACTGTAAGTTCTTTTCCAGTTCTACAGCAACCTGACTCACTGGCATTAAATCCCTGAAGAATTTTAAAGGTAAGCTATATATTGAAGACCTCCTTAGTGTCAACAGAAAATTAGAGAATTTCTACTAAGCATTCTGAAAGTGCACTGGGATGCATCTCAGTATTAATTGAAGTGCCTTAAGGCAGAGTAAAAAAGTCTCTAAAATATTTACATACACTTAATAGAGATTAGCTAGGGAAAAAAAAAAGATTTAACTGTACTTTGGTTCATGGCACTTTCTATCAGGTTAACTTAAATGTAATAATATTGTGACTCTGGCTCTCAAATTAAAATGACTTGCATATGACTCCAGGTAACATTCAGTTAAAAGTAATAGCTAGTGAGGATCTATTTGCAAGGGTCGGAGTACAGTATGTGCCCAATACACACAGACAGCACTGTGAAGCTTCTTGAAAGCTCAAGCAAACAAGTTTCCCCTGCAGGAGACAGGGGCGGCTCTTACAAGCAAAACCTATGGAAAACTACACTAAATTGGGCATTTAATATACATGATCTCATTTCATCACTTCAATCTCACAATCCCAGGGGCAGCAGCATCTACATCTTACAGGTGATGAAACTGAGGTTGAAAAAAGTAAAAATTTCCTGAGTCTCATAACACCATACTCAGCCAAAACACCATTCAGACTAAGGTATGCAGCATCTCTCCGTATACTGTTTTGCCTTTCTGTGGTGATAGATTATTCAGCATGAGGCATTACATGAGGCATTACTAAGGCATTACTTACCTCCATGGTAAGTAAATGACATATTTAAGGAAATAATCACAATGACATCCGCAAAACACTCATCAAACATCACAAAGAATATTAGTTCTTTCTTATTTTCATGTTCTCCCATATAATCCAGAAATCACAGGTTAATTATTAATAATTTAGTATCCATCCGACTGCCAAGAAAGTATCCTCCATGATATCGAGGATGACTTTCAGTTATAAAGTCCTAGAATACTTCTTCAGGTACACTATTGATACTTCATGGATGAAAAAATGAACACTTCATTGTAGTAATCCATGTGGCAGTAATATTAAAAGGTGCAGAATCACAAATCACTGATAGAGACAATAGTAAGATGATAGAGGTGGTCTAGCCATCTCCCTTTCAAGCCGACCTCTGTTTTGGTCACAGATAACATACAGGATTCCCTTCACATGTAAGGACTGCAGGAAGTGGTCTCATTTTAGTGAAATTTCTTCCACAACAGACTCTAACCTTTAGCACTCAGGCCAGTACTCCTTCCTTACCACGGTGCTCTTTGTCTTGCATTCTAGCTTTGAAGATCTACTTTTGATTTCCTAGTCCAGTGATGCCACTGAATCTTGACAGATACTATCCACTCAGCCTTACCCATCTAAGGTACTACTTCAGATGTCCATGTGTTACTGCCCTACCTACTGTGACCATGGGCAGTGCCTCTCCTGTATGCTCCCAAACTATCATAGTATTTCTGTCTTCTAGCTCATATGTACGTGATAACCTCCTGCTCATTGTCTAATTTCCCCGATCAGTTGTAAGACCCCCCCAAGAGTAGAGGTACAGTTTGATCACCATGGTATCCAGAGCTCCCAGCTCATTGGCACATTGCAGGTTACCTAGAAACACTTGTGAAATGAATGAGAATGAAGAATTCTGGAGATTCGTGTGGTTGGAAATATCCAGAGGCAAAACTATTCTGAAACAGAGCAGCCTTTGAAAGAACTTGTTAGGACTTCAGGGTATGAAGGATTAAAACATTTTTTGTACCCTAAAATATTTAGACTATATCCATGGTTATATGAGTAGAAATTATCCAATAATGCATACAGATTATTGCTTTTTACAGGTAATATTACATGGACGATGTGTATATGTGTATTTATTCTATATACATTTGCAAATTATATATTATATATAACACAAATAGTTGTAATCATAAAAATAATTTACAGCGTAAGTTTATATATTCATACCTAGATGTAAAGGAATTAGTATAATGTATACTCTTCAGAACAGTATGATATATTATTAGTAGTATATAATATTTATATACAATATATGAGAACCATATAGATAATAGCTTAATGTGAATATATTTATAAAAGCTATGTTTATAGACATGAAATAGTACACTACTTCCATGACTTGTAGGAAACAAGTGTACCTTTGAACATTTCCTGATATAGAGAGGGTTATACAGAAAAGCAAGGTTGGAAAGGTGGTCAATAAGCTTATATTTATCAAGGCATTTCTAATATTTTCATTATTAGAAGATCTAGTGCCTTCTACATTTTCAGATTAACGGTTTTAGAATTTGAGATGGAGTTTTCTTTTAATAATGTATATTTTTGTCCTTGGTTAACAAGGGGTTACATCAACAGTGAGTGCTAGCTGTGGTCACTGAACGCTGTATCGCTTTCTTCACAGATTTTTAAAATGTGTGCCTTGTTTTCAAAATAGAGCTCCCCTGGGCAGGGAAGTGGGCAACTGCGGCATGATGCACTGGGCCTGTGTTTTGAACCTGCACTCTAAAGTGTTCTGCCATGCTGCTCCCTTGGACAGACGTAACAATTCTGCAAGGACTTTGGGCTGAGAGGAGGGAGACCAGCAGGCACAGTGGAAGACACTGTTCTATAGTTCAGAGAGTTGAAGACACTTACGGAGAAAAGTTACCTACCTAGTTTACCTAAGAACATAAGCTCCATGAACACAACACTGTTGGCTTTATCTTGTTCCACCACTTAACCCTTTGTGTGATAGTTGCTCAATAAATGTTTACCGAATTAAATAATGAAGAACTGAGCAGGTGAACAAAAGAGTAAACAAGTACTAAAACTTTCTGTACAGGAGAATTTCAACTTTAATTTCCTGATTCCTAGTGTGACGAACTTACTAATATATGAAAATTATGCTCCCTGGCTACTCCTCAACGAGATTAAAAATGACTTTAAGGAAAACAGTTACATATATGCAAAACAGATACTAACCATTTTATTCCCACCCAGAAGGCAAAAATTGTTATAGTCTTTTTAATTAGTTTCTTTAAATAATTTATCCATACAGTTAACAATCCCTTCATATAGAGGTATATACATACATATTTTTGTACTAATATTATATGGGAGAATTACAAAAGTGTATATTATTTTATATACAAGCACATTTCATACTTTATAAATATATTTGTATTTCAAATAATATCTTTATCATAGATTACATAAAATATATAATGTACTATTAATAAAATATCATACTAGTTTATATATTATAGTACACTATTTCCTTGGCCTATAAGTGTGTGCATATATATGTATATATATACGTGTGTGTGTGTGTGTGTATAACACATATCATATATATGTATTGATTCCATGGATAATAAGAAAAAAACTTGCATCTTTGGGATAACCTACCAGGTAGTTCTAAGACACAGATTAACACAACCACCAAGAGTAAATCATGTCATACAAATATTGCATTCACTGTAAAGCACTGTGTGCTGTGCTCACATTAGTGAAGCAGATGCACGGTCTCGAGGTAGTAGTGCACCCTAAACTGTAGCAAACAAAACTAACACACATTAGGGTAGATCATTTTCTTACAGTAATATTAGGGCACTGCGTTATCCCTAAAACAATTGCCACGTGCTTTCAAGAATTATAAGAAACAACATCCATCTCCCATTTGATGGCAGGAAGAGAGCTCAGCAGAGGCCTCTCTGAAGACTGGGCACCCTCATTGGAGAATGGCATTTCTGAGCCCAGGTCCCAAGCAATGCTCTGAGGTGGAATCAGCTGTATGGAAGTGTGTGGTTCTTGATGGCATCACAACCCAGAAATGATCAGCAGAAAGGAAAGCGCACCTGTCACCTCTGCACAGTTCGTACTCCCTCCTTCAGGTGGGAGTGAAGAGGGAAACACCACTCTCACAAAGCAAACACGGGAAGAGAGGGAAAGAAGCATCTTCCTGCAGGACAGATCCTGGCATCTGCTGCTAAAACTGCTCCCCGACATTTTCAAATAAATATTTTGCCCCTGAGAGTTTGGCAGCTGCCATGAAAGCATCCTTATAAGTAGGTAACTTAAAATTTAGCTTTTCTAAACCTACTTAAAATGAGAAAGAACTTTACAAAAACATATTATCCACCAGGAAGAACCACACTTCCCAAGTCCAAATCCCCAAAGTCAGTCACAAAGGTAAGGACCACTTCTTCTTCCAGAAATGACAGTCATTCCCCATAAAGAAAGCTAAGAAGAGGAGCCCATAACTGCTTCACTGTTTGGGGGAGTAGGGATGTAAAATGATAAAAGTTCTAAGAAATTAGGAATGATGTGTTTTCTACTCATGTATCCCTCAGTGCCGGGCATAATACTGCTCAATATGTATCTGTTCATCAAATAATCAGCTAGTCTAGAATTAACAGAAATCAATCAGGTAAGAGAAGCCCAGACTCTAGGAGAATATTCAGGTAAACATAGCCTCTGCTACTTTTCCTGCAAGGCTGGGTCTTTGCAACCATTCCCTCTATGGAGTACAGCTTTTTCTCTGAAAGAACTTCAAAAAGAGGCCATCGACGACAATAACAACAACAATGGCCGAGGTGACAAAGGCAGGGCCACGCAAGATGCTACAAGGAGTTAAACTCCACTCTAAGGCACTGATCTGCATCATTTTAGCTTGTTCCCCAACAAGCCTGCAGAGTAGCTTAAAGGAACTTTATTTGGCCATGAGAAAACTGAGAACTGAACAGCTTAAACCAATTGCTCAAACCATTACACCAACCAAGCCAGAGCAGAAACATGAGCTCAAGTTTCTGAAAGCCATTGCTGAGTTCTCTCCTTTACAGCCAGGCTGTAGCAGCAACTAGATAGGAAAACACACATATGACGAAGGTCAGAAACCAAAACATGAGATAAAGACAAAAAGAAATAGGCACAAAGGAAAAGCAGTGTGGAGGGATAGAGCAAGAAATTTTA
Organism: Chinchilla lanigera; assembly: GCF_000276665.1. NCBI lineage: Eukaryota > Metazoa > Chordata > Mammalia > Rodentia > Chinchillidae > Chinchilla > Chinchilla lanigera. Next base: position 993,958 of record NW_004955480.1, on the reverse strand, counting down.
GCCAAAGAATGCTACAACACCAATGCACCCAAACAGGGGGACATAGTTTCTTAGTGTCCAACAAATTCCCACATCTTATTCTAGGCAAGCTCTCAATACAACAGAACAATTAATTTCCAAGAGCTGCATTGGAGAAGGAATTGACCTTGGGGTTCTTTTAGTAACATGCATTAAGCAATATAATAAATAACTCTTACATCAATTATCAACTATGGTAGGTAAGGTTTCCCCGCTTTTCACATGGTCAGTCATTAAGAAGGAGATTTCAATCATATTTCTTTGTTTCTGTACATGGAAACGAGAACTTTCTGAACCATTCTATCTATTCCACTGAGCAGGAGAGAAGGCAGAAACATGCCAGATTGCATTGCTCTGAATATTATGATTACTATCAAATAATAGCATTCTTACTACTATATTCTGTTCTTACTACAGGTCAAGAATCATTTTTAGTGCTTCCTGTATTATTTCATTCAGCCAATAGGAAAGCTCTGTGAAATGGGTGTTAGATTTCTCCGTGTTAAAGAGCATGCAGGACCCTGGGCGCCTGAGCAGTTACATAACTCACCTACCAGGTTTGCATTCAGAAAACAGCAGAACTGGGATTTGAATCCAAGTGGGTTTGACAACAAGGCCTATTTTTTAGCCACAGCTAAATGGAGGATGCCTGGTTTTGTGAGTGTTAATCGTACCTTTGACAAGCTGCATGTTCTCATTTTAAAAGAGTGATTGAAAGGCTCGATATAGCCCATTAATTTTATACCCACTTGTATCAAAATCTCTTCAATTCCCTTTGCAGCTTTCCTGCTTTCACTTTAAACTCTTCTCCCCTTCACTGCTCCTGCCCTCTGTGTGCACATATGGAAATGAAGTCCACAGGCTCCTTCTAGCCAAATCTTTCAACATTTGAAGAGCCTGGGAAAGCACCCCCTCAACTTTCAGTTAAATAATATTTAATTCACATAGAACTTTCTGAAAAATTCAAAGAGCCTTAGATACTGCTAATCAGATCCTCTTAGTAACAAAATTATTGCTTATCCCTAATCGTGACTGCTTTGGATAACAAATTAGCATCATGTCCTAATCCTAGAATCTGAAGGAAATTGATCCTATTCTATCCTCCCCTAAAAACCAAAGGCCACCAAAAAAAAAAGAAGTTAAACAAAAGTGCAAACTCTGTTTATAGTAATTTTAAAAATATAGAAAAAGCTATATTACCCCATTATAGATGCTACAAAGAATAATGGTAATATTTAATATTTATTAAATATCTACTATGTGCCAGTTGATACACTAAGTGTCTTTACACAGATCATTTCTTCCCTCAATACAGAATCATATCAGACACAGATTCAATGAAGATCGAGTAAACTTAAGTCTTGCAAAATATAGAAAAACATGACAGATGAGGACAGAGGAGAAAGAAACTGGATGAACGTAGTGAAAATAAATCACAGATATCTAATGATTCCTAGTCAAAAAATGCTTATCAAATTCCTACATAAAACAGGATTCATAGATTAAAAATAAATTCAGTTGCATAGCATGTTTATAATGAGCCACACTGTGCTTGTTTTAGGTACTAAATATATTCTTTTCATAGTTTGACTTTATCAACCAGGGGCTGTTATTATCATCTCCATTTCACACATGCTCAAACTTAGCCTTGAAATAGGCAAAGCAACCTGCAGAAGGCTACACGGCTCTGCAGGGTTTGCACAAAACCCAGGCTGACTGCTAAGTTTAAAACCTTTCAGGATTGTTTGTCAACTACTTTGTGGACACAGACTACTGAAAAGTCAGCCAAGCATTTAGAGGACAGCAAGTATTTTTTTTTTTTTCTAAACAGCACAGCAAAGCAATGATAGTGGCTGGATTGACTAGGATGCCATTCAATACCCTTAGGAGTAATTTTCTCAGTGGTATACGAGAGGCTTAAAACAATCCATCAGACACCTTTTCCTTCCTAAAGGGACTTCACTATTAAAAAGGTTGTCATTTATGTTTGACAATTTCTCCTGAGGTTAAAAAAAGAAAGAGCAGAAGTTGCCAGAAAATGTGAATTGGAGATAAAATGTCCCAGCCTAGTTAGAGGCTCAGGCCATGAGCTAGTACTAAGCTGAGGATTAGAATCCTGGGCACCTCATGTCCAGGTGAACATTCTTTGCCCTAACATTCTGGCCATTTTCCCTCTGTCTTGGCTTAACAAACCCATCCTGCTCCCGTCCATGTAATCCCTGTGTTGTAGACACTAACCAGTTAAAGGCTCCTGAGCAGATTTAAAATGTTCTGAAGCTCCAGGAGCACAGAGTTCTTTTGATCCTCCCTGGAAGATTCAGCAGAAAACTTTAAAGTACACCAGTCAGAAAGAACTACAGAAAGGAGCTGTTTTGTTTCCTGGGGTAGAAGTGTTCCAGGGGGTTACGGGAAAAGTAGTCTATGGGGAAGCAATCTTCTCACTAATAAAATGCGCTTTCTTGATAAAAATAATCATTCACACATGTTGGACAAAGAAGGAGATAGGAAAAAAACAATACTACTAGTAATGTACCACAAAGTCATCACTTTATAGGCAGGTACAATGCTAGCCACACTACATGCATTCAGTTTACAGTCAACAATGACCTGCAGGGTTGGTCTAGCAATTCAATTTTTATAGATGAAGAAAAAGAAAATGAGAGGAGTACTTTTTTCGAAGGTCATAAAGAATAATAACTTGGACTTCTGGATCTCTACCTCACGTCTGTCAGATTTTAAAGGACATGTTTCTTGCAATATGCCCCAGTGCCTCAAGACAAAGTTATAGGAGCAAGCAAGAATGCAAGAGGTAGGAAGAAGGTACATGAACAAGAGGCATAAAATATCATGAGAAAGAAAAAAAGCTTAATGCACAAGAGAGGAGGTTAGCCAAATTTTGCAGAAGGACTTCAGAGACCTCACAGAAATGACAGTGATAAGGCAGAGGATTTAGTCACTGCTGTATACAGAGAAGATGCAAATAAAAGCAAAAAAGAAAGAATAGAAATTAACAAAGTAGAAATGAGACTTGGAACAGTTACCAACTCCATGGAAAAGTTACCCACTTTGTCAGGGAAGGATTTCTGGCCAAAAAGAAACACGTGTACAAGAGTATGGCTGAAGTTGATAGTGCTCTACCTAAATTAGCAGTTTAATATAATGCAATGTGAATCAAAATCACTGCGATACAATCAGTCTTTCACTGCAGCAAGTTCTCATTACAAATATTGATCATGTGATAGCTAATGTGTGGACCAAGCCTAGGGGAGCATCTAGACAGGGGCTGCCATGTTCTGATTGGTCCTATTGATGTCTTGGGATACCCAGTAGAAAGTCAAGTGAGGAAGTTAAGCTGATTGGCTACCTGGAAAAGAGACACCCTCGTACACACACACACACACACACACACACACACACACACACACACACACCTCCTGTGGGGAGTCCCTTACAAGTGTATTTTTCAGTTTACAATTCCTCTGTGACCTCCAAAACATTGTCCTCTTTTAAAGACTCCACCATTTTATTATATCATTGTCCCGGTTACTCTCTCTCTATAGTACAACAGCTGAAACTCATACTCCCTTTGCTTCGCACAAAAAGACCTTTACTAGCCCCCTGTGACTGCCACCCACCACCCTCTCATTTTGATTCTGGCGTTCTTCACTTCCTTGCTATTCACAAACCTGGAAACCTCGCTTTTCCTCCACTGTGCAAATTCTCCCCATCTCTAAAGTCTGTTCTGAAACGGACCTCCCAGAGAGGGAGTTACATTCTCACTGAGCCCCGTGATTGGCCCACCCCTTCCTTCCTCTTCCTAATTGTCACTTATCTGCTTATTCCTCTGGTGGACGTAGGGGGGAAATGAGTAACACTCAGTTTTATATGCTCATTGATATGCTGAATGAAGCAAGGAGAATCCCTCTTAGCAATCTACAGTACTTAGACAGTGAGGAAAATGCTAGTCAGCCTTGCAAAGAACATGACAGTGAGCCAAACCAGAAGATCCTCCAAGGCATGAAAGACTATATGTGCGGCAACTCTTCCAGAAGCTATGCAGAAACCACACTCTTGTCATCTTCAGAGGACAGCACAGGAAAGACAGTCCCCAGGGGCCTGCGTGTTATAACTTATGAGCACTGTTCCAGCTGTGATGCTTTCTACCATTGATTTTGGAAGATGTTGTAGGTTATCAGCGATGGAACTCTTACAGGTACCTTTCAAGCCAGTGAGGTGAGCATCATCCTATTTAAAATGCAAAGTCCAAAATCACACAGGAGGCAAGTAGTGGCCTCCAAATCAGGTATGATGGTGGCAAAACCTAAGACAATGGCTTTGGCAAATGAGAAAATCCCTGTCCCCACTGGTGTGAACCCTTCCAATAGAAAAGGATTTCCCAGCCAAAACTGCACAGTAGGATTCCCATGCATCAAGTCCATTACTTCTCAATCCCAGAGATAGGATGAGCTGACCAATCAAAGCTTATCAGGTCAGCTCACAGGGCCTGGTGTGCACCACCCTTTCCTCTTTCCTTTCATCCACTCCTCTGTCTCTTCTGAGACTACTTCCTATGTTGCCCATTTCTACAGAGAGAGACAGACAGAGAGAAAGGGACAGAGAGAGAGAGAGAGAGAGAGAGAGAGAGAGAGAGAGAGAG